>NC_059425.1:145850409-146176481 GCF_021028975.2 Sphaerodactylus townsendi
TGCTGGGGGTTGACCTTGGGACCTTCTGCACGTCTACCACTGAGCCATGTCCCCTCCCCAAGAAAATCTGTGGGAGAAACTGTGGGTGTATAGGCTCCTGCTGCATCAGAAGATTTTGATAAAAGTATTGATTTGGAAAGTTTGCCAACTGGGAAAAAAAGTGTTTATCGATTGTGGACTTCTCAGTCTTTGCCCACAAATGTCCATGAGGAACAATGTCAAAGTCAGCTTTAAGACTGGCAAATGCTACATATGCCATTGTATTTCTGCAACTTAACATATCCTAAGTACATGTTACTTAACATATCCTAATCCATGTTAGCACATCTTAATGCTTTGCTATCTGCAGTTCTCTCAGATAGATACGCTGGTATTCCATAGAGAGAATATGTAATTGCACTCTTAACCATGTTGAATCCATAGACCATGTACTGCTAAGTTTTCTTGAATTCTTAAAACTCAGACTAACTAGTAATGATTAACTGCTGAGACTACTAGGTTACTGGGAGGCAAAAATGGATGCATTAATTACAGGGTTGCTAAATGTTTGGCTGTCATTGTAGAAATATCAAAGATAAATACATAAACCTTTTACAATGTAGGCAGCTTTGCGTCAGTTGCTCATACATAATATTGTGGCTGCTCATGACCACTTGGTTGAATGAACAGTTGGAAAAAAAAGATCTGGAAACCTGGATTATTTCATTTGGGGGGTAGGGTTGCAGAAGTGCAAATTTAGTTTACTAAACCTGCCTGTAATCATTTTAAAAGAACTATGGGCTGGATTCCAGTCAGCTTTTCTGTTGATGAAAGAGGAAGGATGACCCTGATTACACTCAAGAAGATATGCTGGAGATCTGGATCTGGAATATACAAAAGTCATGTTGGATAGAAGCTTTGGTAAGAAGGTGGATTGACTGAGATTGATTGTAAAGGCTGGCAGAATCCTATATATTTTGGAGGAGGGGAATCATAGAAATGTTATTAACTTAAAGCTAGAGATTTACTGAGGCCGTTTCCGCATGGCCTCCTTGCGCCCCCACGCCGCCAAGAGTGCTGGCGGCGTGGGGGCGCAAGCCCGCTCGCACGCAAGCGTGCGAGCAGGCCAAGCGGAGGCCGCCGCAGGAGAGCCGGCTGCGCACGGAGCCGCCTCTTCGTCCTCCTCCGTTCTACTCACGATGTCCTCGTCGACGCCTGCTGGCCGTCGGAGCCCCGCCCACGCTGCCCTCCGACCCCTGGAGGTCGGAGGACAGTGTGGGCGAGGCTCCAACGGCCAGCAGGCTTAATGACGAGGACATCGTGAGTAGAACGGAGGAGGGCGACGGCGGCAGCGGTTCGCATCAAGGCCGGGAAGACGCTTCCTCCCCAACAACAACCCTTTAAAGGGTTGTTGTTTAGGGCGGCCTGACGCCGCCCTGGGGGGAGGGAAGCGCATTCAGGTCGCCACTGCTGCGTTGCAGCAGCGGCGCCTGTGCGAACGGTGGCCTGGGGGCGGCGTTTTTACCGCCCCCAGGCCGTTGTTTATGGGCCATGCGGAAACGGCCTGAGACAATTTGGTTTTATTGGGCATTTATAAAATCATGACTTCCTTCTTGTGAAAATGTTGTAGTTGTTGCTGTTTCTCCAAAGGTGAGACATGGATGATGAACATGCTTGTTGACTGCTTCTCGTGATTTTGGAAAAGATGCCCAGGAGTGACTCATGCAGTTGGTGATGAACCACACAGGAGGTGGGCATGGTTGACATAATAAGATGATGATGTGAGGACCAACAGAACAAGATCTGGTTAGAATCAGTGACAAACACTGGCATTTTGATTATAATCTTGCTCGTCTTCTGGCCCTTGGTTGGACTGTTTCAGTCTGCTCGATAACACTGAGGTCGACTGGCTGTGGTTCGAGCAACCGCTTGTCCTTTTGACCCGTGCCCTTCCTGGCTGGTCATGTGACAGAGACCGTGTTAGTTGCCATTGTGGATAAGCTTCGCCTTCCGCTGGATCAAGGCGGGTCAGTGCTGCAGGTATTATTAGATTCGACAAGGTATTCGACACAGTATTCGACATGGTGGAGCATGACCTGTTGGTACACCGCCTCGCTGATGCTGCAGTTCGAGGCATATCTTTAAGCTGGATGATCTCATATCTCCAGGATCAAGGACTGCAGGTAATGTCGGGGGGAAGTTTCTGGGTGGCGCCCCATTATATGTGAGGTGCCACAGGGGACCTCCTCTTCCCAATGTTGTGTAATATCTATATGCAGCCCCTGACCCAGCTGGTGCAGAGTTTTGGGCTGGGATGTCATCAATATACTGATGATACCCAGCATATTCTCACAATGGAGGACTGACTGGTGTCTGCCCCTGAGGCTCTCCAATACCATTTAGAAACAATAGCTGGTTGGTTGAGAATGAGCAGACTGAAATTAAATCTATCGAAGATGGAGATTCTGTGGCTCAGGGGGATCAACCGGGGGATTTCCAGCTACCAGTTCTGGACAATGAGGCTCTCCATCTTGCCTTGTTGGTAAGGAGCCTGGAAGTGATTCTTAACTCCACTCTTTCACTAAAGGACCAGGTCACAAAGATAGCCCAGATAGCTTTTTCCATCTACAACAGGCACGGCAGCTGGCCCCTTATATCTCCTGGGCTGATTTGGCCACAGTAATCCATGCAGTGGTCACCTCTAGGCTAGACTATTGTAACTCGCTGTACACTGACCTACTTTTGACGTTGATCTGGAAATTGAAGCTTGTAAAGCATGCAGCTGCTAGGCTCCTAGTTGGAGCCTCTAGCAAGGACCATATAACACCTGTTCTGAAAGATCTTCATTGGCTGTCTGTCGAGCACCGAGTTGTCTTCAAAGTTTTGGTGTTGACCTTTAAGGCCATTAGCAGTCTTGGACCTGCATATCTATGAGACTCTCTTCCCTTATTGTCCTCAAATACATTGGTGGTCTATTGGTGGTCCTGGGCCCCAAGGATATCCAGCTGTCATCGATACGGGCCAGAACTTTTATGGCCCTGGTGGAATACACTCTCTAATGATATATAGGCCTTACGGATCTGTCTCAGTTTCTCAGGGCCTGTAAAATGGAGTTACTCTGCCTGGCTTTTTCAGTTGGGCCAGCCAGGCACCCCTTTTAATATCATCCCATGGCCTCCGCCTGGGTGTGATGTGCACATCTGCTCTTTAGGTTGTTAAATAGTTTTTATGTCATTTTGTTATTAACTGGTTTCAATGTTTATATTTTTGTAATGTTTATATATTTATATTTTGTAACGTTTTTTGTTATTGTATTTTTATAAAGTTGTAAGCCGCCTTGAGTCCCTTTGGGAGACTGGCGCGGTAAAAGTGTAAAATATAAATAAAATAAATAAATAAATAAATAAATAATAACTGAAGCAAAAATGCCAAGAAAAACAAACAAGCAAAAACAGTGGTTCAAAGCACTGGATAAGAGTTCTACCAACAATTTTCATGTAGCACAAAGCTTATGAAATGTTATAACAACATTGCAGAACATTTAAACCTCTCCAAAATCCAACACAACAATACCACAAACCAGTTAATAGACAAATGACAGAGGGGAAAATAAGTATTCTTGCAAAGGAAATCTTGAGGGATGGGGAGAAATCAAGATGTAATACTCAAAAAATGGCTACAGTGGGAATTATATAGTCTCAAAAATTCAGTAACTGAGCTAGCACAAAGTATATATAGAGAGAGATTTTAAGACATTACAACAAGATTGCCTGTCTGGTCTTCAGATGAATCCAGAACTAGAGAAGCAGGACTATACCTGGTTGTGACAGAGGTTACTTAGCAAATTTATTGTGGAGGTTTCATGGTCCTGGAATACACTGTGCATTTCCCTTGTCTAAAAAAGTTGTCTAGTATATAGAGCAGTTGTCTAAAAAACAGATTGACCCAGGTCTTAGAAGCTTTTTAAAAAGCAAAGTATCTATACTGTTCACTGATAAAACTTTACCAGACTTTATTCACTTAGATTCTTTAATACTTGTTTCTTCTTTCTCAACTCATTCTACTGGGTGATATCTTGCTGATAAAGAAATTGTTTTCGTGGTTGCTAGTCTGAAATCCAAACATCAGGATGAATTGCTTTCTCAAGGCTTAGGTGAATCTTTTAGCTTTCTGACAGGATGATGATAGATCAGCAATTTGTCAAGTCCTCTTTTCTGTAGAAGAGTGACAAACTTGAATACCTTTCCTCTTCAAATGCTGATTCCTTTGAGTTACTCAGTGGTTCCGTGTACCATCACATTGCATTTCTGCTCTGTGTCATTTTGTCTTAGAAGTTTGTCTTAAACATGTAGCCATCTGGGAATTTTGCCTGTCTTGAGCTGTTTAAAACTAGCTTTGCCAGCATTTTATACTACTAGATCAAAAAGAGAATCAGGGCAAATAGTATCAATCATAAGGGTTATCATTTTTTGTGGGTGCAACGACCCTACACTTTCAGATGCACTGAGGAAATCTGTCCCTCCAAAAGATAATCAGTTTGTCCCTTCTGGAACTGAATAGCCCTTTCTTTATGAGCATAGCATGTGAATGATGTTATACAGCCATAACGCTCGGAACTTATTTGGCACCAGAGTCTTTTGAATAGTTTAAAAAAGAAACTAGAAAAATGTATTAAACCTAAGTTGGCATTGTCACAAAGAGAAAGCAGGCAAGTTTCAAAATGAGGCATTTATTTACAGAGCAATGTTTCAGTTTAGATAAGATTACAAGGTTTAGACACTTGTTCTGTCCCTAGTTAGAGGTTAAAAGTAGCTTAATTTACAGAAAGCTTTAAATACAGTCAGTTATAATTCCAGTTAGGTATGTGCACCAATTGTCACTTGAGTTAGTGAGCATATGTTTACTCTGGGGTAAAATATTTGCAGTTTTACCTAACACCAGACTATTATTATTATTCCTTTTTCATACCGATTATGATGTGGATTTTCCCTTCTGCCCCTCAGTAGAATCCCTTCCCTCTTTGGGTACTGACTGAATTAGAAACCTCACTGTTTCTCCCCTTCAACATATCTTTCCCAAAGATAACCAATATCCCAGTGTGTGTCTGTGTTAAACAGTTACAAGGGAACACAGAGCAGAGCAGCATTCAGCCAAGAGTACTGGGTGGTTCAGTCAACCTCTGCCTCTCCAAAACTCTTTTCTGTTCAAAATAACCACCCACTGATTAACTGGCACTGTCTCTTACAGCCAATTATAAGATCTCTCTCTCTCTCTCTCTCGCTCGCTCGCTCTCTCTCTCTCTCATGCTTCCATAGTTAACTCTTTATATTCAGGTTGGCTCTACTTAGTTAAGTGTTAGCAAAGTCCTGGAATCCACCACAGTGGAAAATACCCATTACATTGCAGTTAGGCTTGCCAATTTCTGCTGGTTGTGGGGGATCATTGTAAACACATGATAAAAGAATATTATCATGGTAAAATCTGTTGAAGGTCCTGGCTGTGATATTGGGAGGGGGGTGTTGATGAAGGCTTTTCAGATAATAAAAAAAACATGTGTATTACTTGTAGAATTTCCTGAAATAAAGTCCAGGGCTCAAAATGTCCTTAAGTATAACAGAAGGCCTTTTCACCTACTAGACCAGCCTGCAAAGCTTTGCAATCCACAGGGCCTTGCGGCAGCCTCATCTCCATCTCAGGGTTCTCTTGAAAATAGTGTAGAACTATGATTTCCAGCGGTCTAGTCATGGCATATAAATCTTCTTCAAGACATGTTTTCCAGAGTAAGTACTGAACCAAATTAATATTGGCAAATAGGAATAAAGACACGAGAATCCTTGGGTTGGTAATACAAGAGATCTGTCCCATGCTGCAACTTCTGTTACAGTTTGGAGATAAGGATAAGAGAGTTGGAGAAGGAAGCACAAGGAGAATGCGCAAACAGTTTGAGAGCTGAGGGACTTGCTAAACTGCCGCCTGAAAAAAATATACCTGGCCGTGCTAGAGCTGAAGTAGCCAAGGCTTAGAAGAAGAGCAGCTCCTGGAAAGAACATGATCAGTTTAATGAGAGATGGGTGATTGTACAATGGTTTTATAACTGCATGCACTGTCTTACAGTTTACCACTTAGTAAAGATTACTGACTTTTTCAGATTTCAGAGCCTTCATCCAACATAAATGATTGGCTGTTCCTACAGTGGAAGAGTTGCTTGTATCAGAGAAAGGCTCCTTAGGTTGGAGGAAGGTTTCAAACTTTGCTGAGATGCAAGCCACTGTTTTTAAGTACAGTTCAGTATCAGTCAATAAATGCTTTTGAAAAGTCAAGAAACCAGTGATGTAATCAATATGTCTGATTTTTAATATGGTCTCAGCGGTGTATTTTTAATCCCAGTGACTGGAACCATGAGCAGACCAGACAGACCTTTCTCTCTGAGAAAAGCCCCATATTTGCACAAAAATCTCCCTCTCCTTCAGGGTTGATTCTCCTAAATAATAGAAGCTGCAGTGTAATCACTACAAGACTATTGGCAGCCTTCAAGCCTTGATAAAAGGCAGCGGAGAGGACTGTGGCTCAGGGGAATAACTTCTCCTTTGCTTGCAGAAGGTCCCAGGATTAATCCCTGGATTTTCCAGGTTTAATCTGTGACATTTCCCATTAAAAGATCAGGCAGTAGGTAATGTGAAACACTTTTGCCTGAGACCCTGGAGAATCTCTGTCAGTCTGAGTAGACAACACTGACCCTGATGGCCCATGGTCTGATTCAGTATAAGGTAGCTTTAAGAGTGTAGAGGTTTGCGGAAAGGCTCATTGGTACCCTGTGACTTCCATGACTTACCCAGGCCTGGCTGCTTGCTACTGTTTAAGAGCAGTTACCTGTCAAAAGCTAGTGTTAGGTGTTTGGGCCAGTCACATTCTCAGCCTGACCTACTTAAGAATGCTGTTTTGAGATTAGAAGAGAATGATGTCAGCTACTCTGGGTACCTGGTGTGGGAGAAAGTAGGGCATAAAGGAAGTAGAGAAATAATAAATGTAGCTGAACATTGAGAGCAGATAAAAGTAGGTTGATTGGTTGGTGGGAAGGCAGGCAGGCAGGCAGGCAGGCAGGCAGGCAGGCAGGCAGGCAGGCAGGCAGGAAGGAAGGAAGGAAGGAAGGAAGGAAGGAAGGAAGGAAGGAAGGAAGGAAGGAAGGAAGGAAGGAAGGAAGGAAGGAAGGAAGGAAGGAAGGAAGGGGAAATAATATGGGACTGCCAGGAGGAAAGATGGAAATAGTGTGAGGGGGGATCCAAGAGAAAGTGTGGTACCCCTCTTAAGGCTTTGTGAGTTCCCTACCATGCAACTGGACCCAGGCTTCGTAGCTCACGCTGAGCACTAAGACAATTTTCCTGAGGAGAGGCTGCCATGGGAAGGGGAAAGAAGGTAAACTGAAGACAAGAGAGAGAGAGAGAGAGAGAGAGAGAGAGAGAGAGAGAGAGAGATAAAAGGCAGATTGGCTGGTGGGTGAGAAGGAACCATGGAGAGGATATGTGGTTGCTACAAGGTGGGAAAAAGAAAATAGTATGGGTAGGAGCAAACTGGGGAAAGTGACATGCAATGTGGAAGTTGTTGTGGGTTTGGCATTGCACAATTGACTCTGCCTAATAGCTGGCACTGCTTATCCAGATAATAGTTTTCCCAGGAAGAGAGGCTGCCAGTAGGAAGGAATGTGGGAAAACTTACGGTGGATGTGTCGGGATGTACAAAGTTACTGGCTGGTTGGAGGGATGGAAAGAAGGAAGCAGGAAAAGGTGAAGGCTGTGGGGTTTTCAGGAAAGGGAAAGAGGAAATAGTGGGAAAGGAAAATGAGCTGACCATCACAAGAACTTGTGGGTACCCCACTAGTATATGCATAGTACATAAGGTTATAAAGATTGATAAGAGCACAGTATTCATCCTTTTCTGATTCTTTTTATATTTCTCTCATGTATTTCTCTTTTTAAAAATCTTGGATGTCCAATGGCACAAAACATTTCACAGTGCACAATTTTTTACACTACACAAAATGTGTCTTGTTTCCAGTTAGAATGAACCATGCTGATGGCATTATTTTAGACTAAACATTGTGAGAGACACTTTTAGCCTCTTCTTTTCCTACAAAAGCAAAACACATAAATTGAAACCAGGTAGTCCTCATGTATAATCCAGTCTATTCACTAAAATGGATTCTGAGCTGGGCAAATTGGAATGCAGGTCTTGATTTTCCCACAGAAAATCAATTAAATTTAAAAGGGTGTTAACTTCTGCAGGTATGCCGAATCAGGCATGATGTCTACATCTGTCATAATGGGATGGGACAGGGCTGGGCTGGGCTGGGCTGGGCTGGGGGCGGGGGGATGAACAATCCTCTACTCACCATCCCTGACTTGAAAAGGATGTAAGTATATTATCCTGTGTCAAGTATTAAATTGGAAAGATTGTTACAATGCAGACTTTAAAAAAATAAAAATAAAACTGTTCTCCAAAACCCAACATGTTTTGGAAAAAAAATTATAGAACCTCATTTTGGTTTGATTGCAGAAAAGAAATTGGAAAATGTGTTTAACACACATTAGCTTGTTTGGTGCCACAGTCTCAAATCGCAGGGGTTTTCCCTTGCAATTTTCAACATGTCTCCTTAAGCACTTCTTACTCTAGAGGGGAAAAAACTCCAATTGATTGTAGTCAAACTATAGAAAACATTGAAGAACTACCTTTCCTTTTGTTCATTAACTGAAAGAATAAGGGAGCCCTCTGGTGTTCAAAATAATGTTCTTGCAATTATATTTTACAAATTGCAGAATGTAGTTAAAAGTGTGTGTGTGTTTAATGAGTTCAGATTCTATTACTGCTTTATAGTAATAATGCAAGTAAAATTTTATGTAGAAATGAATGAAATATGATATATCTGAATACATTTTGGATTAGAAATTTCAACAATAAAATGCTAAAGAAATCTTGTATTTAGACCTTGATCAGTTCTGTCATTTAACGGGGGAATCTTTTCTTCTGTTTGTTATTCTTAACCTATTGTATTAGAGGCTGTTTTGATATAATACCTTTCAATTATTTTAACCAAATTTTCCATGAAATATTTTTTTCCTATCCATATATCAAGGTATGTTAAGCAAGCTTGTGAAGTTCCCAGATTTTCACGACCAGCAGGGAGAACCTCCATCATTAGTTGGGTTGTGCCCCAGGGAGATGCCAAAAGGGTCATCCCAAATGGAATTGTGCTGATTACTTTGCAACACCACTTTGAGCATTTTATAATCTATAGTGTTTCAGGTGAAATCATAGGCCGTTTCCGCACAAAGGCGGAAACGGCCGGGTCGGTGTTTATGACGCCGACCCGACGACGCTGGGACCGTCCACATGGACGGTCCTGGGAACAGCCGGGCAGCCGGCGCCACGGAGCGCTGGCGCCCGGCCGACCTGGCGCGTCGCCGAGGCCTGTGGACACGCCCCCTGGCCCTGCGCGTCTGCTCCAGCGGCGCAGGGCAGGGGGCCTGTCCCCAGGCCTCTCTGACGCGCCGGAGGCCCGGGGACATGGTAAGTGCCGGGTGGGGGAGGCGGCGTGAAGCCGCTGCCGTTCGCTCGGCAGCGGCTTCACGGCGGCATTTCCCCAAAAAGAGCGCTGGGAAGCGCTCTGGGGGAATGCTGGCTTCAGGCCGGGAGGGCGGTGCGAGGGCGTTTCCCCAAAAAGAGCTCTGGGAAGCGCTCTGGGGAAATGCCGGCTTCAGGCCGGGAGGGCGGCGCGAGGGCGGCGCGGCTGGGTTGCAGCTGCGCCCCCCGTGCGAATGGCGGCCTGGAGACGGCGTTTTTACCGTCCCCAGGTCGCCATTCATTGCCCGTGCGGAAACGGCCATAGAGTGTCAGGTGAATATCCTAGAGCATTGTGCTGACAGCTCTGCATCAGAAGTGATATCATGGTGTTGTGGTGTTGCTGAATAATCCCTGCATTTGGCTTCTGCTGTTCCACCAAGTAGCAGAGAGAGCAGTGGATCCCAGGACTAGAGGCACCCCTCAAAGATGGGAGAATGGATTATTCTAATCATAGGAATATTAGTGTTTGATTTTAAAAAACCATCAACAGCATAGGAACCCAGATAGTCAGGATACATCATGTGCATTTATAATGCCATTAGTTGGAGAGCAGGGATTCTTACATGCACATATATACTTCTCACATCCTCCTCCCTTATAAACCATTTTTCGTGTATCCGGTATGAACGGGACACTTTTTTGTGATGGTCCCTGTCCTGGATGCACTGTCTTGTAGGTAACATGCAGATTCTCTGTTTTTCTACAGATTTCCATGCTCTTAATTGTCCCTCCATGTCCCTCTGGCAATCCTAGATAAATTCCCAGATTATGGCCTCTTCAGATCTGATAAAAAAACCCTGTCATTTCTCCCTCTCTCAAAGTATTCAGCAGAATGTAGCTAATAGTAATGATGTAAGAAGACAGTGTGTGCTCTCTCATGCTTACACATGCACCTAATAAAAATTGATGTAAAATAGGACTCATGATGAATTCATCTTGATTCTCAGTGGAACTGATACCGGTAGATAAGGACAGCAACCAACTCTGTCTTGAGCCAGCATTCTCCCCTTCCACCACCAATGTCCTTGGTCACTAGTCCAGTTGCTGCTCTTTCCCTGGGCTCTTCCAGTTGGAGAAACATAATGAAATTCCATGTTTTTAGATTCTTGATGCAGGAAGAGGCTGTACCACTTTCATCTCATGCACCCAGCTGGTGAGTACTTTCTTAACTTTGGGCCACTCCCCACTCACCATAAGCCACGGGGTCACCTCTTTAAAAGACACGAGGAGGATGGACGTTCCCCACATCACCAGCGCCCACTGCGCAGCTGCCCTTAATTTGCCGCTCTCCCACCTCCTTGTCGCGTGGCAAATTAGGTCCTCTGAAAAGAGCAACATTTTCAAAAACCCCGCAGGTGCTGCAGGGGGGTGGGGAACCTCGGCTGTTTACGCGCGGCTGATTCGCTCTGACGCGCAGCTTCCGGCCAATCAGGAAACAGGAACCGCCATTTTGTTTAGGGAGGGTATTCCCGTCAGAAAGTGCTTGGAAATTGAGACGTGTGCACAACAAGACGTGCCAACATTGCTCTTTTTTGCTCTTTTTTGCTCAAGCTCCACTGTTTTGCAGCTTGGCAAAGTGCTGCTGAGCACAGGGTTGTCGGCGGTGTAAACCGAAACCGATATTTACTTTCATTTTTCTGCCCAAGCAATTTGCAACAGGTAGTGACGTCAGCATGTGCAGACGTCTTAAAACAATGCGTTCAGCTTATCCAAACGAACTTTTCGGGTCAGCCAATCAAAATGGAGCCCCGCCTTCGGCTGGCTGCAACTCCCACGTGTAAATGATGCACACGCGTGCCAGCCAATCAGAACGCTCGATTGCCTCTTTGACTCTTGATGTGGAACCCCGCGCTATTTCCTGAATGGAAAATGAGTGGGGAACAAATGTATCCGTTGTCAAAAGCCACGGAGGCTTTTCTACGAGGGGTCGCTGCGGGGTTGCACTCAGACGAGGTAAGTGGGGAGTGGCCCTTTGTTTCCATAAGGAGGAAACGAGACAAGGGCAACCATGAGTTTTATGCAGACTTTGATTCACTGGTATGCTTGTATGTTAATTCTGTTGCGGAGCTCATACTGTGCAAATCCTCTTTTTATGTTACTTCAGTCTTCACTCTTAGTTATAATCCAGCTCATATTTGGAATAGGCTTCATTACTGTAATTCTTAAAATTTAAAAGCATAAATCATATTTTGTAAATTGGCTTATAGCCACTAGGAACCACAGTAGCATTTTCAGGAAATGCTTCCCCCCCTTTCCTTTCTTTACAGGAAACATATCTTTAAAAGCAGGCATAGCAAAACAAGCAATATTCTCAGAAGCTCTAACATATAATCTTCTGTTCTGTGCTTATGTGATGAATTTCACTCCTTCTGCAAGAACTGGAAGCAAAAATAATGACCTGCAGAACTACAGGGACAATGAAAATGACAGTAAAACACAACTGTATGTTAAAATTTGAAGTCCCAGCACACTAAACATTCTCTTGGCTAGAAGATAAAATTTTAAGGGCCAAGGTTTTGCATGCAGTAATGAGACATATCATTTAAATAGATTTTATTGGTATTTGGAGCCATGAGCAATCTTGCATTGGGGGCAGTTTTAATAAAATAAAGGAAGAATGTTTAGAGCATACATGCAGAGTATTATAAAATGGATGTTGACTCTCAGGAGAGCAAATGCAGGCTCCAAGAAACCTAACCTACATTTTTACTATTGTTCCACAGATAAAATATATTGATGAAGTATTGTTCTTGCAGTCTGCTGATAAGGGGGGAAATCATTCAGTGGAAATAGGCATAGATAAAAAGAAGGAAAAAAGATTTTGGATTTATCCCCACCTTTTTCTCCTGTAAGGAGACTCAAAGGGGCTTGCAAACTCCTTTCTCTTCCTCTTTACAAAACAGACATGTTGTGAGGTCGGTGGGGATGAGAGAATTCCAAAGAACTGTGACTAGTCCAAGGTCACCCAGCAAAAAAAAGTAGAAGTGGAGAAACAAATCTGGTTCACCAGATGACTCCACTGCTCATGTGGAGGAGTGCAGAATAAAACTTGGCTCTCCAGTATACCATGATGGCTCTCCTTAAGACTCACTATAAACTATCAAGGGAGACATCTGTGTGATCAAAAAACATATGCCTGGAACTAGTGAGGCTGCTTGACATAGGCCTGATGTCAAAAATGGCAGTTCCATGTGCTGTAATCTTTCAATTCCCTGTGATTTTCAGTAGCCACTGAGGTAGCTAAATACTTCTAAATATTGCAAAGAAAACGAGAAAAAGCTAAAGTAGGTGTACCATTTTCAGTGGATGATCGCATGTCTAATATGTGATTGTGGAGTTCTCCCTCCTATCCTGACTAGGGTTAGCCAGGTGTGCTACCCCTCCTTCCCCTCCCAGGCAGGTCTGCAGCCTGTCTTCAATCCCGATGGTTTGGGAGTGGGTGCTGCAGCTGGTCAAATGGCAGAACCACAGGGCTAAGTTCCAGCCTCTCCCCTGACTACTTGCCTGTCTGTCTTCTGCCTCCTTTTCCCTTACTTCCTCTATCTCGTTTCTGTTACTATCTGTCTCTCCCTTTCTAGTCACTCCTCCAGTCTTTTCCCTCGCCCTTTGCTTATCTGCCTCTTGCATTTTATCCCCTCCCCCTCCCAGGTCTGGCCTCCAGTTCCCTTCTTCACATGCCCATAGGTCCTCGGGCCATCCATCTGGCCCTACTGGGGCCCTGATTGGCCAGTTGGGCCCTGGTTCCCATCCCTTTTAGGTGCAGGCGGGGCAATGTGCTGCTGCCCTTCCTTGCTGCGTCGGAAGTTCAGGCTCCTTTGTCGTGTTGCCCTTTGTCATCTTCATTCCAAAGAACTGTACTTCCATTTCATACATTCCCTTCTATATGTCTTGTACTTTTTTTTTTATTACAGTCTAGAATTGCTAAGTCAATTGACTAAAATTCTATTGTGCTCCACTGCACTTTGCCCACAAAATGGACATTAGCTGCCATATAAAACTTAGTGAGCTCTCTTCTGAAGTACTATTGGGACCTAATTAAAAAAAAGTACCGTTTTGAAAATTTCAGTTTGTATTAAAAGAAATACAGCTGGAAATTCATTTGCAAGAAAATGTAATACAGCAATGTTCTGTAAAAATAGCTGATGATATGTTGAAGCTTAGATTATACTTGGGAGCTTTAAAACTTCATCAATTCATTGGCACTGTTTAAATCAGGGCACATATCTCAAATTACTCAGAGGGCCCCTTTTGCAATTTTTGTTAGAGATGCTATTGACTTCTTCATTCCTGATGACTTAACTCAAAAATCCATGGTTTGATTTTGTTTATGATTTTGCAAATTACAACCTTCCAAGGTTTCTCCATAAGGACATATGCATTTTCAACTTTATTTGTGCTTTATAAATTGTGTAAATTAATCTAGAGGTGTTGTGGAGAAGGTGTTGGGATTTTGCAAGTGTCTGTCACAACTCAGCCGTAAAAGGATTATCTGTTTGTAGGTAAACAAGTTGCTGAAGTTACTATTTATGATCTGATCTACTGATTAACTATAGGTCAGTCAGAGGGCCATTGCTTGCATGTTAGTGAGCACATACATCAGAAGTTAGTTAGTTTGGTATCTTTGTTTGAGCGGGATTAAGACATGTGAGAGAAGTGAAGCCATGTGCTGAGACAGTAGGACAGCACCTAGTTAGCAGGATGTAACCAAATGCATAGTAATGTAGACAAGCAACAGGAAAGAAAGGATTTCTTATTTTATCTCCATGTAACCCTCCCTTATAGTTAGTAAACGTATACATAAAAGGCAACTGAGAATCTGTCTCTTCTCTTCTGCTACGTATATGATTGGGGGGGGGCGCGTCTTGTTAGAATCAGCTCACCAAATTTATATATCCAACAGAAGGGCCGTGGCTGAGTAGTACATGCCTCTGCTTGGTATGTAGAAGGTCCCAGTTTCAACCCCTTCAGTTAAAAGGCTTATGCAATCGGTGATGGGAAAGACCTCCACTTGAAACCCTGGAGAGGTATTGCCAGTGTGAGTAGACAGTATGGACCAATGTCTGATTCAGTATAAGGAAGCTCCATGTCTTCATGGAAAACCCACAAGAAAAATAGGTTGAGTAAAAAGACTCCTAAATTACATAGGCAATCAAAAAGAAATGAAAGGCACTATATTTGTACCTGCTTAATGTTTATTAATTTCAAAAGGACATGTTGCTAGGTTAACAGTGCAGAAGATCTGTAATGGCATTTTTACTCTTTTTTGGTTGTTCTCTGTTTAACTCTTGTGTTCCACAGCAAACTCTCATCTGCTGCTGAGTCCCATAACTGCTACCTCTGCTATTTTCTCATAATTACTAGTCTATACATCCTGAACTTTCAAAAGTGAAAAGAAAAAAGTTGCTCTCTGTTTGAGATCTGTAAAAACTGCATTACCAAAAAGTAGCATAGGTGATAACTACCTCAAGTAAAATTCTGCCAGTAGGAAGGAAATTAGTTTCTGCAGCAGATGTGGAATTTCCTAGAGAGTGACTCTGAATTTCATCCCCTGATTGATACTTCATTATTTTAAGGGGAATGTACACTTCGTATTCACGACATACCTTGTTGCTTTGTACACACACACACACATGCATGCACACTGAAGAGTCTCAAATCTGCTAAGGATATGAATACTGCCTCAGTAGTGTGACCTACTATTCACATAGTCAAGTGATTATTATGAGAAGAGGGGAACCATGAAGTTGGCTGACTTACTCCTTGAGTGGATATGCAGTTTTCATTACAGGTATTGTTAATTGCTATTTGGTTTCAGTGGCAAATATTACTGTCTCGTCTGGCATTTGACATGCTACATCTTTTCAAATGTATTAAGACACATTGAACAACTTTTTATTGTGCATATAATTTGATATGACATTACTCAAAAATGTTTCTGGAATTAATAACACAAGATCTTTTGGAGGGGAGAATCGGGTCACAACAGAATGGGGGATAATGAAGATTTCTCCCCATAGTGTGTTGGCAACAAGTTTTTAATTTTTCTGTAATGGCCTGCATCTTGCACATTTTAATAACTAGATTTTTTTCAGTTAAGTTATTAGCAAGTCACTTTCCAACAGGTTTTTAATACCCTTTAGAATTACTTCTTTAAATCTGCTTCTTTTCCAACAGCAGTCCCATTTATTATTCATCACCACTCTTATACTCTCAGTACTTTCTGAGTCCCTATGCAAAGTCATGTCTCCTGAAGACGTGGACTGAGACTGGCACACAGGTTTACTGGAAAGTTTCCAGAAAGAAAATTTCACCTAGATGAATCTCTTTCTGCCTAATTAAGTCTGTCAACTGACTATACCCACAGATAGGCAGACCTGCAGGTGGGCAAAATAAGGTTATGGCAGACATGTGGGCTTGTTTGTATGTGATAACTCCTTAATATTGAAAATTATTTAGGAGTATACTCTGTTAGGACAATAGATCTTTCCTGCCTCGCTCTTGCTATTTTATCCTGCAACCACTCATGGGGATCAGGAAACCATCAGCAAGGGAAGAGGCCAGCAACAGTCACAGTAGCTGTGAAGACAGAAGCAATGGTGGTTCTCACCAATACATGAAGAACAAAAAAAGAAAGGTCTTGTTAGCAGTAGCCAAGCGCCTTGAAGGCAGGTTAGCTTAGGGAAGACAGCATTAGAGAAGAAGGGGCAGGAGGGAGAGCTAAGGCAAGGTAAAAGACAGTGAGGGAAAAAGAAACATTTGCTCTTCCCCTGTCGTGTTTTCTCTCAGGTCCTTTCTGCAAGGCACAGGGAGAGCAGGTTGCAGGCGGGATAAAGGAACTCCCTCTTGCCCCATTCGCATGCCTCCGTGCAGGCAGCAACTGGAGCCCACGGAGGCAATACAGGCTGCTGTCACGCCTTCACACGGAGGCACAGCTTTTTAAAAGGGCCTCACCTCCATAGCCACGAGGGAGGGCAGGCATGGCCCCAACAGTCATGATGACATCTCGCGCTGCTTTGAGACATCCCTTCAACCCTGCGTGGCTATGCAGCCATGAGGCAGGAAAATTTAAAAACCGGGAAGTGCGGTCGAGTACATCACTTCCCAGGGCAGCTGTTTACACACAAGCAGCTGCAAAACACAACTAAACAAAAGAATCTGGAATAGCACAATTCTGAAATAACCCGCTCTGGCAGATAAAACGCAGTGCAGCTTTGCGTTAGGGGTGGGAACCGTGTGAAGTTCCCGCCCACAATGTGTTTAATCCCATTATTCTCGTAGGGTAATTGGGCCATGTTGAAAGGGCCTTAGTGGTGAAAAGCTTGGAGTGGCTGTTGTGGGTTTTCTGGGCTGTGTGGCGGTGGTCTTAGCTCCTCAATTTTGCCCACATCTATGCCTGGCATCTTCATGTCACAATAAGATGTGTCAAGAACAGGCGTTGATTGAAGTGAAGAACAGAAATTTACTGAAGCCCAGAGTACAAAAAAAAAGTGATTAAAATGAGGACTGAAAGCTGGCACAGAAAAGCATTGCCTGGCCAATTTCTAGGACAAGGTGGACAATGAAAAGACCCGGCTGTGGTTAACAACTGGAACTCTGTAAAAGGAAACTGAATCACTGATTTTTAGCTGGCAATTAGGTCAAATACGATCAAGGCCAGAAATGAAAAATGCTCAGATATCTTATTTTATTGCTCTCATCTGTATTTCCAAGATGCTGGTGAAAACTGCTATTTTTAAAAACCGTGATTTCATCTCATAATAGGGATAATGAGAGTCTCATTCCAGCTGTTCCATTTTTCTTCCCTTTGAGAGAAACCTTTTTGTTTACTAAAGATAAAAAGGTAGCCAAGATATTGTTAGAAATCAGGCACTGAAATTCAGTCTTTCACTTAAATCATTCATATCTTTAAAGGAAAAACTCTAAAGACTCAGCTCAAGCCCACCAGTTGAAAAATCAAAGGTGATTCTTTTCTCCCTATGAATAAAGATAACATATTTGAAACCCATTGTTTTACTTGAAGTATTCATTGATTTTTTTTCTCCCAGGAGGGAATGTATCAAATATATAGGAGATTAGAAGATGATGCAATATATTAGATGTTACAGTCATGTGAATGGGAAAGGGAAAGGGAAATAATACAGTTTTAATGCAATAATTTATAGCAGTGATTTATTTCTTTAAAAGGGGTACATATTGGGGTGGAAGATGTCCTACAGTCTTTTTACCTCAATATAAAATCTTGGCTGGGTTTTTATTAGGTACTGAAAACTATGTTCAAGTTGCAGATTCAAAGGTTGCATTAAAGTAAATGGAACTGTTGGTATAGATAATGAACAGGTATTCTGTGCCATGGATGCCATGCCTGGCTTGGGCATTATAAAGTTATGTCAATCATGATCTTACCCATAACATCAGAGCAAAGATAGTATTCTTACTAAGAGTGCAAGGTATAAACAGGGAAGTGTCCGGTTCAAATCATTACCTATGGACTTTCTAGATAACTTTGACTGAGCCCCACAGTCATGGTCTGCCTTCCTTCCATAATATGGAGGTGATAATATTGGCCAGCTGTGTAAGATTTTTGTCTGGATTCCAGAGATGAATGACATATTTTGAATGTTTTTGTGCCATGTAAACATTCTGTGTTTCTTTTACTGATTTTATCTGCCATATTTTTCAGACATAACTAAGAAAGGAGTGACACAATGTAAGTTTGTTTTTGGAAGGAATTCTGTTATCTTTTATAATTGAGTATGCTTTATAATTTAACATATAGTATCATATATTGGAAATCAGTTGGGTTTTGCAGGGTGGGCAAGAGTAAAATGAGTTTTGGAGGCTTTATTAGGTAAACAGCCCCCAATCCTGCTTTCTGTGTCCAAATCCATGCTTTGCACCTGACATTTGCACCTGATATCTTGATTCAGTGGTTGCAACATTATAACTGGCATCCTGTATTAAGGCAGCATACTCACTCACCCACTCAGTGTTGCAGATTGTGATATTTCCCTGCCACTGCATTAAAACCTACACATTTATACAACACTGTAGTGGTTTATTGAATTAAGCCATATTGCAATTTGGAGAGCGTCTTCTGTGGATTTTCTTATCTTCAGTTCTGCCTTTTCCCCAGTCTATCTTCTTACACTATCTTCTCTTCCCCATTCATTACTTACTTTCTTAACCTTAATCCCCTATTTTCGGAAGTCAATAGCTTCTGCTATCTTATCTTCTCTGCTTCACATCTTTCACCTATCCTTCTTTTCTGATTCTTTTTATTTCTCTTAAGTCATGCCTCTCAGATTCTTCTAGATTGTCATTATCCTTACTTTTATAAAGTTTTTGACGTTCTCATCAAACAGTTCTCTGATAATTGATCTCTGTCCACATCTTTTTTTATCTTCTGAGTCAAAATCACTACAACTCAACTCTCATGTGATTTTTCTGTGCAAGGTCTCTCTTTTTGTTCTCATCTTGGAGACTTCTTGGATCCTTCACTGATTTTTAATATTCTGAATCATTAATTTCCACAGTTCTTGTAATGTCTCTGTTTCTATGATCTTTGGTTCTGGTTAGGGATGCTTGAGCACCTGCCAGTTCAACTCACAAGCAGGGAGCTACTTTTTCACTGCATGGTTCAACTATTCCTGAACAGCTTTAGATGGTTAACCAAGAATTTCATTCTTTCATGTTCCCACAGAGTTCAGTGGGAGCCCTGTTTTCCCCAATGCAGACCTAGCATCTCTGTCTTCTGTTTGTGGACCAATTGTTTAGTCAGTGAAGAAACAATGGCATTTATAATTTCTTACAGATTTGCCTTTTTAACATTAATTTCTTCCTGTCTTACTTAAATTATCAAAAGAGGGTAATGAGTTTTTGTTTTATGCAAAATCAGTACATATATGATTTTTACATATGTATTGTAGAAATCATAAATACCAGTGCTCTTTAACCTATTCATAAATGACCTGGAAGTAGGGGTGGGTAGTGTGGTGGCCAAGTTTGCAGATGATACCAAATTATGTAGGGTGGTAAGAACCACAAAGGATTGCGAAGAGCTCCAAGTGGACCTTGATAAATTAGGTGAGTGGGCTAAGAAATGGCCAGTGCAGTTCAATGTAGCTAAATGTAAAGTGATGCACATAGGGGCAAAAAATCCAAACTTCACATACACGCTACAGGGGTCAGTGCTATCAGTCACAGACCAGGAAAGGGATTTGGGCGTCTTAGTTGATAGTTCCATGGGAATGTCAACTCAATGCATGGCAGCTGTGAAAAAGGCAAACTCTATGCTGGGGATAATTAGGAAAGGAGTTGATAATAAAACTGCAAGGATTGTCATGCCCTTATATAAAGCAGTGGTGCGACCGCACTTGGAGTACTGTGTTCAGTTCTGGTCGCCACATCTCAAAAAGGATATCGAAGAGATAGAAAAAGTGCAGAGAAGGGCAATGAGGATGATTGAAGGATTGGAGCACCTTCCTTATGAGGAGAGGCTGCAGCGTTTGGGACTCTTTAGTTTGGAGAGGAGACGTCTGAGGGGGGATATGATTGAAGTCTATAAAATTATGCATGGGGTAGAAAATGTTGACAGAGAGAAATTTTTCTCTCTTTCTCACAATACTAGAACCAGGGGGCATTCATTGAAAATGCTGGGGGGAAGAATTAGGACTAATAAAAGGAAACACTTCTTCATGCAACATGTGATTGGTGTTTGGAATATGCTGCCACAGGAGGTGGTGATGGCCACTAACCTGGATAGCTTTAAAAAGGGCTTGGACAGATTTATGGAGGAGAAGTCAATCTATGGCTACCAATCTTGATCCTCCTTGATCTGAGATTGCAAATGCCTTAGCAGACCAGGTGCTCAGGAGCAGCAGCAGCAGCAGCAGGCCATTGCTTTCACATCCTGCATGTGAGCTCCCAAAGGCACCTGGTGGGCCACTGCGAGTAGCAGAATGCTGGACTAGATGGACTCTGGTCTGATCCAGCAGGCTAGTTCTTATGTTCTTATGTTCTTATGTGAAGGAACAAACTGTTAGTCTCTGTTAGGGAAGAGTAAAGGTAAGTCCTGCCTAAAAATCCCCATACCTGGACAAGTGTATAAGAATGTGAGCAATTCCTAATGTACTCAGGAAGGAATGGTCAACCCATTGGTTCTTACATGGTCTCTATCATATATTTTAGTTTTTTTAAGCATTTGATTTGAGTATTTTGTATATGTTCTTTGAACATGTGACATCAAATATCTAAATCACAGCAATAACTTGATAATTTTAATGATTTAAACAGCTTACAATGTTAGTACACTATGGAAATGCAAGGTACGTAAAGAAGTATGTATCAGACCTATTGAGAACATTTTTTTTCTCCTACGGTGTTTAACACAGCCATCTTGATCATAAACCTGTGCTTCATCAACTGATATCCCAATGTCTTTCTCATTTGAACATTTTGAAAACACTTTTTGCAGAAGTCAATAATTTTGGATATTTGATTTGACCTTACTTTGCTTTTTAATCTTGTTGCAGTAGTGAGTATATAATATCCTGCTGTGTTCTGGAAACTGCAGAACTGGTTTTCTCACCAACAATATAATAGGCAGAAAGTTAGTATGTAGTCATTTCTGATTCTTTTTCTTCCATATTCACAAAAAATAATTGGGGCTTGAATAGTTTCCTGGGTAGGGTAGATAATTTATTGTATGGTAAACTTCCCATTAAAATATGGTAAAAATAACACTAGACCTATATTCATCTCACTTATCATTGGTTTCTCTCTGATGTTTAATCATAATGTACTGAAAGACCTTCCACTCCCCCCCCAATAAAAATCAGAAAAAGAAAAAGAAATGCAGAAAACCTGTGGCAATTGCTTTATCTGTATATGGTACAATTGCAGTCACAGTTTATATTGTCCTGTTATTTTCAGAAACGTTCTAAGGAGTTAGAAAAAACAAATATATACTCTACTCATTGGTTTACTAAAATGCCTCTGTTTGAGGACACAATTAAAACCAAAACCCTCCTATAATTGCTAAGCCATGATAAGCTGTTTTCAGAGGAAAGCAAGCAGCTATCCTGTGACTGATCTGTCATATGAAATTGTCCTGAATCATTAGGTAGATGTGAACTTTGGAAACCTACCATAGAAAGTAGAGAAAATATTTTTGTAAGTTAAGTCAACCTGAAAGGACTGACTTATAAAGGATAGACAGGATAGTCAGGATAGTCAAAGCAAGGTTATTATGCAACACATAATTATGGAATTCACTGTCACAAGATGTGATGACGTCATTAGAATAGGATATTCTCCCTTTAAGCTTGAGGACACATGCATGTTTCCCACAGACCAATTAGGAAGGCAAAATCAAATTCTTGCTTCCTTGATGTCACTGGGACACGCCCCTTCTTCAGTTTTACCGTGCCAAAGTATACTAACAATTTGTTGAAGGTTCCTCTCATAAACCCCCCAGTTACCACTTTCCAGTTAGCAGGTTGGGTTGGTTGTTGATGTTGGCACCATGCTGGCACCATGTTGGCATCTTGGCTTGTTGCAGGTCCCAGTCTAAACATCTGTATCCATGGTAGGAAGGGTGTTTCTGCACATGAGAAGTTGCTTAAGGTTATGAGGTTGCCTGTGGGCAACAAAAGGTTTTTCTCCCAATGCCTGTGAGAGAAGAGTATCATTGTTCGTCATAGGTTATACAGTAGTTAATGATACTGAATCAGTTTGAACTGAGAGCAATATGTGACCACCACTGATGTTCTGTTGTTGTTTCTTTTGGGCCACTCTTGTAGCACATTATCTCTTGGTATCATTCTGACTTTGCTGATCTGTTCCCTTACTATATCAGGTGGGTATTATAATTCCAGAAATATCTGCTGTCAGTCCTGAAGGTGAGAATCTCTGTCTGGAGGATCAAAACAGATGTAGCTACAACATAACATTTAACTAGATTGTTTGGTAGATTTAGGATGCTAATTTGAGGCTTCTAGATACGTTAGGTAATTTTTATAATTCCAATCTGTATTTGTGTTAATAGATTACATAATAAACCGGTATCTAGATCACACTACTAGTCATATGGCTGAACATTTTTCCTACATTAAAAAATACCTATTTGTTAGGGGGGACCCATGGCTAAAATCCTTGTTTTTGTCTTTGTTTTTCAATGTTAAGCATTTGTTGTTGTTGTTGTTGTTGTTTGAATTTGCAATAAATAAATAAAGCAAATCATGTGAGGTTATCAATCACATGGCCATCATCTACTAATTTCAAGTTATGTAGGCCTGATCCTAACCAACACTGCTAAGATGAACTTTGATTACTAGGAGGTCACTGTAATGAACAGGATTTGAAGATTTGAAGTATCTGCACCATAAGGCCAGTGTACATTTAAATTCTGCTTGATAACTAACAAGGAATTAGAACAACCCCTCTGAGCAGTTTTCATTAGGGTTTTGGCAGTCTTCTTTAACTTCAAATTAGAAAATGAAAAGCACTTTGCTGGATCATGGGAGAGTTAATAATTTTAGGCAAATGTATCCATAAATAATGGGAAGACAAAAAAAGTTCTGCATCTGTATGAGCAGTGATAGGAAGTCATGGTTGCTTGATGGGTTTTAATAGAAACTGAAAATAGAAAACTATAATAGAAACTGAAAACAAAGCAACCGATGAACGGCTGTTCCTTTAACACAATATGTGGTTTACAGATTACACAATTTCTTAGATTAAAGAGAGGGAGCATTTCCCCGGTGTAATATAAGCCTTCCCAGTTGTAATATGACATACACAAAAACAGTGTGTGAAGAACAAAGATGAAAAGCCGTTGAAACAATAGGTGTTAAATGTTGGAGTTTACCGCACAGAGAAACTGCTAACATACTGATTAAAAGGGCAAAAAGGTAATGCTTATTAGAAAATACCTTGAGGATAGGAAAGAGGGAGAGATAGCATGCTACTGTCTTGCAAGCTAGGAAGGGTCTCTTTTCTAAATTCCAAGACATTGCAGGATATTAGACCTGAGAATATCAGTCGAAGGACAGACCAGAGGTGAAACAAAAGATCAGAGGGGTCACCAACTTTACAGCCCCCTCTAGCTGACCACTTGCCATTCCTCAGTGGGTATTCTTCTCAGTTCCTTTGCACATTTGAAATTGTTACACCCAACACTGCCAAGCCTAAGCATAGCCTTGTTCACAGAACTGTGTGGAAGGTATTGTATTTGTTTTCTAGCCCCTTTAGAGTAGGATGAAAGAGGCATGATTTAAAATGAAGCCTGTTCATTTCATACAGACTGAGACGAGGAAACTATTTGCAACTCTTTGTACAGATCTGAGGATGATGCATGCTTAGTTAATATAAATATTACCCCCCCCCCCATGCCCCACTGCATATCTGTCATTCTCAGTGGCTTTCCTAAATCCCTTTTTATTCTTAATTTTTTTTGCAATATAATTGGAAACAAATGCTTAAAAGGGCAATAAAAGGACTCAGGAACAGCCTCTTATTCCTTCAGTTGTCAAAGGAATAACCTGTCTAGGTGTTGAGGCTGTAAGAAGTGTAAGAGGCTGTAAAAGGTGAACATTCTAAGGGGATCTACCTACTTCAAACAATGCCACAACCAGTTACTGATGACTGATATTAGTCAACTTCCTGGGTATCCTCTGGTTCCCAGCAATCATGACAATGGGAAACTTGTGTGGAGTTGGCCCTCAATTGGGTGGCAACACACAGGTTTGCCATTGTCATGATTGCTG
This sequence comes from Sphaerodactylus townsendi, assembly GCF_021028975.2. Classification (NCBI taxonomy): domain Eukaryota; kingdom Metazoa; phylum Chordata; class Lepidosauria; order Squamata; family Sphaerodactylidae; genus Sphaerodactylus; species Sphaerodactylus townsendi. Next base: position 145,874,769 of record NC_059425.1, read on the forward strand.
AAAACCAGTGGGAGACTGGGATGGGGACATGAGGAGCTGATATGGGATGGGGAGATGAGGAGTGGATGGCATGACATTATGTCTGGGGTGAAACCAGAAATGGCATCACATTTCTCTGGGATTCAGAGCAGTGTGGCATTGCATCTGGGTTCATACCAGAAAGGACTTTATACTGATGATGTGACAGCTTTGTGCATTATTTTTCTCCTGTCAGCCTGTTATGAAACTCTACTGTCCCCAGCATAATGCATGATCTTGAGTTCTTCCCATTAAGCAACCATGACTAGATAACTTCTAACAACAATTTTTCTGAAAGCTAGCTGGAGTTAATTTCTTTGCCAGCCTACCTAAGCCTTCAGTTATACCTAGATGATTGCTGGTGATGATTTCAATTGTAGAAAATTTCTTTGGGTCTTTTCCCACTTTCTAAGCTGAGCTTAATTTAGGTTAGATAAAGGAACCCAGGACTATGGCTGTTTCTGCATGGGCAGAAAACAGTGCCCCAGGGATGGTAAAAACACCGTCCCTGGGATGCTGTTCACACAGCTGGCACTTCTGCATTGCAGCAGCCTGTGCTTGCCCCCCCAAGCGGCGCAAAGATGCCGCTTTTGAAACTCACTCCTTGTGCGAGGTTTTTCAAAAACGGCCTCTTCCCGCCAGTCATAATTCAACATTTAAAATGAAATCATTAGGCAATATTTAAAGGGTATTTCATTACAGTCAAATTGGTACACTGCTCCATACTGTTCTCTGTTATAGAAAACCTGGAATTTTAATATGAACAATGTACATTAGGTATTGCTGTTCCGTTAAGCAGAAACCTCCATACAGCACTAGAGGTGCCCCCTGGTTTGACAAAGAGTGCCATGAATTAAACAAACTAATTCGTGCATCTTACCAACAATTCAAGAGATTTAGAAATCCTGTGTCGCGCAATCAGCTAGTTCAATATAAAACTACTTCTTTCATTCTTTAGGCATTCCACAACAGAGAAACACAGGTTCAGTATAAAGCTTCAGAATCAGTGGGATCGCTTATATCAAGCTGTAATCTCCAATGACTCAAGACACTGGTTTTGGGGTCCTATGACAGCTCAACAAGGACTTTGACTCCAATAAACCATGAGGGCATTTTCTTCTATTCTCCCTGAGGTTTGGATAGATCGATTTTAGCGAAGTTTTGTTCAAAAGGAAAGGAGACCAGTAACATTTATCCTGAATCCAGTCTCCATCATTAGATGATTCAGCAAAAATGGCCTCCCTGAGTTACAACTCAGGAAATCCATGGATCCCTAATAACCTTGAATTGAAACTCGTGAAAGCCTCTCCTGGCCATTCAGATATAATTTCCCCAGAGACTACTGAAGTTACCGCATATAGAGTGGTGGAGCACCCCTTTTGCACCAAATCTATTCACCCAAATCAATGACTCAGGCCTCATTCCTAAGCTGCTTGGCATATCTGCAGTCATTGTACCTATTTATAAAAAAGGTGACCCATCGGATCCCAAGCCAACTTCCTCACTCAATTAGTTTGACACATCAGTCATTTGGATGGGCTCAAAATGATGGAACGTGCTAAGAACCACTTCTACCCAAACTACAGGCCCTGAACTGATTCATCAGGAACATCATTGGCCCATAGAGCAAATAGGCTTCACGAGGGGGAAATCCACGTTAGACCATGCTACTATGCTTCTATACGCTTGTTTGGTTAATAAATACTCAAAAAGTCCAAGAAGCAAACTTTAGTGCCAAGACCTTCATTGATTTGAAGGCAGCTTTTGACACAGTCTCTAAGAGAACGTCTTTGGAATAGAATTGGCTATACAAGGAATAGACAATAAACTTTTCTAATCAGGCAACTTTATACCAACGACATTGTGAACTGGCTAGAGTTAAGTGCTCGCAAAGCTTGAAGGTCTCTCACTTGACTGATTCTATTTCTACACTAACTTTAAAGGTGTGAGGCAAGGCTGTGTGTTAGCACCAACCCTTTTCAATTTATTTTTGAGTGACCTTCCATCAGCCTTATTGGAAATTAATAACCATGCCCCCTAAATTGGAGGCTCCTTCAAGGCATATTCCAATACTTCTATATGCTGATGATACCATCCCCTTCTATCTAGCTCAAAAGTTGGACTTAGTCGAAGCTGCTACAGAATAGATGTGGGCAAGTACTGTACGAGATAACGGACTAGTCATCAATTGTATCAAAAGACCAAGATTTTGATCTTTGCCAAACAATACAAAAAACATAACTTCAAGGACATTAATAAAGAGATGCCAGTGGAGCAGGTTAACCAATACAAATATCTTGGAATTACATTTTCTTATAACCTCTCCTGGTTACCCCACAAAAAAGCTGCTATTGCAGGTGCTACCATCAGTTATTCTGCCATTGCACGCTTCTTTTATGGAAAGGGCCACTCCCTTGTCCCAGCAGCACTAAAAATCTTTAACTCTCTAAGATAGAAGCGCAGTTACTTTTATGGAAGGTACCCTATCATGGCTCCAAGCAGTTGACGACTCCTTGAATACTGTCCAATCCAAATTTTTTCCGGTAAAATTATGGGCTCTGCCAAATTGTGTGCAATCCGATATGCGACCCCTCTGTTTAGAACTGGGCCAAAATTCATTAGTTTATAGGGCTTGGTTGAGGTATTGCTGTGGTAGCAGTATATGAAAATGTGAAAATCAGTATATGACAATACTGAACACAAAAGTAACAACTGTGAAAAGGTATGTTTTCTAAAATACAACTATATATTTATTTGAAAATCTATACATCCCTTTCAGCTAAAAGGGCACTTGAGGAAGCTTACAATAGTCTTCTTCACTAAAACACAAATTAAAAATGAAATTAATAAATAACATTCTTAAATAAACCCATAAAACAAGTGGAAATAGAGTGGAAAGAATTACAATATAAACATAAAAAATAAGGGGAAGCAGAAAACTCTCAAAGTAACTAAAATAAACCAATTAGAATTTTTTGCATAGAAACTCTTAAAGAGTTTGTGTAGATGTTGTATGCATGTGAGAAGAGAAGATCTATTGATAGCTGCTGCATGGACATTATTTCACTAGATTAATGTCCCAAAATGGTCAGATTCTAGTTAGGATAGACCTCAACAAGTTTTAGGAGCCAGTCCAAAATGTAGAAGCCAGACTCCTTGGGTTTTTTGTAAATTAATGATGGTTTTTTAAAATTGTTATTACCACAAAACATAATGCTACATTCTTTATAGATTTTCAAAATCATATTAAAGATATGACAAAAGTATTATAGTAGATAAGTATGGCATAACCATGGTCCTTTCCGCACAGCATAATAAGACGTCCTGAGGAAGGTGTCTTGGGAAGGAATTATGCTCAGCCTTTTTCCCAAGACATCCTCAGGACGCCTTATTTCAGCTCAAGATGTCTCTTGCCTGGCTGTGCGCAATGCAGAGCTCAGGAGGCATCTTATTTTTCCTGCCTGACCATTTTGCTCTCTGGTCAGTTTCACCCTCTGCTTGTGCCTGACATTTTGCGTGCTACTAAAGAGATTCTCCTTGCCTCCATTTGCTGAAGGTTGCCCCAAGACATTTGCTCTGCAGGCTCCGATCCTAAGTGCCTTTTCAGCCTGAAAAATACATAGTTGTACTCAGCTCATCCTGCTGATTCCAGTAATATATAGTTTTCCTAATTTTTTTTTGAGAAGCTATCTTCATAGCTATGCAGACATGCATAAGAGAATTTCAGCTGTTCAGAGGACTGCTTTATCTCCCATTAAAAACATAGGTAGACCTACCCTCTGGGGAACATCTTGGATTTTCTGTACTGTAAAAAAAAAAGAGAGAGATGCTGCAGAGTGCTGGTTTACCCAGAGCTTCTCAATGGAAGGAAAGTAGCCCTCCCAAGTGGTTAAGATTCTCTTATGTATGCCTGCATAGCTATGAAGATTATTCCTCAGATTTTTTTTTGTTAATTGCCAGAATCAGCAGGACATGCTAAGTACATTGAAAATAGATTGTCTCTATAGTTGGGAGAAACTTTCCCATTCATAAGAAACTTGAGAGATCGAGTTCTGAATTTAATTCCCACTAAGAGCAACTTTTAAGTCTAAAAATCCACTTGAACTCTTCCTGCAATTAATGTTTTCTGACATTGATCCTGATGTGTAGTTTGTTATGATATTTATATAGTACACAAAATCTGAAGTCTTTGTCAGAGTGGTTTTTATCAAAGAACTATTGAACTAATGGGCTTCTGTTTGTGCATTCTGGATTTTTAAAGCGTGCCCCAAAACTTGTGTCCATGTGGATCTACATGTCATTTTGACATAAAGGAAATCATATTTGCACATCAGAAGATAAACACAATGTTTGCCGGCACAAGTAGAAAAATGTCTGAGTTGCCATGTAAATTGAAAGTACAGGTACTTGAAGTCTTTATTGTTCATAGACAGTTCATATGCCATACAATGGCCACATTTGGACCGCCCCCTTGTGATTTCTTTCCCAGGGGAAACATGCAAAAAATCTGATCTAATCAGGGTTTGCTGCAGGTTGTCCATCCTTCTAAATCCTGTCTGGGGAGGAGCTCTACATCCTGGTATACCTGATAGGAGAAGCCAATGTTTATGAAGATTTTGGTTGATGTTTTCACTTTGGGTGTAAACTCCAAGGCTATATTAACTCAACTAGGATTAGTGGCTTAGACTTTAAGGGCCAATAGCTCCTGCCTATTGATATTCTGTATTTTATTCCAAGCACTTTTAAGTGTAAAATCCAGGTACTCTCTGTTTTTATATTGCTGCAAAAGAGTCTGTCTTCCCTCTTGAAATCTTGTGAATGGGTCAGGTTTTTCTTAAGCCTAATCAGTTGCCTGTATGGCAAACTCTGCCTTATATGTCTTGGGTGATAGGATCTATAGTGGAGGGCTACACAAACATTTAAGCTATGCCATTCTTCTTCCTTTGTGTGAACTGGCTATGGACAAAAAGACAGTAGCATCATTTAAGCCAACCGCTAGTGCTGCTGTCTTTTTGTCCACAGCCAGTTCACGCAAAGGAAGAGGAATAGCACACCTTAGATGTTTATAGATCCTTTAAGTTTTATTTGGCAAGAACTGTTTCCTTCAGAAATACAGATGCCCTGTTTATCCTATATGGAAGGAAAAACAATCAACAGTCAAAACAGGCATAGAAATGACCCTCCCCATCCCTCTGTGTTGTACTCATAGAAACTCCAAGCCTGGAATACTCTGGTTGCCTAGCAACAGCCCCTGAGGGAATCAGTTTGTTAAAGTTGCAGGACCTTATTTCATCATTTTCATGTAAGCCCCTCCCCCCACACAAACTTTTTTTAAGGTTTCATATCTTTCTGCAAACCTGGGTTTTTTCCCAGTTTATAGAAAGATCTGTCTTGCCTGTTCACAGCTCCAGTCACTAGATTTAAATGCCTTCAGATCTGACCAGCTTTGTTATTAGAATATAAAATAATGGTGGTGATAATGCTAATGATTAGATTGGAGAGAATGAAAATACCTGCCATTATTAAAACTAAAATTAAAAACATTATGTTGTGTTACTAAGTTCTGTTCATTTTTCAATCTTTTTACACAGATAATATTGATAATCACTTTGCTTTTGTCTAAACACTGTTATATTTGTCTCTACAAATATTGTGATATGCTTCACCAGCGAACTTTGCAGTCGTCATTCTAATATACTTGCTTGTGCGAAGTGTACCTAAAGGCATTTCTGGCACTCTTCCTCTCTCCAAATACCAATACAGTGGATGGAAATGAGCTGTAGGAAGTTGACATTAAGGATAGCAAAAATGTGTCATTAGAATGACAAATTTTTGCTGATTGGATTTTGTATTCAGTCTGTTTAGGAAATTATGCATCTCATTATCTTGTGCAGGATGGCTTGTTTTGTAGTGTGTGATATTTATAGCTTGAAATAATGTCCCTTCCACAGTAGCCTGGATAAGTGATTTGCTTGCTGCTATTGCTATTGTGCTTTCTAATTTTTTGTTCCAGCTTTTTAAACCGGCATGTTTTATAATTCTGAGGTCTGTTTATGTACAGAATTAGAACACGGTTCCAAAGAAGATAGTGATCTTTGTTCTGCACTTACAGATTCTATCTGTGAAGCTCAGACCCAGATGTGTTCTGCTCAGATTTTTGACTTAGGAATACATTGTGCTTATCAGCTTATCAGTAAGCAGTAAAACGTCCATCCATCTTCAGGGCAAATTTAGTATAAGGATCATGGACTGGCATTCAAACTCTTTCTCCATTCTTCTAACTCTTTCTTTTCCTTTAAATAAGTTCTATGAATTTCCTGTTGTTTTATTGCTATTTTGTCGTTAGAGGGGCTGTAACTCATTCACAAGTGCCCAGGAACCAGTTCAAAATAAGCTAGGTTCTTAATGTAATATAACTTGATTGATATGTGATGTAAGGCTTTTTTGTGAATTGAACATCACATATCAATTTGTTGGCAAAGACTGAACTTCAACAATCCAGAAGTATGAAATATATTTTAAAATTGGTTCGATCAAATATCATAATCGCATTGCTGTTACCTGTGTTAATGCCTTATATCCTTCTAAAGAAAACTAGCATATAAATGTAATACCAAAATAACTTTCTATCTTCAAATATGGCCCAAATTTCCCCATTGGTGAGTGTCTACATATACGGCTACAAATGTCTACATTATGTTCTACACACTGAACAATAGATGGCTGAGAAGCTTCAGTTAACCCCCAAGACCTTTTGGGGACATGCATAATAAATGTACTCATTTCTATTCAATACCATCCTTTCCTTAGGAAGTCAAAACCTTTATACATGAATAAACAAGAGAGAGGTGGCATGATTAAGTGAACTCTATCAAGAACTCTTGAGAGAAAGAAAGCTGAGACAGTAGTTAAAAGTATTGAAGACACCAACTCAGACTCAATGCTGCAATGTCTTGTGACAGATATAATTTTACCAGCAGAATTGAGTCAAGGGTACACAGAAATCTTTGAGAATTAAGGCTACTAGTTTTTTTAACCACCCAAACCTGCCTAGTTTGCAGCTATTCACTATCATATCCATTACATGCTACATACCATTGTATGATCCAGATGTTACAGCGGGTTGGACCCAACAGATTTTTTGTTGGTTGGTAAGAGATGAGAGGGATCCCCTTTAACCACCAAAAATGCTATGCTGGGCATTATGAAATCCACATGTACAAAAGCCATGTGGAAGACAGGTTGTGATAAGGCAGAGATCTGAACAAAAAAGCTGTCTGCATTCAACCCAATATGTCCAAATAAGTCCAAGATATTGAGATATTTACAGAGGTGACACTATCATGTGTTCCTCAAACACATGATAGTGTCACCTCTGTAAATATCTCAATCATAGGACCTTTCAGATATTTGATAAATTATAAGAGCCTAAAGATTTATATTTCCTGAGAAGTTGAATTCATTGTTTATATTTTTCCCAGAAAGATATTTTTAAAGTTCACAAAACTAATACTGGGTTCCTATGTTATGCAATATAAAAACAATGTTGCTGAGAGAATTTGATAGCATCTCTGCTACCAAAAGGCATGTGCAACTTTTATTCTATGCCTTAGTGATTGCCTTGAGATTGTTATAAGAATGCTGCTGAGTGGATGATGTTCAATGGAGTACATATTTTTTTCCTTATCACAGAATTGTGAGCATATTTTCAGAATCCAAATAGGTAGTACTTTAATTTAGCAGTTCAAAAAATACTGTAAAATAGTGATGGCTATACATTGTTGCTTATATTGTAGGATTAGGGATAACAAAAAATCTTTTTTTCACTTGCTGGGAAACTCTCAGAGGAAAGTCAGTTGTCAAATTCTGAATTTAATAGGCCACTCTCATATCTAATGTCGTAATTAATATGTTTGATTATAATTGGAGATACCCCAGTTGAGATTCCCCCCACCCCAGCTATGAAGGTCACTGAGTGATTTTATGCCAGTCTTTGGTTTTTAACCTGTCTCACATGGTAGGCATCTTTGAAAGGCTTCTTTAAAAAGTAGGTTTCCTGAATGAAATTAATAGAAAGGAGTATGAAACAAAAGCAAAAGGAGACTGGAAAGAACTCATTGCTAAAAATATTAAAACAAGTAATAAGCGTTACTTAAATACATTAAGAGCAGGAAACTGCCTGGGAAAGGAATTAAAGGACTGCTTGAAGAAAATATGGACATGGCAGAGAAACTGAATGAATTATTTGTGCCTGTTTGCATTGTGGAAATTTGGAGCACATATCTACACCAGAACTGTGTTTGAAGAACTGAGTTAAAATTAGGTGATTAAAGATAAATTTCTACTAGGCAAACTGAAAACAGTTAAACTTGCAAACATACTCTGAGGTTTCTTAAGGATCTCAAATGTAACCAGGATATATAAATTGTAGCTAAATCAGCTTCCTGGGCATGTGGTCCTGAAGCTTCCTGGGCATGTGGTCACCTTCAAGACCTCTTATAGAGGCCCCCACAAAATATGGAGGGCCAGCATGCAGGCTTCTTCTCCCCAAAATGGATAAGTCCTCATGTGCAACCTGCCATGCTGTCACAGTTAACAAGCAACTAAAAGAGGGAGGGCAGTTTGGTGAAGTCAGTGGAGCATGGTCAGAAGAGAGGCTAGGACCACCGCCACCTAGTCTTATATGGCCAGCAGCCTGCACTTCACCCCCTGGCATTACAAGTCTGCACCTGCTGGATTGCAGAGCTCTGCCTACCAGGGCACCATGTGGCTGGTGGTGGGGCAGTCTCTTTGCCTCCTCCCATGCTCCCAGCAACAATTCCTGCCACAGTAAATTGCGGTCACACATTTCTCAAGAGGAAAGGTGTAGATGGTGAACTGCATTATTCTCAGGTATAATGGCAGGTCTAATTAATGAAGAGCAGTGTGTAAACACGGTCCAAACAACTTTCTTGTTTGGTCCTCCAGGGTAACTGGTTGGCCAACATAGTCTGCCAACTGGTCTGACCCATCTGATTTTTTTTGTGAAGCTAGCAGGGAGGAGCCACGGAGCTACCTGTTGGATATTGTCAACAACTCCCTTGAGCAAGGAGTTTTCCCAGGTTAGCTTAAAGAGGCGGTGGTCCGCTCGCTCCTGAAAAGACCGCTGTTGGGATCCGACCAATTACCACCCAGTTTCGAATCTTCTGTTTCTGGGTAAGGTAATTGAGCAAGCAGTGTCAGACCAGCCCCAGTGGTTCCTAGATGATGCAAATGTATTGGATCCCTTCCAGTCCAGCTTCCGCGCTAGTCATGGGACCAAGACAGCGCTGGTTGCCAATGAACTCCGGCTTCACTTGCAGTTGGTTCAGCACTGCTGGTGCTGTTAGATCTCACCGCAGCGTTCAATGTGGTAGATCATGACCTTTTGGTCCACCGCCTCACTGGTATTGGAATTCGGGGGTCAGCCTTGTGTTGGCTAGCTTCATTTCTCTAAGTCTGGGAACTGCAGGTGGCATCAGGGGGAGAGAACAGTTGAGGGGAGGGAAGAAAAGCACGATAATTTGGTGGTAGAGCAGTTAGAAGGCATTGTTTAGGAATGGAAACCAGCAGATGCTTTGATTTTTATAGGTAGGCAGAGGTTGTGTGTATCCTTCTAAAAAAAAAGGTAAAAAAATCAAGTCCCTCCTGTGTTTAACAAGTCTGAGCCACTCAAAGATACTGAATTGTTAAGGTGTAAACCCTCATATTCAGTTCTCCATTACTTTGTAACATTAAGCTGAAGAGGACTGGAGAGGAGCCAGTCATTTTACTGATTAAATAAAACTTGAATGTGTTTTCTTGACTTGTTGTGTGTACCTTAAGTAATGTAACCTGCTTGGTGATCATATAAACATAGTGAAAGCTGTTCTAGTGAATTTAAATTCTATCCTTGAGAGGATCAGATGGTTCAAAGAAGGTGTTTTCACAACTTGGACTGATAATGGGAAGGTGCAGTTGGTGAAGTGGGACTTTCTGGTTCAGCTCAGAGAACTGGGTGGAGAATTTATTCTTTAAAACAAGTGAAGGGCTTGAATCGGAGCTAGGCCATGGCATCTCATTCCAAATACAATTATTAAGTATATAAGTGTTGTTCATTTTGGTCTGAAAATTGTTGTCGCTCTAGACTTACGTCATTCTACAACACAACAGTGGCATTCTTTAATAGGTTTAATAGGAATCAAAATCTCCACTGACAAAATTAAATGAAAAACTCAACACAGATGACTGAGGGGTGCCGGATTATTTCCCCATTCCCTATAATAATATCATCAGTGGCAGCTGGTGAGAAGAGGTCTTCCAACTGGATCTGATTTTGGAGTTACTGCTTGCTTCTCAGCCTTCTGGAGAAGAATATTGTGCTGGAGATGGATTTGGGTACTTCATAAAAGGCACAATAATTTGAGTATGGCAGAGGCTGGGGAATGCAGTTGTACCAGGCTGACTACATAATTTCTTTACTATGACCTATAGAAAATTCAGTTCACATGGCTTCATTAGCATACCAAAAGATGAGTGTTTTGTGTGTGCATATGCACTGTGTTCATGAAGGTATGATGTCTTTTGAATACTTAAGCTTGATATTTTGTTTACCGTGTTCAAGAAGATTTTGAAAGCTAGACTGAGCCAGTAGGTAATTAAACACAATTTAATTCTCAAAATTAGTTCTCATGCCAAATGAATATTCACCCTCATTAGATTTCATTTCATGTCATCCTTTAACTATTATATGTAAATTTGTCATTCTGTCCAGCAAACATTTGCCAAAAATCATGGCCTGTTTCTGTGTGTTTCTTAATTTCTTATTAAATAGATCTCATTCATGCCTGCAGTTCCTAATATTGTCAGCATTGTAGTTGTTACAGTGAAGTGTCACATTAACTTAAGTAAACCAGTTCTTAATAATATACACATGAGTGTGTGCTGTATCAGAGGCATATTTATTAGCTAAAGCATAAATAACCTTGTTGTGTTCTACCAAGAATATTGCATGCATTTGGGCTATAGATTGTTATGTTAATATGAAGTAAAGCCAAGATTTATTTGTAACAGACTCGGAAGATGCTTACATTTATCAACAGGCTACAGACAGAGCCTTTCCTTAGTAGAAAAAATGGGAGATAGATCAGCTTTACAAGGTAGTCCTTTCCACATATGAATAGCTAAATTAGCATACTGTGCTCTAGGTATGGCATCAGAAAAACAAGAACTGTCACAGTAAATCAGCCATGCAAGTATTTTGTCTTTAAATGTGGCATAAAACAGTATAAAGATTCTCCCTGTAAGTGGCATAAATATTTAGTGCTTTTTTCTGTGAGTCCAAATGACAAAAAGTCAGGAAATTCAACTGCTAGTTTGTTCTTAACACACATCATTTTTGAAGAAAAATATTATTTTCAAAGCATTTGCGTGTCACTTTTAAGTAAAATTGAAGGAGCTTGCAGTGAGCATATTGCGGCATAGTAATTAAAGTATAATGTAAAATCAATGAAAATCAGTTTAGATAGAACATCATTCTTCATACATTAAGGAATGAAAGAGAAATTATTGTAAGAACCGCATCAAGATTCTTCTACCAGTCATTTGTTTCAGGATTATGTTTCTGGTCTAGTTTTGTCACTGGAAAACCTGTGTAATTAGTTGCTGTTTGATTTCGGACAAGAATGTTCAGCTTGTGATCCATCAACTATGTAGAATGATCTGCTATAGATGTGAGAGGCCACTTGTTGCCACCTGATTAATACTACAAAAACATGGGGACTGTGTCCTGTCATTGGGACATGGGGAGTTTTCCCCTAACCCTTTGCTCCATTCTCTTCTTGAAGCCAAAAGGTCAATAAAACTAACACCGTGATTGTTTTCTTAGGCTCGTGGTGGCGAACCTTTGGCACTCCAGATGTTATGGACTACAATTGTAGTCCACAACATCTGGAGTGCTAAAGGGTCGCCACCACTGTCTTAGGCCATCAAAGCTTACCTTAAGAACATCCTTACAAAAGAAACTTAGTATTTTTCAGCTGTCAACTTGATAAACATGGGCCAAAGCAGTGCAGTGCGTAGTCATGGTATCCTTTGCATAGAAAAAGTGACACTAGTTCCATCCCTGGTATTTCAGTTGAAGGATTTGCCAGTTTTCCTTCCTAAGACCTTGGAGATCTGGCTAGTAGAAATGAGCAAGGTCTGCCAGTGGTCTGACTAGATAATTTAAGTCATGTTCATATCAATGCAAATATTTTTGGAAAATAGGAAAAGAACTGTAAATAAAATTGAACTTATTTTAAAGGAAATTAGAGATTGTGTGTTAAGTGTCATGAAGCCACGTCTCACTCATGGCAATCCTAAATTTCAGGTTTCTCCCAAACATCCTATGGTGAACAGCCTTGCTCAGGTCTTGCAAACAGAGGGTTGTGGCTTTCTTTGTAGACTCAATCCATCTCATTCTGGGTCTTCCTCTTTTTCTACTGCCATAAACTTTTCCTGGCGTTATTGTCTTTTCCAGTGATTTCACATAACATGACCAAAGTACAGCAGCCTCCATTTGGTCATTTCAGCTTCAGGCTTGATTTTATCTAGAATCCACTCATTTGTCTTTTTAACAGCCCATGGAATCCATAACATATTTAGATATTAAAGGAGGAGAAAACTGAACATGGTAAAGCAAAACAAAACAAAAACCATCATGAAGACTGCTTAAACAACTGTTTTATTCTCCTGACTCAGGTCCAGATTATATGTTGCATCTACTGTGTGATCACCACACTGACTTAAAGTCAACTTCACAATACTTCCTGCCAGACAAAGTGGCCCTGGGCCTTGGGTCCCTCCTTCGTATTATCACTACCAGACCACGGATCTGCACAAAGATCAGAGATGGTGGAAGAGACTCTGACGCACCATGATGTTTGGAACACAGTGCAAATGGTGAGCAGTTTGGCCACTGGCTCTGGCTGCATAGCCCAGTAACCACTGGTGTGGGTTGCCTGGTATGTCTGGTTGTAGATGGCCTTGGAGTCATCATGGTTCTAAAGGAACAGGAGGAGTCAGTATGCACAGTGATGGGAGAACATTACATCTAGGTAAATGGCACTGGCACATCCCACCCGTGCCCTCAACTCATCAAGCAGTCAACCCTTGCCTTCCAGCCATTGCTCCAGAGCCATTTGAAGCCAAAGGCTGTTAATACCTATGCATTATGGATGCAGTCCACTGCACCCACCATGTTGGGAAAGCTACTGGTGGCCTTAAATCTGGTCTGTATTGGGAGACTCTATGATTGTTACTCACAAGCAGGATTTGAGATGAACTGCTGGATAATAATATATAAAAATGGACTTTCTACCCTAATGTTTGACATTAGGGGCTGCTCAGCTGAAGTTAACCATATTTTATAAACCCAGCCAATTTTCAGCAAACAGCAAAACACAGTGCATGGTTAGTTGGCTGTGTTTTCTTGAGTTGCAAAGTGTGAAGACCTAATCTAAGGCATAAAATGACCCATCTTGTGACCAGGTTGCCGTACTTGGTATGTGATATGATTTGAACTCATTTAATTTTCCTGGACATTCACAAATGTGTTAACATGAAGAAGTAGTTCTTACGTGAAAAAGCTCAGGTTTCTCACCTGAATGATGGCTGAACTTGATCGTCTAGCTGCCTGGTGCTGTCCTGGCAGTCTGCAGAAGGATGACTGCAGTGTTTGCCAGACAGATGCTGCACTTTGCCAAACTGGAGAGTCATAAGAGCTGTATAGGTAGAGCTTTAATTTTGTGCTTGTGGAACAATAGTCTGAAAAGGAATAGTCTGAAAAGTAAAGGGAGCAAAGATTATGAATAGTACTTAACTGTTTTTTCTTTAGGGCATACCATCTGAGAGCTGTCATTACAGCTTTTGGAAGTTACAGATGTAAAATGACAAACATTTTGTATTATGGAACCTATTTGAAATGATTGGAAAGATTTTAATGAGCTGTCAGCAAATTGATTTTAAGATGTTGTGGGGAGTATAGCAGAGTCGGGAAACTGGTCTTCTTTCATCTTAACAATTGTGCCTTTTCTGCAGTAGCTTACCCACAGATTTTTGTGCTTATAGTATTAGTGGTCCTTGTTTCACAGCAGCAGAACATCTATGATAGTGAATTCATAGATGGATTACATCAAGATTATAATGAATATGTTCTACTGTGATTAACTGTTGCCTTACAATTGTCTTTTTCAGTTAATGCAGGCACTTGTTTAGCATTTTCACAGTGTGCTATGTAATGAAGTTTTGCTGTTAATGAGGATAAACAGTACAATATTGTAGGCCTTGACAAATTTTCTTTGGCTGTAGGAACCAGTCCAAAGATTGAAGAGCTAGACTCATTTTTCATCCTTCAGGGTTTTGTGTTAATGACTATGTTTTCTACTGATTGCTACCCCAAAGTCTAATCCTAAACTCTTAGGCTCATTCTGCACATGCAGAATAATGCACTTTCAAACTGCTTTCAGTGCTCTTTGAAGCTGTGCGGAATAGCAAAATCACCTTGCAAACAGTTGTGAAAGTGGTTTGAAAACGCATTATTTTGCGTGTGCGGAAGGGGCCCTGATGTTTTCTCAAAACTCTGTTAAAGCTATGATAGAAGTACTGTAGTATACAAATAAATATATGGATATCCTTGGTTATCCATACGAAAACTTAAAGCAAACCTCTAACAAAAAGATAAGTTCTCCCCAATTTTTTCATGATTGCATTACATTTTATCATGGGTGGAGGAGTCCTCATCAAAGGAAGAGAACATCCTGTTTCCAAGTCCTACATTGGGAGATGGTTCTGATGAGGTCAGGGTCTCAGGGTATTCCCAAGGGAACCCTGAATCAGCACTAATATCACACTCTAAGGCAGCAGGCCCTCAGGTGTGGAGGCCCCAGCATGGACCTGACTGTGTCCAGACCCACAGTGCCCCAGGAGTAAAGGAGGTGAAGGACTAAGAATAAAGCATGGACCAAGCACAGGAGTGCAAATGTGGCAGCCTCCACACTCTAAGGAAATGGTGGAAGAGACTGATAAGTTGTCAAAGGAACTGGGTCCCAGCATTTAGTAGAGGAGTCTCCTTAGTAGAGGAGTTGAGTCAGCTTGTAGGGAAGGGCCTGACATAAGAACCAGTGATACCTGAAGAAAAGATCCCTATATAAGGCTGCAGAGAGACTGCAGCCAGTGTGAGGTTAACTTGTCTACAGTCCTGCTGCCTATCGCACCAGCTGCCTTACCTGCTTTGTACCTGTTCTTGTTGTTTGAATCTTAGTCTGCTTTTGATTTTGGAATATGGTAGCTAGGCCTGGACTGGGACTGTGTTCTGATGTGATCTGTTCTGATCTGATTGTATCTTTTAAACTCCTACTTTCAGAACCTGTGGTTGCTGGAACTTGCTTCCCACCTGGTGCCCAGGATATTATGTGATCATTTGGTTGCAGTTCTTTTTTTCTATCTTTAGCCTCAAGAATGACAGATGAGGTCGGTTATAAAAATGTTTTTTAAAAAAATATTTAAAAACACTTTTTGTTTGGGGGGGGAGGAGGAGGAGGAGGAGGAGAAGGAGAAGAAGAAGAAGAAGAAGAAGAAGAAGAAGAAGAAGAAGAAGAAGAAGAAGAAGAAGAAGAAGAAGAAGAAGAAGAAGAAGAAGACGCCTTCCAACCCAGCAACTAATAAAAAAGAAACAAAAATATACCTTTTCTGACATTACACTGATGAGCAGACAGGGAGGATATGCTACACACAATCCTCCTCATACACACAAACACCCCTTTGTCTAAAAGAGCAACTTGCTTATTTTTTGCCTTCTTACACACATCTCAGAAATCCCGACTCAGGGTTTGGATAGTCATGTATTGAAGGTATGTGTATCAGGACACAGTGAATAATGTGTTTTTCCCAAATGTATGATTACTGGACTGTCAGTGTGTGTGTGTGTGACCCTAATGACTAGAAAGGGCTCATAGTGCCAGTGAAGTGACATTTTCATTCTTCTAATCCAGTGATACGCAGTTTTGTTCTTAGTGATTCTTTGAAACTGAAGAAGAAATGGTTGTACCGTCCCTCAAATTATGACCCTCAATGAACAGCAGGGAGCTTACTGCTATTGAAGTCACAGAAAATATCCAGAGCCTACTCTCCAAAAGTGAACGGACCTCATTCCTAAGACCAACCAAGAATTTAGTCAAGCTGAAGTAGAAAGATAATTTTCCAAGTTAACTCATAGCCATGCATTTAGATGATGTAAAGCAGTGTTTTCTGTTTTAGGCCTTTGTTCTCCAAAGGCAGACCATCTGCACTTTTGAGAAGCATAGTCCAGACCAGGGGTAGGGAACCTGCGGCTCTCCAGATGTTCAGGAACTACAATTCCCATCAGCCTCTGTCAGCATGGCCAATTGGCCATGCTGGTAGGGGCTGATGGGAATTGTAGTTCCTGAACATCTGGAGAGCCACAGGTTCCCTACCCCTGGTCCAGACCTATCAAAGACTGCAGTGACTACTTGCCCTAACTCAGTGATGGTGAACCTTTTGGGCTTGGCATGTCAAAAAATTTGGAAAATGCCAATCTTGACTCTGCTTGTGTGTCACTCTTCCCCCTCCCCAAACAAAAGAGAAACAATTCTTTACACATTGATAAAAAAATACAGTCAAATCATGTGTGGTGCTATGCATTATATGAAGTCAAATCGTTACAAAAATGATTCAAATGCAAACAGTGAGAATAGTTGTTGGATGTTGGTGAACACTGATGTGTCACTCAGAATGTCTTGCCGGTTTGCCATTACTGACTTAAGTTGAACATATTGTATCACATTTGCATTTCTGCTTGTGCAGGATATTGTGCAACCAATACTAGCTTTTCAGGAAGTAAATTTAGCAAAATCTTCATTCTCAAAATGTCTCCTTGAGGTACAATATGGGAGGGGGAGGTCATTCTTGCGTAAGATCTTGTATGTATGTTATTGTGTATATGTGCAAACTAAGACAGGAATGGTGGATGTTTCACAAGATTTTATGCAGTTCCTTCCACAAAGAGAACTATGTTAAGTAGATTTTGTGCAAGAATAACAAAGCCATGCAAAAAGGAAGCCATAAAGGCAGTAGCAAATCAAAGAAGGTACTTGAGCCAGGCCAGCAGGACAGAGGGGAGATGTCTTCCACATCTAAAGCAAACAGTAAGTCAAAATCCATGTGCTAAAATGAACACCAAGTCAGATCTGCCACATTGTCAGATGCAAGAAAAGGTGCCTATGGGCACACTTGCACCCAAGAATTACCTGTTGGGTTACCAGAGACAAAGGAAAGCCAGGAGCAGCTCTTTGAAAGAGAAACACTGTTGAGTTTTGTTTTCCAAATGATGGGAAGATTTTGCACACTCACAGGAAGACATTTCCGAGTCCAGTGACATAGGCCCCTTCCACACATGCAAAATAATGCGTTTTCAAACCACTTTCACAACTGTTTGCAAGTGGATTTTGCCATTCCGCACAGCTTCAAAGAGCATTGAAAGCAGTTTGAAAGTGCATTATTCTGCATGTGCGGAATGAGCCATACAGAATTATTTGTCTGTGCCCATTCCCTGACTGTGATTCACTTCAGCTGATAGGGATTGACCTGAAGCTCTATTTTTCCCCCTGATACGTTTACAAGCCTCAGAATTTTATCCATAAAAAAGCAAATGGTATGTAGAAATACATCTCAAGCATACCTGTTCAAGAATGCTAGCAAAGTATAATTGTCCACATTGGAGGCTAGAACTCCAGACCAGCCAATTACACCACTCTTAACCCAGGCCAGCCAAATGAAGACAAGCAAGAGAGCAAGAAAGACAAGAAAGATGAAAAGGAACAGCAGCAGTTGTGACCACTGAACATATACACATGCTCTTTATAGAGCTACCAGACTTTATTTTCAGGCAAACAGTCCCATCAATCCATTAGGGTAGAGAAAACATGTTGGCCAAAATGAACTGACTGATTTTGTGCACAGGAATCTGAAAATTTTTGCATCCCTGTAACTGGTGGACTCAGATGTGCTGCGCTTTGAAAGATACAATGATTAGGATTTATATGATGAATTTACACTAGGGAGAAAAAGTTTGACACTTGTGTCAAAACTGGACCTCTCTCTCAATTCTAGAAAGAGTTACCCCTTTTCCCAGTTACGCTATAAATCTTAACAGGATTAATCAAGCTGGTTTTCCACTATGCTAATAGCCAGACATCCTCCTGAGCTATCAAGGATATTGCTGTCAGAAGGACAGATAATAAATCACCTCGGCTGTTCTCAATGAACTGAACCTTATGTGGCAAAATGAATTAACTACTAACATCCCTGGTCAGAATTCATGCTTTCTAGATCACCAAATAGATCAGTAGACATCAACTTCAAACATAGCTATTTTTTAAAGGGAAGCATTCTGATTTCTATTCATCTGGTCAGGTATAAAGTTAGTTTTCCAGTTTGGTAGGCACAGTAGATTCTGGAACATTCTAGAGTTATGTTGAGTTTTTCTGTTCAGAGGTTCCTGAAATTTTGATGTCTTGATTTTATCATCAGGCCATGCATTTTGCTGAAAATCTCCATGCATCTATAGTGAAGTGCACCACTTCAGAATTCTTTGTCTTTATTTAAAATATTATGTCTTCAGGCTCAAGGCATCTAACAAAGTAGCAATGGCAATAGACACTGTAATGCAATTCACTGGTACTTATTTTTTGCCATCTACACAGACCTTTTATAAGAACACACTGGAAATCTACCTCTGTACACTTTCTTATAGAACATCTTGGCTTGGTTAAGGATCTGTGTTTTTGTCTACAGTAGTACTCTGATAAAATACTTCTGATAAGAGACAAATTATTAATTCCCATTAATATTGTGAAAGCTTATTTCTGTTCTAATATTCTACTGTACTAATCTATTTAACCTGTCTTGTATGTTGACTTTGTTCTTTGTCCTCACAAAAGGTATCGTTATCTGTTCTAGTTACCTTTATTTATAATTACTTTGACATTTTGATTACTGAAGTGTGGAGATTTTCTTTGCATAATTTTATAAACTTTTTTGTAAGTGCCAAATCAAAGTTCTTGTGATATACATTCTATTAAGTGCAACATGTTAGAAAAATTAGAAAGGACACTAATTAGATTTAGGCTTATTTCCTGCAGAGATATTGAAAAGATCTCCTTCATTGCCATCTTGCATTCTTTATGCAAATGAAATGGTGGTTGCAGTGTACACCTTGAACTAATTCAGAAAATACTAGCTTATTGCTGCAGAAAATGTTTTCACTTAACATGTGTCTAAATGATGGATTTTCATTTATTTTCTATGTAAATGGAAGAGGTATCTGATCAGTGCTTTATTCTGATCAAATATGCCATATTTCAAGAACAATAAAATATGTAAGTAGTTTCAGTCTATGGAATGTTACCCTTTAGGAATGTTTTTGGAATTATTTTAAAAGACCTAACTGTTCTATATAGTTTTTTTCACTTGGTTTGAATATTGATAGGAGTTAGGATTTATGTCTTTTCAGGAGAAGTGACATGTAAGAAACATACATGAATGGAGATCCAGTTTCCAAAGTAAATATGAATGTTAATATAAAGCCACCCAGCTACCTAAACAGCATCCTCAAAACTGCAATAAGAAAGGATAGGAAGAGAAACCTTTTCTCAATAGCCCCCATTCAGTAGGAAACAGTAGCAGCACATTCTGTGGATTCTCTTACTATAGGATTCTCTTACTATATGGTAATTGGGGGGAGAGGGGAAGGATCCACAAAGCAGAGGTTTGTTATTACTGTGCTGAAAGCAAAGCACATGGTGCATGCGCTCTGGTCCACTTGAAGATATATAAAACTTAGAACACTAGTATGAAGAATGTTTTAACTTTAACAACATTTCTGTAACATCATTACAAGAGAAAAAGTAGTTCTAGCAGCAGCAGCAGCAGCAGCAGCAGTATGGATTTATACCCCATTTTTCTCAAATGTAAGGAGTCTCAAATCAGCTTACAAACTTCTTCCTTTCCCCTCTCCACAACAAACACCTTGTTGGGGTAGGTGGGGTTGAGGGAGTTCTGAGAAAACTGTGACTAGCTCAAGGTCACCCAACAGGCTTCATGTGTATAAGTGGGGAAATCAACTTGATTCAACAGATTACAGTCTGCCGCTCATATGTAGGAGTGGGGAATCAAACCTGGTTCACCAGATTGGAATCCACCATTCTTAACCACTACACCATGCTGGCTTTTTAGAGGAATGGCTTAGGAAAGTATGATGTGTTATATGTATAAGATCATAACAATTGTGTATGATGTTGGGACAGAGCCATGGTGAAGAAGCAGCTCCTTGTAGCTCTCCAGTTTAGGAAAATAATTATTGGAATGTATGTAGACATACTGGCCTAAAGATATATGGGCCTAATTTAGCCAAGCTGCTTGGCTATCAGGTCCAAGTTTTGGGCTTACATACTCAAACCTTACCATGTAGTTGTTGGTCCCCTTGCTGAATTCTTGGTTCAAGCAAACCATAGTTTGTTGTTATTCTTGAATCACTAATTTATAATTTGCATTTATTTATTTATTTATTTATTCAATTTAGTATACCGCCCCATCCTCGAAGGGCCTACATTTGCCCTTCAAATCATAACTGAAGTTGAAAGTTATTTTCAAATTCTGTGTGCTGTTTTATATTTACATGTACTACATTTTTATTCAAATAGTAAATGTAGTTTTAGCAATGTTTACATTTTCTTTCTGTTTTTATAACTTTTCATAATTAAAATATTCCAAGTAAAGTCATAATAATTTTTATGGAAAACAATATTTTGAAAATCCAGATTATTACTAGCATATGATGAAGTAGGTAATAACCTATAGACAGTGGTGGGATTCAGTCAGTTCTCACCAGTTTGGTGGAACCAGTACCTATTTTTTTGTTGAGTTTGGTGAACTGATTGTTAAAAGCGGCTTTCAGAACCCTGGAGTAGCCGGGCACCTTGCCACCCGGCTGTTTTGAGGTGCTAAAATCCCCATTGCCCTCTCTCCCTGGGAAGCAAAGGGGCTTTCAGAGCAGCAGTAGCAAGGCCCCATCGTCCCCTCCACCCCCACAAGAAGTTTCTCAACAACAGGTAAGTGGGGGGCAGGGGGGCAGCAGGGGAAGGGGAGAGAACCAGTTCTTAAATTATTAGAATCCCAACCTCTGCCTGTATATAAAAAAGAGTTTGGGTTCTGTAGATAAATACATTAGTCTGAACAGTGCAACTAGGTTTTCTTAATTTATTGTTTAAATTATCAACACAAAATATATAATAAAGTTGTGAATGTTGTATTTAAAGGTTATGAAATTCTGTAACAAATACCACTTTTGTAATATGACAGCTGTGTGAAATATAAATCATTGTCTGAAGTTTGCACCTAATCTGTTAGTAATTAATGGACAAAATGGGCAATATTCATCTTCATAATTTGGGAGATGATTAAAAACAAAAGATTGATAAGTTAAGTTGGATAGCCCTCACGCTGACATAAAATTATTAGTTTACTGACTACAAAAGAAAAGAACTAGTTATTACTATGATAACTATGTTTCAATAGCTTCAGGTATACAGATATTTAAAGCCACAAACACAGTCGCAAAAAGCCTAATTTGAAAGACTCCAGTAATAACTTCATGGCCCATCATTGATCCTAAGAACATAAGAACTATCCTGCTGGATCAGATCAGAGTCCATCTAGTCCAGCACTCTGCTACTCGCAATGGCCCACCAGGTGCCTTTGGGAGCTCACATGCAGGATGTGAAAGCAATGGCCTTCTGCTGCTGCTGCTCCTAAGCACCTGTTCTGCTAAGGCATTTGCAATCTGAGATCAAGGAGGATCAAGATTGGTAGCCATAGATCGACTTCTCCTCCATAAATCTGTCCAAGCCCTTTTTAAAGCTATCCAGGTTAGTGGCCATCACCACCTCCTGTGGCAGCATATTCCAAACACCAATCACACATAGCGTGAAGAAGTGTTTCCTTTTATTAGTCCTAATTGTTCCCCCCAGCATTTTCAATGAATGCCCCCTGGTTCTAGTATTGTGAGAAAGAGAGAAAAATGTCTCTCTGTCAACATTTTCTACCTCATGCATAATTTTATAGACTTCAATCATATCCCACCTCTGCCGTCTCCTCTTCAAACTAAAGAGTCCCAAACGCTGCAGCCTCTCCTCATAAGGAACGCGCTCTAGTCCCTCAATCATCCTCGTTGCCTTTCTCTGCACTTTTTCCTATCTCTTTGATATCCTTTTTGAGATGTGGCGACCAGAACTGAACACAGTACTCCAAGTGCGGTTGCACCACAGCTTTATATAAGGGCATGACAATCCTTGCCGTTTTATTATCAACTCCTTTCCTAATTATCCCCAGTATAGAGTTTGCCTTTTTCACAGCTGCTATGCATTGAGTTGACATTCCCATGGAACTATCAACTAAGATGCCCAAATCCCTTTCCTGGTCTGTGACTGATAGCACTGACCCCTGTGGCATGTATGTGAAGTTTGGATTTTTTGCCCATATGTGCATCACTTTGCATTTTGCTACATTGAACTGCATTTGCCATTTCTTAGCCCACTCACCTAATTTATCAAGGTCCACTTGGAGCTCTTCGCAATCCTTTGTGGTTCTCACCACCCTACATAATTTGGTATCATCTGCAAACTTGGCCACCACGCTACCCACCCCTACTTCCAGGTCATTTATGAATAGGTTAAAGAGCACTGGTCCCAAAACGGATCCCTGGGGGATACCACTCCCGACATCTCTCCATTGTGAGAACTTCCCATTTATACCCACCCTTTGTTTCCTGTTCCTCAACCAGTTTTTAATCCATAGGAGGACTTCCCCTCTTATCCCTTCATTGCTGAGTTTTCTCAACATTTTTGCCAAATAAAGAGTCAAGGCAGCCAAACTAAGATTTGACTTGTTCATTGGAATGGCTTATCTACATCATAAGCTATTCTCTTATTTAAGGGTGTGAGCAGAGGCGTAGCTATAAGGGAGAGGGGGGTGCATCATGCACTGGACGTGCGCCAGTTGGGGTGGAAAATCACCCCCGACCCCTCTCCCTTCTTCCCTACCCTGCAGGAGTTGGGGCTTGCAAGGTCTCCTCGGAAGTGTAGTTTCCACCAGGCTGCTTTTAAACTCAGGTGAGTGGGAGGTGCGGGGGAGTGGGGGGAAGGGAAGGGGCGTAGGGGGATCTCTGGGTGTGAGTGTTCTATGCTAAGCAGCTTTTGATGGCAACCTCCATCCAAATGTGTCAGAAATTTATTTCCAATTTATTTGTGTGCTGAGAGATCCCAGACTTCATTCTCTGTTCACAACAGGTTCACAGGGATCCAGTAAACCATATTTGGAAACTTGTTGGCATTTCAGGACACTTATCCATAAGTGGAGATCCAAAGATAAAATTGCAAGTTTCCTCCCCCACATTCTGTTTTTCAAATCATGTAGCTGTTTCTCCATATTGGTCTTGCAACCCCAAGACTCCTTTTCTAAGAGCTGGAAGGAACTACAGAGATGGGAACATTGTGAAAACCTGCATCTGCCAACCTCTTCCAGAGATAGATCACTGGATCCAGCTCATGCATAATCTCCCATCCATTATTTAAGTGGCTATGGTGCCTCAAACTCTTTTGTTACTACATCTGTCACACACCAGCTTAGATGTGCTTAGCAGTGTGAGATAAATAGATCAACATTAACCTTAAAATGGATGGTCACAGTAATTTGGACAGGAATACTTTTAGAAGAAAAAAGTTTGTGGGGTAGAATCTCTCACGTGGAGCTGATTTATGCTACTTCCTTCATGTTCTTAACTTCTTCATTTCATACCATCTCTGCCCGAATTTTTCCAACTCTTTGCTCTTCATGCATCTACAAAGAATGAAAGTATCCCCATAGTAATTAATTTAAATAATGCAAATTTAAAACTATAAAACATACATGGTGTGGCTCATTTTCTATCATTGAACAAAAGCACCATATTTCAGTTAGGCAAACAGGCAGTAATGAAATGAGATAAGGAGGATTTTCTTCTTTTTTAGTAAAATAATTTTGTTTTAAGAAATGCATTACCATTTACAATAACAGTTTGCTTCATTTTGTGCACAAGTAAAACTGGTTCTTAAACTATATTGATTAACATGCTGCTTCTCTTAGTATTAGGGACTTGAAAGTTTGCTACCTAATTTACTAAATAATTGCAGTGGATGTGTCATTAATCATGCTTTTGGTATAATTAACATTATCAGTACACTTTTTTAAAAGAAAGAATAAATGTATTTAGTGTACTGTTAATTTCTAATTTGTGCTTGGATGCTTAATAGATACAGCTTGAAACCGATTTATTATTTGGTCTTTTGTAGTTTTCTAACTGTGGAACTGCTAATCTATATTTAGCAATTCTGTTATTACCTTCCATTTTTAACAATCCATAAAATTAACTAAAGTTTCCATAAAGAATCATAGTCTTTTAAATTTTGTTCAACTACTTATCCATTCTTCACTGTATGAAAGAATGAATTTACCAGACTCTTCAAAATTTGTGTCATAACCCACTTTTCCTCAGTTACCACTTAGCCTGATAATGTATTTATGAAGCAACACTAAACTCACTCGCATACTCAAGAGTAGCATAACACAGAAATGCAAACATTCACTTCAAGATGTGGTAATTGCTGCCTTTGCTATTTAATACAGTGTAGTGTATTTAGTATCAGTCCTAACAGTGAAGACTAGCCCAATCCCATCGGAGTTCAGAAACTAAGCAGGGTTGGTAGCAGTCAGTCTTTGGATGGGAGACTATCAAGGAAGACAGGAGTTGCTTCTAGGAGGAAGGCAATGGCAAACCACTTCTGCTCATCTTCTGCACTGAAAACTCAATGAGAAAATTTCACAGGATTGTCATGAGCTGGTTACAACTTGACAGGATAGTTTATGCTTTTACTGTATTCTGTACTGTGAACATACAGTACAGAATCTTTTCTTAAACAATTTTAAAACAAACATGTTCACATTTTCTCTGGCTTATAGAGTCACTCCTCTTCTAATGCTGAGACATAGCCTCCTTCCTGTTGCTAAAACATTTTGATCTATCACTGCTGTCATCCTTCATGGAAGGGTGAAGTGCTTCTTCCTTGCCTGTGGGCAACATAGAAGTATAGGTGAGCCTCACTCGATTCAGGGATGGTTTGTCACACTAATGTGGGGTGATATCACTGTTAGTGTACTAATTCTGAATTAATTTGGGGAAACGTTTTAATTTTTTTACATTAAATTAAAATAAAAAACAATCATCGTGAAGCTTACCTATATCCATATCATATGACTTTACATCTTCTTCAAATCATAATTTTTAAGGCTCAAGAAATTAAAATGAAGGATTAGTCATTTGTCCTTATCCATATCGTCCTTATAAACTCTAATTATCCAAGCCATTATTTTGTATAACTATCCATGTCCTCAATTAGTATAATCCAAAAAAGGTTTCTATCTTGGGTGCTGTGTGGTTTCCGGGCTGTATGGCCGTGTTCTGGTAGCATTCTCTCCTGACGTTTCGCCTGCATCTGTGGCTGGCATCTTCAGAGGATCTTTCATACTCTGTGAAGACCTACTATGCATCAAATATGTTAGCTTTGCCATTGTTGAGTATTCTGACAACTTTTACATACATTCCAAAAATTCTTGGTGGTAGTCTGCTTTTCCATCTTGTTCCAAATACAATTCTAGCTGCTGTCACCATGTATTTAAACAATTCATTATACACTTTTGATATAGTATTTGTCAAGATATTTTATAACATGCATTTAGGATCTAATATAAATTTCACTTTCAATATATTTTGCATTTCACCATGAATCATAATCCAATATTTTCTTGCTTTTGGACACATCCACCATGTATGATAAAAAGTTGCATCAGTATTTTGGCATTTCCAACATTTTACGTTAAAAATTATGTCTACTTCAGCTATTTCTTTAGGTGTTACCATCTAAAAACATTTTATACCAACTTTCTCTTAACATCTGATATTCTGTAAATTTTATTTCTGTAGTCCAAAGTCTATCCCATTGTTCCATAATTTCCCCCCAAATTGTGCATTGATTTCACCACACAGTCTTTTACTTGTTCTGTTTCTGTGTCATACTGTAATAACAGTTTGTAAAATTGATGGAGGCATACTAACTTCTAAATGTTATATCTGTAACATGTATATGTAGTGATGAGTGGCCCCACTGTGGAGGTAACAATGAGAAAAGGTATAAAGTGAAACTGCAACATGAAAAATTGGTGGTCATGGCATGCTTAAGTAATGAAAAGACTAGAGAGAAGTATAGCTTGTCTGCCCAAGCCTGCTTCTCTATCCCTCCATTGCCTTTCTGAACTGCAAAGGATTGAAGAGTTAAACAGGCAGAAGGAAGGATGAAAGAAAGCTAAGCAATACTGAAGAAAATGTTAGGTTAAAAATGTGTGTGATATAGGTAACAGTGGGGGATGGTGGTGGTGGGTATTACCAAGCTTAAAATGAGACCTGGGCCTCAGTGGCAACAACATCAATCTGGAAGGGATGCCAGTAGTATCAAGGGAGATGCTCTGGTATTTGAATAAAAACTCTATGGTAGAAGCTGTTTTCATCTTAGAGTTTTGCCCAAACACCAGATTGTCTTTTTCGATGTTGCTAGTGAGATGACATCACTTCTGGAAGTGGCGTCATCATGCTGGTGACATTGAAGCCCAGGTTTAAGTCCAGCTAGACTCCCATCAGGGAGAATGGAGCCCAAAGTGGGGGATCCTCTGCCCCTGGTGGAGGTCTGGCAACCCTAGTATGATAGTAGAGTATTCCAGATGGGCAGGAAGAAATGCAGGCTGATGGGAGGGAGGGCATACAAAGAAGGAAGAGCAAATTGGCAGCTAAAACAAAAACTGGAGAGAGAGGATGTCTCATCAGATCATATAATATGACAAAGAGACTATTGCTTTAACTTAAAGACATGTTGACTATCCAAGTAAATCATAATTTCATTAAACATTTTTTCCATTGACTAATTTGTTTATACTGTGATATGGGCTTCACAAAATTAAGGATATCCTGATGTTTAATTTTTGCTCATAAACCCAGCCTCTGTGCCCTGTTGTTGGTTCTCCAGAAGATCTGGTTTGCCACTTTGTGAGCTAGGATGCTGGCCTAGATGAACCACTGGTCTAATTTAACAGAGTTTTTATGTGTTTATTCCTATTTCTCTTCTCAGCTTTCCATAATTTCCTTATTTTTCCTTTTCTTTCTTTTACTGGAACATGCCTTTGCTTTTGAGGTTACCAAAAATGTCTCTAATCACACATTCAGTATCTCTTTGTACCCTGATTTATCCTTTCAAATGTTTTGTTCCTTTAGGAGAATTGGCCTTGCTTCCAAGAATCAGTCTTGAGTTGTTTTTCTTCTCATAATGGCTTCATTTACATTGACCTGATACTGTAACTGCTGTTTTTTATGTTATGGTTCCTACTGTGAAACAGAAGAGATGGGAAAGACATTTTCAGTATCTTGATGATGTGCTATGTAATAAGGTCAACACCATTTAAAACATATATGCCCTTATTTCCACTGATTTCCTTGGTAAATGCCAATTTGACTACCTGTTATTGTTATTTTACTTAGTTATAATCATAGATTACCATATCTTTAAATCTTCTATGGAATAACAACATGTTTCACTTCTACATTTGTTGTCCCCTCCCCCCACTCCCAAAACATTCTTGGCTATCATATGCGATCTTCCATTGAAAATGTTCTTGGATTTTTAAAATAAATATATATTAAAAATGTACTAGATTTGAGGAATAAATGCCTTTTGGATTTCTGACCACCTACATGAGTGAAGGCTCAAACTGGTAACATTGTCCAATATAATTCGGGCATATCTGCTGAAAAAAACTGAAGTTCATGATGGTGTGATTTTATTCCTGAGTTGTTTCAGTGTTTGTGATTTTCTTAATGCTTCTTTGGATAGTGGGAAGGGAAAATACTGTAATTTCTAATGTAGATGTATTTTTTATTCAAAGCCACACAGTTTAATATGGCCTTGTCAGACATTTTAACATATAGACTATCTAGGCAGAGGGCAGTGCTGGAGTGAGGGGGAACTGTGCCTGGGGCACGCGTGCACCCCTGCCATGGCCCGTCCTCGTTCTTTCGCCTGCCCCAAAAAACACATTCCCTGGACGTCTGCTCCCTGCATTGGTCCATCTCCGATTGTTAGTCAGCTGGCCCCACCGCTTTTCACAACTGATTGGTGCTATGCCACTGGCTGAGGGCTGCAATACTGAGAGCTACAAAACCTGTTGTGGGTTTTCCAGGCTGTGTGGCCATAATCTGGTAGCCACACAGTTTGGAATACCCACAACAGCCAGTTGATTCTAGCTGTGAAAGCCTTTGACAATACTTGTGGTGGTGTTTCCTGGAATTTGTCCTACTTTGGAAGATGGGCTGTTGTGAACCATACAGGTAGCCACAGATGTATTGTACATGATGGCTTTTGATTTAAAAAAACCTTCCACAGAGATTTTAGGGCTGACATTTTCTTGTAGCACATGTACTATTGAATGTAGAGGAAGCAATTTACCTTCCACCGAGACTATTTATGTGCTGTTTAACTGGCTCAAAGAAGTTGTGTACAAGCAACCATTAAATCATTGTTGAAGAGAATGAGCATACTTGATGGGTGAGAACATCTGTGTTGGTAATATCTAAATAAATAAATCACCACTACTTGGCTGCTGGAAAAAATAATATGAAATCACCATATATGAAGGGATTGGTAACCATCGTAAAGATCACCCTGATTGAGTAAGCATTGCTTTGGCAAATAATTTACAATGTACATATACATCTATTTAAGTCAGTTGAAGTCAGTACACTTAGAAGGATGCAGCTCTGCTTAGGACTGCACTAGTTTAGCTGCTTCTTTAATAACCAACCTCTTTGTGTGTGTGCGTGCGTGCGTGCGTGCGTGCGTGCGTGCGTGCGTGTGTGTGTGTGAGAGAGAGAGAGATTCGTGTGGATTTCAGGAAAATCCCAATGAAAACTTTGGGGAGATCTCATAAACCCGACTCTTCATATAGTTAGCTCTTATCTGTAGGACTGCACTAGTTTAGCTGCTTCTTTAATAACCAACCTCTTTGTGTGTGTGTGTGTGTGTGTGTGTGTGTGTGTGTGTGTGTGTGTGTGTGTGTGTGTGTGTGTGTGTGTGTGTGTGTGTGTGTGTGTGTGTGTGTGTGTGAGAGAGAGAGATCTTGTGGATTTCTCAGGGAAAAATCCCACGTAAACTTTGGGGGAGATCTCATAAACCCGACTTTTCATATAGTTAGGTTTATCCCTGCTACTTTCCCCAAATTTAATCAGGACAGACTCTGCCAATTTTGGTAACACATGAATCAGGACAATGTGTTGCTGGTGCTCCTACCCAAACCATCTTCCCCAAAGAAGCAGTCCCTGCACATGCTAGACTTTCGCAGGGCATTGCTTTTCTATCTGCATTGCACTGCAGACATGAGGAAGAACAATAACCTTTTCATTTGGTTTAGAGGACCTCTTGGGGGCAAGCAGTAGCTATGCAAATTCTTTCTAGGTGGATGTCCAAGCCTATGAAGTTGGCCTATGGCCCATCAGGGGTGGCTTCATCATTGGACATTCACACTTACTCCACCTGAGCTCAGGTAGCAACAGTTACCTGGACATTGAATGAAAACATTTAAGACATTTGCAGGGCTGCCACGTGGTCCCCACTGATGTCCTTTTTTTGACACAATTCAGTGGATGTTGATTCCTGCAGGAAAGCTGCAGTGGCACAAGCAGTTCTGTAGGTTTTAGTCAAATAGACAGCCTCACACGCACTGCCAAGGTAATTGAGATAGTCTCCCATTGTGGGGCTGCAGAGAATACCCACGAAGATGAAATGCAGCATTGCACTTGCCTGTGTAACTGTAGTTTGTCAGGTAGGTTTTTGGGCAGGCACACATCACTTTCTCCAATCCCACTGTGGGCTGCTATGTTTTACCACATTGCAAATGACTGTGCTGGTCTTGTCCAGCTGTGGCAATGGTAGGAGAACTGAGTGAATAGCACTCCTTCCCTTCCCATCATGTGGCCATTTGAGTGGGAATCTTCCCTCCCAAGGGGAGTGGGAGTGAGTGCTCTTCAGAGCTGCAGAGCAGATAGAAAGCTTGTAAAACTTTCCATTGCAAGCCTGCACAAGCACAGTCCCAATGTGTGTCTTTACAGAAGGCCACTCGATGAACTTGAGTTACACAGTGCAACGCTGTATTTCTTTACCATCAGTGAATCAAAATTAACTCTGACAAACTCAAGTCTATATATTTTTATATCAGCTTTGTCGACTGTGAATAACTCAGTGTCTTCACTGATACAGCAGATCCTTCAGCATGCAGAGCTCCGCTGTCCATGCAGAGCTGCCAAATTCTATTAAATTGCTTACTGTTTCATAGCCTTTGGTCTGGAACCACTTATATTTTATTGACCTTTCCCATTTTCTCCACAAATAGCTTTGGTGTCCCTTCATAAAAATGGACTAATAATATGATTTGATGGATGTTCTAAACATTTTTTATCCTTGAGAATTTTACACTGTTGCAAAGCATTATGCATATATTGTTCACAGTGATTGTTTTAAAACATTCACATGTTAACAATTGTACTACTGAATTCTGTTCTCAAATACAACCCTTCCTTTCTAAATGGCTTTCTTCCCCAGAACGGAGTCCTATAACTTTGCTTGCAAGCACTCAAGAACATTTAACACAGAAAAGTTGCCTGAAGTTGATAACATTAACAGAGCTTCTGAGGTAATGAACATAAACATGCTTGCTGTTCTGTTGGCTGGAGTTCTTTCTCTTTTCCACAAACACTGGGAACACTTTTGTGGCTTATCTCCAGGAGATACGTAGGCATGCGGCTCTACTGTATTCCTCAAGGAAGGACATCTCAAATGCTTTCTACAGCTTTCCTGTGTTTTTTCCCAACAAAACCTTCATGTTAAATTATTGGGAGGAAATTAGGGAGGAGAAGCAGTTTAGAAGTGGGTGGGGACAGTAGTGCTGAATGGAAAAAATAGTCATATTTCTTATATCAAAAAATGAACATGGTTTTTGTATAGCAAGATTCAGTTACACTTACAACTGCGGCACTTGCTAGGACCCACCTGTGAGGGGACATCATTTTAAACGTCATGTAGAGGATAAAACATTTAACTGGATTCAAGCAACATATTAACCTGTAATAGTACAATCCTGAGGGGAGTGAAGCCTCCCAGGAGGCGGTGTGACCCTGGCACCACCATAAATGCCATAAATGCATGTGCCAGCATGAGGGACATTTATGCCAGCACAGACACATACATGTCACAGGTATTTTCTGTGAGTTGACTTTCAGAAAAAAAAGTTAAATTTCAAATAATCTTATCCAGAGCTTTGCTAAAAATGGGGGGGGGAGCATATTTCACTGGCTTCTATATTTGAGAAACAGAGGTTAAAGGGTGTGGTAAGCATATATAAAAGCTGTTATATAAACAAACACATGACTTCACTAAACCTTCTGATTTATGCACTCTGAAGGCATGATGTATGATATCTCTGAGCATCCCAAAGAATAATTGTTGCAAACTCTGCTCCATTTGTTCTTGGACTTGTTCTGGGTATAAAGCCATTATTTATAAATGGCCTATAAGGCCAAAAACTGTAAGTTAGCTAGAAACAGCATAGAAACAATGTAAAACTTGCATGTTTTTAGATTTACAAAGGAATCTAAAAGCAGGCTGTCAGTTCTACTGGGTCAAAACATTCTAAACAGTGATTTGAAGCTACATTTTGCAACACAAATAGATATATCCAGTCTAAATATATAATCCCCACTCCAAAAAAAAAACACATTTTCAGGTATTAGATATTGAAAGCAGTATTTGGGATTCTTGAGAATGTTTCTGGATACATCTAGGATTCCTGGGCAGGCATTTTAAGGATCACAGACCTATTTTTTCTCTTTAACAAGTTTCCTGGGCAATGAGCTCATGGCCAGCAAGAGTTCTGGCTGGCCTGGAGATAGCAGCATGTAGGGGGCGAGAGTCTCAGCCTGCCCAGGGATGGTGGCTCACAGCTGGCAAGAGACTTGGACAGCCTGGTGAGAACAGCTGGCAGCCAGTGAGAATTTCAGCTAGGTCCTTCTGCTTACTCCGTCCTTTATGGGGCTAGGACCCTTTCCAGGGTCATTTTTCCTTTTATTCTCAGTCCCTGCAAGTTAGTTGGCTGGGGGCACCTTGTTCAGAGGCCCATAAAATTGGAGCCATGATCCAATTTGCTTTCAACTTGGAGGCCTTTAGTAGACAGGCAGCAATAGCTCCCTTACAATTTTGGTGAAAAACAACTACTCTATTGCCCTCCAAGTACCTCACAAGGATTAATGGAACCTGAATAATAGAAGAAGAAGAAGAAGAAGAAGAAGAAGAAGAAGAAGAAGAAGAAGAAGAAGAAGAAGAAGAAGAAGAAGAAGAAGAAGAAGAAGAAGAAGAAGAAGAAGAAGAAGAAGAAGAAGAAGAAGAAGGGAACACATTTGCAGAGTAAATGGCAGAGAGACAACATGTTTGTCCCCTCCGCCACATAAAGAGCAACCCCACTGGTGCAGGGGGCAAACATGCTGGCAACCACCCACCCCTCTGCTTCAGATGCTGAAACTGAGGCCCTTTCTGCATGGGCACTGAGGGGGGGGGGTGCGTCGGCATAGTTTATGCCGGAGCACCCCCCGCTGGAAGCGGCGGCAGTAGCGCAACCTTGGCACAGGCTGTGCCGCTCCAAAACACTCCTTACCTGTTAATGTGGCAATTTCGTGCCCCTAGTCATGGCCTTGAGTAATGTAAAACTCTGTGGATCATTAAAGTAACATTCATTTATAAAAAATTTCTATTTTCCCTCATTGGAGCTACTTGCATACATTACTAGCATGGTTCAATAAAGTACCACCTTCCTTCAACTTTAAATAATTCAAACTGTTATATTTGAAACAAAAAAATGCACAGTTTAGTTAAGCATTACATTTTTCAAGAGTAATTATCCTAAACTAATTTATTGAAGACAAATAACATTATTTTCTTTATGCAACCAAGCCAATTAATGCAGCAATAATTTCACATTAAAGCTTCATGCTTATAACAAATACTTTCCCTCATCACTTTACGGTTGACAATGTTTGAGGGAAGCCTTGGAAACAATTTATGCATATTTAAACAACATTAGTTGTGTGAATGGCTTTCATATATCTGTGTTTATATTTTAATGTCCCCAATCATTTTAGTCACTGGATTCTGACTAAAATAAAAAAAAACGCAGAACATTAATGCTTTAAAACATTTCAAGAGGAAGGATGCAGCATTTATTTAAATAAGTGCAATTAGGCTTCCTTGGTCTTGTGCCTTCATTTAAGTTGAAAGCAAAGATCCTTGTCTTGCTTTGCTCAAAACTTATGCTCTTCCACTACATTTAAACAGCAATTTGCTTTTAGAGTGTGAGGTGTCATTTGGTGGCATACAAATCAGCTATGGGTAAACACAATCAAGCAACATAGTATTATAGAGGCAGCAAATTATCTACTTTCAGAGAAGCAAATAAAGATAAATACAAAATACTTTGCATTTAAATTGTTTTTGTCTAAAGGGCAAATTATCTTAAATCTGTAGTAGAAAGAAAAAAGATATCCAAAGAATAATATTTCCTGTTGCCTTTTAAAGAATTTTACATACTATATAGCAGCCCATACAATCACACACGCTTTGATACTTGATTGGAGCTGATAGAAATGTGTGTGCATGTACCAGCTGGTTATGTTGAAGACTGCAGCCAACATAGCTGCATTGTCCTTGTGCACAAGTCCTTGCAGCCTGTGACAATTAGTTACACTCACAAAGTACATATTCATATTTAGGCAGTGGCGTCATGCCCGCGGGAAAGGGGTGCAATGCCTCCGCAGAGCGCACCCCGGGCACAGTTCCCCCTCACTCTGCCCCTGTAGTTAGGTGTTTTTGACAGAGTTTTGGTTGTCTGTCTTGAATATTCTAACATTTTCCCCCTTGCACCTTCTTTATTAAAAGTAATTAACAGTCACAGCATTGAAAATGCTATTGCATGCGGATGTGTGGAGACTCGTTCCATTAATAACAACACGTATCTGTTGGAAAAGAAATCGGCCACAGCCCAATTTATTTAACATATAACAAAACCTTGAAGCTGGGCGAGTATAACAGAGCACATCCTGGCCCCTAGGCAGCAAACCGCTGAACCTGGTTATAGGGCAGCCCTAGCTGACCCCTTAGGCCCTTCGGACAGAACCCCTGTCCAGCACATCCCCCGAGGGAAATGGAACAGGAAGTTACTAGGTGCCACATGGACGCAAACCCAATTTGTGACACCCCTCCGTGCTGGACAGTGAGCTCTCAGCGCGGCTCCAAGGCTTGCCCTCACGAGCTCTAATGCCACCTTGGACCTCATATGGAGGCCCCTGGCATGAGAAGGTCCGGCATGCAAGCTACTGCCTTCCCAAAATAGGATGTGCTCGTATGCCCGAACCGCCACCGAGCAACAGCTCCCACCCCAACTTCGGTGGCCCAGAGTCACACAGCTCAGTGCATGCCGTGAAGCCACTGCACAGAGCATATCAGATGTCATGTAGCTCAGTGCGTGCTGTGAAGCCACTGCAACTGAGCATATCGGATGTCATGTAGCCAGATGTCCTGGCCCCAATCTGATAAGTGTTCTCCATCGAGCAAAAACAGCGCTTCCAGTGCGTAGGATATATCACTATGGGGAATAACATCCCCTCCTATATCCTGTACAACCCGGGCTGTGGACCGACAGGCCTTAAATTTGGCTTTATTTATCCTGGCTGGAGAAACAGCATCCCTCCAAGCCCTGCGTTCTAATAAGCACGACCAGAACAGCTTGGTCTTTGGCATCTTACAACGCAGCAAGTTCAGGTCAGCCTTCATGAGGTTCTGCAAGGCCACTCCCTTCAAAGCAGGAATGTCATTTTCTACCAATTGTAGCACAACTGCATCAGGGAAGCTGAATTGAAGGATGGAGTCCCGCAACCAAGGGAGTAGAGAATGCCACCTCATGCCTCGTCTCGCAAGCCATCGAATGTTAATAGAAGCGTCCAGTCCCAGGTGGTCTCCTCATCCAGACTTCGCTGTGTAATGACCAGCCCAGTACACAATGCTGTGGCCCACCATCCATACTTGGTACCGACATGCCACCGGGTTCCAGCCACGCCGAAAGGGTGGACGAGCAAGTTGCGGGCAGTGTATCCGGGTGTGGGACCCAAAACATCTGGAACAGCTGTGCTCAAACCTGCATTTTTCCTTTTTGCAAGAGCCTTGATTAAAGGCCCAGCAGGCAAGCTGGAGAGGATCTCATTGACCAAACCCTTTTTTTCCTCAACCCGTCACCGCTGTTGGGTGGAACCCTGAGCACGTATGTCATCCATGTCTGATCATGGATGAGGTCCCATCTCATCCCTGGATGATGGGAAGCACTCTTGTGAAATGGTTCATCATATCTAATAGCCGTGGCATCCCCGGCTAAAGAGCATGCCTTTAGGTCATTGGCCCAGTGATAAGCCAAATGCCCTTAAAGGATACGCTGCTGCTATTAGTGCAATATATTCAGCAAACCCCTTCAGCCAATTGTCAAAAGTATGCTCAGCTTTTTCTGGGCATTCCCTTTTCTTTCTTTTTTTTTGCAGAACGGGAGCCAGACTCCTCCGGGTCCTCTTCCGGACACAAAACCGTGAAGATGTCTACATAATAACCGTCTAAGGCTCTTTCCCTCAACTTTCTTGGTAAGTGAGAGCCTGGAGAGTCCCTGGGATCCCATGCCGAGCAAAAGGCAAGGTCACCCAAAGTCCCAGCACTAGCCTGTTCCACATTTCCCCCTTTCCTTCTTTGGGCGAGCCAAAGAGGAAGAGAAGGAACCTTTTCACCTCTTTCCCAGTAGTCCCCCGCTGCCTGGGCAGAATCCTCGTCCGTGGACTCACCTGACGAGGACGAGCTAGGGGACCAATGGGAGGACTTGGAACGCTGAGAGGCTTTCTTCCCCCTACCTCTGGCTCTGGCTCGTGTCCCAACAGTCTGGCTGGAAAGACCCACTACCGCCTCATCACGAGCCGGCACCCCGTTGGGATATTCCTACCAGCTCTTGACCCTGAGTTGTAGAGCCTAAAGCTGCTGTTGTAGAGCCTAAAGCTGCTGGAGGAGCTAAAACTCCTACAGGCGCCGGCTGCCCTGAGCTCTGATGGACCTGACCACCATCAAGAGGAATGGCAAGGGAACCCTGCCCCTGAGCAGGCCACATAAAGGAAGGAACCTACTGGCCGCCTACAAAACTGCCCGGCCACTGGCTAAAGTAAGGCGCAGGGGCACACTGGCCTGCCCACCCCATGGCCGGGTTCAAGTTCAGGCCCATATAAGGTGAGTACAGATATGGCCCCGGCATGTAAACAGCACCTGTAGGAGTGGTCATCCCGCTTTGAGGAGCAATGATAAAATTCGCAGGGTTGCTCAACCCACTGTGAGCGGAAGGTGGCATTGGCCCTCCTGGAGTGTTGGGCATTGTTTGAGCAGGCAACTGGACATTGAGCAGGCAACTGGTCCCCATCTCGCCCCAGGATCTGTAGGCTGGGCTGGTTCTGCCTGGCATACCGCAGGTGCGACAGGCACCCCTAGGTTGTCCTGATTTATTCCCTCTCCTGCACCTTGGGTGACCACCAGAGTGGGCACCACCTGCCGCTGCTCTAAGGCAATGGGAGCCGCACTCCTGCTTTTATTTTGCCCCTTTTTATTTGTTCCTTTTTGTTTTGGGGCCATGTTAACTGAATGGTTGATTTACGTTATTATTTATTAATTACTAATTAATAGTAGTTTTCTTAATTATGTCTAAATATATAGGCAAATAACAGATCTGCCAATGCTATCCGTTATGTGGATGACACATTCACCATTTGGAGCCACGGAGAAGAAGAACTAAACAAGTTCCTGGACCATATCAACAAGATCCACCCAAACATCCAATTTACTATGGAGAAAGAAAATGAAGGAAAACTAACATTTTTAGATGTTTTAGTCATCCCAATAAATAGGAAGCCGGCAATTGGGACACACAGTGCATGCAGAAAACCTACTCACACACAGACAGATATTTACACAAAAACTCCAATCACCATCCGGGGCAAAAGGAGCGCAAAACTTTTGGTACATCGGCAAACAGAGATCTGTAGACCTCACACTCTACAAGATGAATTGAATCACCTAAACAGGGCTCTACAGGCTAATGGTTACTCTAATACAGAAATCAGAAGGGCTGCAAGACCAAGAACAAGCCACATGAACAAAGATAAAGAGCCATCTAGAGGGAAAGTGTTCTTACCATACATCAAGGGAACCACTGATTGCCTAGGAAAACTGATGAAGAAGCACAACCTACAAACAATCTACAGACCCACTGAGAAAATTCAACAGATGCTACATTCAATAGCAAAGGGATAAGAGGGATCCTTTAGCTACTGCAGGGGTCTATCGCATACCATGCAGCTGTGGACAAGAGTCTACATAGGAACCACCAAGCATGGCGCACGAACCGCATTATCAAAGAACGAAAGGCACTGCAGACTATTTCAATAGAAAAAATCAGCAATAGCAGAACACATGATAAACCAACCTGGACATAGAATGTGCTTGAAAAACGAAATTCTGGACCACTCTAGAAAGCCACTCGTCGGTTACACAGAGAGCAATTGAAATCCATAAGCACATGGACAATTTTAACGGGAAGGAAGAAACCTTAATGAACAGAACTTGGCTGCCAGTGTTGAAAATACTAGAGTCAAGACGGTGTCCTAACCAGCTCCACACAAACACAGGATGACCATAGACAAAACCAAAAGGCCAGGATACTTCTATTCAGATGCTCCCACCAGTGACCTTGCTATCTCCAGGGTTACTCCCATGCTATAGTCTTCATTGTTACTCATACTTCTATTCAGACGCCCTCAACTATTGACCTAGTTGCCTTCTTTTGTACTCTGAACAAGGTTTCTCCACCCACCCTGGACCTCCAACAGATATATACTCCACTTGCTTTCCCAACTTGTCAGATCCTCCTGAAGATGCCAGCCACCAGATGCAGGCGAGCGTCAGGAGAGAATGCTGCTAGAATATGACCGCGCCTGACCGAAACCACAGCACCCAAACAATATAAACCTTCTGATCTAACCTAAATCAACAATCTTACTTGTGTAAGCTGTAAAGCTTCTTCACTAAAAAACTAACTCCATAAACTGCGCTTTAAAATGGCTGCCCACAGATAAGTGAAGCAGTTCTGTTTTAGTCAAACAAGATGGCCACCTGTCTGGGCCCTCAGGCCCCAGCAACAAAATAACCTTCCTGCAAAAGCCGCTCACCCCCCCTGCTCACGGAGAGGCCCTAGAGGCCCCTAGACCCTTAGCAAGCTGATTGCACCATTGATGGGGCACCGTGCCAGGGAGCTGCAATCATGCTGCAACACAGCACCGGAGAGGGCTACCGTGACAAGCGTTCCCTGCCCGACAAGGCCGCTTGCCTGTTCTCGTCCGGGCCAGGAAGACGCAGCACTGAAGAGGGCCACCGAGCCAAGTGTTCCCTCCTGCAACAAGGCCTCCTGCCGGGACCTTTCTGGGGAGGGGGTGGTGGTTGAGGCCTGAAGGCAGCAGTTCGAACAGCCACCCAAAAATGCTGGCTGGAAAGAACGCGGCTTTGCGCCAGGGTCTCGGCAAAGGCCAAAACCCACTCAAAACAAGGCCGATGAAGCAGCGTTCATCTCTTTGCTGCTGCCAGCCTCGAAAGAGGCCAGTCCCTGCCAACACAGCCTCTTATAGGCTGCCTGGCCCCTGTCACGTGCTGGTACCCAGCCACATGACTGCTTCGGCCGGCCGGCAAGGAGGAGGCTTTCACTCCTTCACTCGTTACCTTGGTGCGCCAGACTGAAGCCCGGGGTGTGATTTATTGTCATTGCAGCCTTATTGGTATGTGCCAGCTCTGCACCATTTGTGAACCACCAGACTCAATGTGCTCAACTGGCCATGTGCCATGGAAGGTGCATGACAGTCCTTCTGCTTGTGCAGCCCCAGACTGGCTGCAAATACAGGTCACTTACAAAGCCCCATATAAAGATAGTAGATTGCATTCAGTTTGGTAGGTCACAAATTGTAGTCCCTAGTGTATGACAAGGCTAGGATAAATGTATCCAAAATATATAAAAGAATGGTTTCAAATAATCATTTGGTGAGAGTGATTGCTTTGAAAAATATGGAAGCTCTGTGTTCAGAGCTGATGGTCTTTAGCCTAAGTGGCCAGGGAACCATTGCCATATTAGTCTGCTACCTACTGTCCTGTAGATTTGTAGCTGTGACACTCCATGGCCATTAATCTAACCTTTAAAGCCCTAAATGGCTTGAAACCAAAGTTCTTTAAGGACCATATTTTTCCATACTGTCCATTCCACCAGTTGAGATCTTCCTTACATATCCCAGTTTGTGTGTATCTACCAGAGCCAGCATAATGTAGTGGTTAAGAGTGGCTGACTCTAATCTGGGTTTGATTCACCCCTGAAGCCTGTTGGTTGACCTTGAGCCAGTCACTATACTCCCAGAGCTCTCTCAGCCCCACCTACCTGATGCAGTACCTGATGCAGGGTGGGAGAAGGGAAGGCAATAGTAAGGTACTTTGAGACTCCTTATGGTAGAGAAAGAGGGGTATAAAAACCAATTCTTCTTCAGGGGAAGAAACGTAACAACCAGGGGCAGAACTTTTTTCAATACTGGCAACCTGCCTAGGAAGTACTTTCCCTTTGAAGCTCACCTGGAGTATATCCTAATGTTTCACATTTTATTGGGTTTTATTTTGTAAGCTACCTTGTGCAGGTTCCCCGGAAAGGCAACATTATTTTTTCTACATAAATCTTTTCTTCAAGGCTGGAGAGGCTTTTAGAGTTGATAATTATTATCATGCCTATAATTTAGGATAAAAGTAAAATTTTGGTCACTAGTCTTTTCTTTGAAAAATGTTTTCTTATGGGGAACTGAAGAACTGTCTTCTATTTTTGCTAGTAGCCCTTTAAGATGGACTGCATCAACAGTCAGACTAACTATGCTTTGGTTTGGGCTTTTTAAATATAGTACTTTTATCTGAGAATGTTTCTGCATGAAGTGTCTCTTCCCATATCTGAAACAGTTCTGGTAGTTTCTTCATTAAATGACAAGGTTTTAGCATTTTGGCTCTGATATGCAAGAAGTGGTTTTTTAAAAAAACTTTCTCTGGCATGGAAAGAAGAATATTTATAGAATCTATTCCAGTGCAAAACTCAGTTATGGAATTTTTTTTTTTAAAAAAAAGGAAAGGTTGTTTGTCACTGTATCTACACTAATACAAGTGAAAGAGAATACAGTTCCCTTTAATCATTGCCTTGCTTTAGTGCTGAGGGTCTGCTGTGCATCACTAAAATTGTTCCTAGTGTATTACTAAATCAGTGTAAGAAATTGAGTAGGCATGGCTGCATCCTTTTTCAAGTAAGATCTAGATGTCTTGAAAATATTGTATTGATATTTGCAATCAAGGTAGCCATCAAGACTTTCAGAAGTTGTCTTTTGTCTATCTGTGTATCTGTGATTGGTGGCAGTGAAGCGTGGAAGTGCTTATGTATCATATTGACCACTGTCAAATGGAAAAATGCATTTTGAAGAATGATTAAATTTTAGTAAATTCACAACTGCTTCTCAGCTGAGCAGCAGTTTTTCAATGGGAAAGGTGAAGTATAAATCAAGAGTGGGTACAACTTCTGCAGATTTCCTCCTTCCCGCTGTGGATCCCCACTTTGTTCCCTATGTTGTTCCTGAAGGATCAGCTGACTCCCAGAAACAGAATTCATGGGACTTTAAAGGCTTAAAATGAGGCCTAGGTCTAAACATTGCTGATGTGTTTTTTTTTTCCACACAACGTGTAATTGGTGTTTGGAATATGCTGCCACAGGAGGTGGTGATGGCCACTAACCTGGATAGCTTTAAAAAAGGCTTGGACAGATTTATGGAGGAGAAGTCGATCTATGGCTACCAATCTTGATCCTCCTTGATCTGAGATTGCAAATGCCTTAGCAGACCAGGCGCTCGGGAGCAGCAGCAGCAGAAGGCCATTGCTTTCACATCCTGCATGTGAGCTCCTAAAGGCACCTGGTGGGCTACTGCAAGTAGCAGAGTGCTGGACTAGATGGACTCTGGTCTGATCCAGCAGGCTTGTTCTTATGTAATGATGTCACTTCCAGAAGTGATATTATCTCACTGGGGACATCACGTATTTTGGCAAAAACTCTGCAGGTCGTTTCACCATAGTTTTGCTCAAATACCAAAACATCTCCCTCAACATTGCTGATTGATTATATCACTTCTGAAAGTTATATCATCATGCCAACGACATTGAGTTCAGACCTCATTTTATGCCAGGTAAGGCCCCCAGATGGATGGCGCCAGGGGGAGGGTGCTCAAAGCAGTGGATCTCCAATCCCCAGTGAGGGGTCTGTCAATCCTAAGTGGCTGCAGCAGGACAGGAAAATCAGCAAAATCACTGCTCAGTCTTAAAACAAAACAGAAAAAACCCCACATGCCTTTTGTCTATGAAACTGTATGACTGGATACAGACAACCATGATGGATTAGCACTAGTTTGCTAGTCTAATACTGTGCTTATGACTTCTATAGAAAAAAAGCCTGGACCTTCTCCAGCAACTAACCAAGCTGGGAAGCTCTTACTGGAATCTCTTTGCCCTACTTCATGGAGATCTTGTCCACTATCTCGCTGGTCTTAAATAGCTAAGTAATGGGTTTGTTTGCTGCGCTATTCTGTCTTTTCAAAGGTTATAGGTTTCTCCTTTATAAGATTGTTGCTTTTGCACCAGTAGACTGAGGTCTGTCGTAGTAGTAAAAGACTGACAATGGTTAAAATCCACTCAGTAAAAAACTGGAAGTCAGCTTGTAGTGTTTGTAGTATGCATTAAGGAGAACTTTAGTACATTTCAACTTGTAAATTGTTCATAGACATCTGAAGGGCAAAATGCTTTAGATCTGTTCTCAATTAAACATTTACTGTAAATAAGGACTGAAAGTTGAATCTCATGTGACTGTCCTTCTGTAGTTCGAACAATGTAATAAGGATCTCAGAACAGGCTGACGAAATAATTGTGTTCATCAAAATATTATTTAATAATGGATTATCCTTAAGAAACAAGATGCCCTAAAATTAATCTTACTTTTTTCTTTCTTTCCATGCTTAGGGAGAGATCTCTTGAGAAATGCTATAATAAAATATTTTTCCCCAGACAGAAGTACTGGAAGCTCTAACTGTCTAAGAAAATAACCTTCTGAACATTTATCAGCCATGTGACTCAAATGGGATTTATCTAGATAGCAGCTCAATCAGATACTCAAGAGCAGTTGGCAATGCAATCAGACACAGATAAGAAAACCTTAATATGATATTTCTGCTGCTTGAGAAGAGTGTTAAAGTTGTCTCATTCTTATTTTGAGAGGGAACAGGTCTCTGGTTTTATAGAAACTGTAATGTCAACAGGATATTTCAGAAGAATTTCTAGTGCTAAACTGTAGCACTTGAGCTTTGCTGCACGGGCATAAAATATATGCAGGATAAAGTGTTTGAAGATTGAAATTCTAAGTTGCCTATTTGGGGCAATTCCAGTAAAAGACAAAGAGGAAGTAGTTCTATTATCTTTGTACGCTTTCTGAGCAAATGCATTATAGAATCCATTTTACATTAACATAGGAATAACTGAACAGGTCCTAATCTTGTGTTTGCATGTATAATAAAATAATTTTCCTTGTTACAAAAATTACTGTGCTCATGGTTAGAATAAGTTAGGGCAAGGATAGAACAGAATATAGATTTGTCCTGTCTCTCTAAACTTTCCATGAATTCAGGTGTAAATGAGACAATTTGGTTAGCCAACAGCTATAGCACAATGTGGGAAGGCACGGGAGATTTTATTAGGGAGGAGGCAGGCAGGTTATGTTAACTTGTGCTTTTTATTTGTTATGTTAACTTATGCTTTAAAAAAATGTTGGTGTATCTAGAGAATCTTCTTCATTCAAAAATAATATTAGGAAATTCCTGGAAATGTGGCCTAGTTTACCCAGCATATACTAAATACCACCTGTATAACAGCTGGAGATTGTTCATACATACTACCCTTCAGTAGTATATTTTAGTATATGTGCTGCCGAAGTGAGCACACTACCCTTCAGTATTAATAATGTTTTTAAGCAGATTAAATCAGAAAGCATCTGGGATTGATACTGATGGATCTGGTTCCTTCTGAAGTCTGTATGTGATACAAGAGTCTTCTTGTCGTCTAATTCCTGATATAACATAATGACCCCTTTTTATTTGGCTGAGAATGTCCTCAACATGTTGTCAGCAAGCTACCAAATATTCACAAATGGACTAGTAAGGTTTGGTTTGTGATACTGATGAATCAATTTTGTGTGTATAAACACTTTTTTAAAAAAAAAGTCTACATTTTTTAAAAAAGTCTACATTTTTTTAAAAAAAATCATAAATGACAGCCATTGTATTATTAAATAGTGTAACAATAACAACACAATTAGTAATCCATAGCAAGGAGCATTATATGTCTAAATGATATTGGATAAGGAACTGAGCTAACATGGCATGCTTAGAGTTTGATCTGTTAGAATTCCAATAACTAGAAAGATTAACTGTTATTGAAATATACACTTCCTTCTATATTAGATGCAGTGGTGGGATTCAGCCAGTTCTCACCAGTTTGGTGGAACGAATACCTAATTTTTTGTTGAGTTTTGAGAACTGATTGATAAAAGCGGCTTTCAGAGCCACAGAGCAGCTGGGCGCCTTGCTGCCTGGCTGCTCTGAGGCACTAAAAGCCCTGTCGCGCCCTCCCCCACTGTACCATATGAAGTGATGGCTAGGCCCCATTGCCCCCCTTTGCCCCCACAAGAAGTTTCTCAGCAGCAGGTGAGTGGGTGGCAGGGGAGCATGGTGGAGGGGTGCATGGCAGGGATGCATGTGGCAGGGGGGTGAATCGGTTGTTAAATTATTAGAATCCCATCACTGATTTGATGGATTTCTTATA
Organism: Sphaerodactylus townsendi; assembly: GCF_021028975.2. Lineage (NCBI taxonomy): Eukaryota > Metazoa > Chordata > Lepidosauria > Squamata > Sphaerodactylidae > Sphaerodactylus > Sphaerodactylus townsendi. The sequence continues at coordinate 145,919,120 of NC_059425.1, forward strand.
TTATGATTGGTGACTGTCTCAATAAAACTTTGTTTTACACATATAAATATTTTGTAATAATTTTGTAAATAAAAAGGGAAAAATGAAAAATCAAACAATTTTTGTTATTTTGGAGATTATAAAACAAGGTCTTCTTTGGGACTTCATAAAAATATCCCAGCTATGGCCAGCTTGTAAGCAATTACTTTAAAGCAACTTAAATTTATGACTAAATATATGTGTTTAGGCAGTTAGTAATCTTTCTTTTGCTATCTTAGGGAGCAAAATATGTGAATATTCTGCTCCCTATTAAAATATTTTTTAAAAAAACAACTTGTGCCTAAATAAGTTTCAGTTGCCATGGACCACCCTATTTGCAGACCTGAACTTCAACTGAGCTGGAACCTTTTCACCTTATTTGCTTAAATCATTTCCCAACAGAATGACCATATTTATTTTATTTATTTATTTATTTATTTATTTATTTATTTATTTATTAAGCTTTTATACCGCCCCATCCCCGAAGGGCTCTGGGCTGAGTATTGACTGAGTAGAGCCAACCCAATAATTCTTTGATAGAAATAGTTTTGGGTGTTGCACACGTATTGATCATGTCTCTCCAAATCTGTGAATGAAGTAACTCAGTAGTTTCAGATAGATGTCAACATGGGAGATAAAATGGGGACTAGTGAAACCCACCATTGCTTTCTGGAGTTGCCTGACAAGATTGCATTTTCTAAGTAGTGACGTTTAGTTGCTGGCTCTACACAATATATTTATTTATTTATTGGTTGAACTTGGTTGAACCAATTTATTGGTTGAACATAGTCCCATCAAGGATAATACTTAGGATAATAATGGGTGGGGGGGGGAGTTACGAAGTGGGTTTTTTTAAGAAGTAAAAAAATGCAAACTAGTCTCTATTGTTTATTTTTCAGGATTCTCAGGCCAGTTCTGTGAAAGAGAACTGAATGAGTGTGACTCAATGCCTTGCTTGAATGGTGCTGTCTGTGTGGAGAATGTCAATGGATATTATTGTTTTTGCCCTGACGGTAAGTTGTTTGACACAACTCATATTTATTATAAGTGACAATTTGCCAAGATTGCTGGGAGCGGCAAGGTTGCCTTCAAAGCATTCAAAACATTCTTCCTATCAAAATAAGTGGGTCAGCCTTGAGATTTCATTTGCATCTATGTTCATCAAGGCAGACTATTTGCATGAAGGTTGTAAATAGTTATGCCTATAACAGTGAATGTATGTCTGATGCTATGCAAGGATTCTTCACTGTGTTACATTAGTAAAGGCAAAATAGGTTATTAATCTGGTCTACATTTAGCCTGTTTTCTAGTGATATACTCTTCCTAATACTTTTTTTCTTTTGCATAAGCATGAGGGGGAAATGAAAACTAATGAAGTATTAATTAGAAGTAATACTTTTTCAGCATCCAGAGTCAAAGTTTAATCTCCATTAAAAATGACGGATTCCATTTTTATTCATAGCAGCATCAGGATTGAAACATTAATTGATTTGTTGATTTAACTGATATTTCTTTAGTTGATCTGTACCAAATTTTAATAATTAAAAGGGGACTTTTAAAATCAGTGAACCAGTAGGGCACACATTTCTTTCTTTTTTTTCTGAAATGTTACTGCAATAGAGGAAAAGGGAGACAAACACAAGGCTTTTCCTAAATCCTCTCATTGTGTCCTTTCCTATCCTATAATTAATACACAGGCTCTTTCCACCCAAGCCCCTGAAAATGTTTTTGCAAACATTTGCAAGGAAGTTTTCAAAACCCAACATTTGTCCTGATTCCTTTTTTAAAAATTCATGGCTTTAATGCTATGAGAATTTTTAACCTTCTCTAGGGGTAGTCACCGTGATGCTTTCTGAAAAGCACAGCTTTTAGATATTTAAGGTGCCATGAAAAGCTGTGAGCGCTTCCTTTACGGCCCATTTATAATGACACAGAGCCAAGAAGCGCCCCAGGCCGCGTTCCCACAGGCTGCTTAGCGCCACCAGCGGCGACTCAGCTCTTCCCACTCCCCAGGGGCGTCAAGCCGCACTGAAACAACAACCCGCTTTAAAGGGGTTGTTGTTGGGAAGGCGTCCCTGCGGCGGTCGCGAACGGTGCCGCCGGGCAGCTGTCTCTCAAATCGCCCCCCACTCCGCGGTGTCCTCCTGCATTAAGCCTGCGCGAGGCGTGCCAGCCCGCCCACTGTCCTCCGACCTCCAGGGGGGGTGGGAGGGCAGCCGATGAGAGGAACTCGGCGGCACCAGCTGAGGCTACAGAGAAGGACTGAAGCGAAGCAGAGGCAGCTCTGTCTTGGCGGAGCCGTCTGCCGTCTGCCCGGCCTCCCCTTCACCTGCTTGCGTAGCTTAGATGAGCAGGCTCCGCCATGCCGGCTGAGAACTCCTGCCCGGTGATGAGAGGAGCCACTAACGATGCAAGAAACGGCCTGAGTTACACCACTGAAGATGACTGAAGTTTGAGAACATAAAAAAGAGATATGTATTGTAGTCAGTATTGTCATTAGTTTTAATATAAAATCAATAATAAAAAAGGGATAACTGTTTCAAATAGCAAAGTTAAACACCCTACTTCTCTTTACCAGGATGTAAGCGCCTATCAACAGGAACACTGGGGTGGAATCACAAATGCTTGGATCGAGCAGAGCATTTCCATGAGTGAAAAGACCTCTGTCTGATCCTAGGTAGAGCTATAACCATTAGATCACAAAGATTTATCATTAATTTCAATTCATGTTTAAAATGCATGACATACAAATGCTGCACTCTTTCTAAATATCTTCCATCACTGAACTTGGAAAATAAATCGCTGATAATTTTGTGCATTAGATGTTATTGGGGTGGGAGACAAGGTTCTGATTAAAGTCTGTATGTGAATGAGATCTGTTACTGTATACATTATTAATGAACTCAGGGTAATTGTAAAGTTTTATGACTTAGGGATCAGTGGAAATTGGTTCCATGGTCATTTTGAGAAATTATGAGAATATGCCTTGCACTGTGGGTGCTGATAGCTTAGCATTAGTCATGGTCTTCTCGCAGCCATGGCCTGTGACAGCACTTAATGATAGTCATTTTGTAGCGTGACCATGCATTAGAATAGATTTACAAGAGCATAAAATGCCAGATACCAGAGAGGAGAATTCTTTACCAGCTCTTCGCACAAGAAACCCTCTATACTCTTAGAAGTTTAGATTGGCTACAGCAATACAGGTGTAAGAGAAGTATTTTGTAGAAAACCTGGGTACGCATATTGGTACAAAGTGTTATCTTTCAGTGAGCCTCTAATGAATTCACACATTTGTTAGGAATAATTTTTGTTTAGATGATTAGTGAAGTAAAATAATCACATTGAAGCACTACAATAGAATTCCAATAGAATATAATAGAATTCAAAAGTGTATTCTTGATGCGAGAATACTGTAATTCAAGGGTACTGGGTTGCTTAATTTTCAGCAGAGGAATAATTTGTTCAAAAGCATCCTACATAAAACTGCTCTACCATTTTTTGAAAAAAATACTGCCATAAAAAACCCTTATTGTGTAATTAGAAAAAGTGTGCCAAATCAAGCTTTCTAGCTCTTCTCGTTTATTTACATGGAACACAATTTTTACATGGGAGCACTTAACATGGATTGAAATTTGAGGTGACCTGAACAGTATACGATTTCAGTAAAGTACTTTTGAATCTGCCCTGTGCTTAGAGTGTCAAACTGGAATCGGTGACACTTGAGTTCAGTCAGTATCTCATTTTACAGTATCACATGCCCAAGCGAACAGTTTATTTGAGTGACCTATGACAAGTTGGTTTTTCTGATGTGACAGTCATATAAGTGCCTCCCAAAATTGCAAATAGCTATGTACTCTGTTATGAACTGATACATGCCATGGGGAATGGAATACCAAGGCCCTATTACTGTAAAGTTCACACAAGTACGTCTGTTCTTTCTTCCCCATAAGTGTGTACAGTACAGAAACTATTGAGGACTAAAAGCGTGTCCTGAAATGGAAGCAGTTGTTCATGGAGACACTGCTAAAATGGATAAAATTGGAACAATAGCTATCTAGCTCATTGGATTGTTATGAGAATGAACTAGTTCATGGTTATGAGATCAAAAATATGCTAGCAAAATAATAATATTAATAACATGGTGTCATGTTTATTTACTCCTCAATGTATGTATTATGGTTTTTGCTTGGTGTTCTTGTTCCTTTAAATACTACCATATTTTAAGGAGAAAAATTTACTAATGAAAGATGAGGAGCTTGCCAGCTTTTAGAAAGCATTCTGTGTGAGCCATAAAAGCGAATTATTTCTGTTTTATAGAGTAATTTGATAAGGATTGATTTATTATTTACAAAGAAAGGACTCAGAAAGGAGACAGAGGTATAGATAAACAATATACCATTCTCTCTTCTTTCCCCTGCAAACCAAGGATTTGAGGGTCTGAACTGTGAAATCAACTTTGATGACTGCTCTTACAGCTTCTGTAAAAACAATTCGACATGTTTAGACCTGGTTGCGGACTATGCTTGTGTTTGTCCTCCAGGCTTCACGGGTAAGGCGTTTCTCTAAAACTTATAATGAAACCTTTAAATATTTATTGTTTCATTTAATCTTCCAAATTAAAAGTAAACAACTAGCCCTGATCACATTGTCTGCTTGTTACTAAAAATAGAATGGTCTCATGGAGTAATAAGGTCTATCAATTACTGTTTATAATCCCTTGAATGTAAGATGAAAACTTGGAAATGCTGACGATTAGTGTTTTGACATTCACTGACAGCAACTTTAAAAGAACTCGTAACTTATCAGTAATTAATTCACCTCATATGAAAGAAGAACTTCAAAGTACACACTAGCCACAAGCAAGTGACGATCACTGTTCACTTGAAATGAAGGTTCTCCATATTCCAGTCAAGTCAATGATGCAGTCCCACTCAGGTTATTGAAATCAAAGTTGTGTCATCTGTATTTAACATAATCGGAATTGGATTCTTCCCTAACTTTGAAGGGTGCAGAGACAACATATTCAGTCTAGGGGCTAAATAATTGATGTAGAGATTGAACAGTAAGTATACAACCCTATGTTAAACCCTTCCTGATCTCTATAGGAACCGTTAAACAGACATTTGCACTGTACTGGATTATGATCTGTGTATTAGAATAAAGATGTTTAATTTAAAACATACTTGTTTTATTTAGCTTCTCTCATAATCTGTCCCAGAGAATCATGTCAAACGCAGATTTCAGGTCAAAGAAAGCAGCGTCTTGTTTGGTTCTAGTATATTTCTCTGCCATATGTGCAAGGGCCATACTGTGGTCAGTTGTTGAGCTTTCCTCTATGAAATCCTGATTGCTCTCTTCCCAGCAAATGTTCTGAATCCATCTAAGTTTTCAACTTGATGGGCAGATGACTTGCATAAAGTTTGCCAAAGGATGAAAACAGGCTATTAGGTCTATAATTCTTTGAGTCGAGTTTATCTCCTTTTTTGTAAACCACTATGGCCTTCTGCTATAACACAGGGAACTGACCAGAATAACTGATATTTTGAAGCAAATTTATCAAAATTGGTGCCATCATGTGGCAAAATCCTTGATTAAATCTGGTAGTATCCAGTCAGGCCCTGCTGCTTTATCTGCCCTTAAATCAGCAATGAGGTTCAGGTGCGATCTTCTATGGCTGGGAATTAAGTAGTGACTTTGTCCTTACAGTCTAAAATAGCCTTGATGGTCAATGGTAGGAAAGAAGCATCAGCTAAATATAAAAAACATAGCATATTTCACTCACTTTTTTTTAATGATATACAGTTATCCGTGTTTCACTTTCTTTGAGCTATTGACCTATTAATGAGCCTTCAAAAGGATTCAGTGTCCTTACTAGTACTCGTTTTAATTAGATCAGTCCAAGATTGTAAGATGCCATAAAACTTTCTCAGCAGTGGCATAGTAGTTAAGAGCAGGTGCACTCTAATCTGGAGAACCGGGTTTGATTCCTGCACTGCCACTTGAGCTGTGGAGACTTATCTAGGGAACTAGATCAGGCATGGGGGCAATTCCAAATCAAGATTTAACTCCTCTGGGGCTTGATTTATATTCAGCTGCCAGAGAACAAGAAAATTATTACTAACAATAGATTCCTATACTTAGAATGGATTATTTTATCAAATAGATCCAATAACACCAACACCAGCTCTATCACAGTAGAACCATTTTTGGAGGCAAATGTAAAATCTGCAGGACCATCAAAAGATTATTACCATTAAATATAACCAGTCCTTGAATGTATGAATATTTTCCACATTAGCTGTATCCTCTTTTGAGATATGTTTAGGAAACCATTGATCTTTGTTTATCTATCTAATAGTATCATTAGTTTTAAATACTTGCTTATCACTAGCTCCAAGTCTAGCATTAAAATCACCAGCCAATTAAATAGGGGCCACAGGGTAATTATTCCTCATGTACTCCAGATATACATTAAGTTAAACCATAATTCATCTAAATCACTGGAGATTAAGAATGGAGAAAAATAAATATTTATAATTACCATTTCAAAGGGAGGTACTTTCAGGTATAGAGCCATAGGATTAATTCCCATAGGTTTCGATTGAACTATTTTAAAATTGAGGGATTTAGCAATCATGAAGGCAAGGACAGCCCTGGGCTATCTCACTGTACCCTCAGAAGGGAGATAAAATGAATGAAAGCCCTCTATTTCAAACACCCCCATTAACCCAGGTCCCTTACAGAAAAAAAAGTATGGGGATGAAAAATCTTGGACCTCATTCTATAATTTGCTCCACTTCCAGTCTGCAGTGTTCCATAATGAAATTTGAAGTGATGAGAGCATAAACATAGTCCTATCTCATAAATCTCTATCTACAGTTATATCATTAGCAAACTTATTCAGTATTATTACATTGGTCTCTATGGGTATATTTCTTGTGCCTTTAATCTTGTATACCTGTAATTTCTTATCAGACAGTGCACTCTTTACTATTTGATCTACCTCTTCTTGAAAATTGCATATATTAAGCATACCTTTTGTGGAAATTCTGGAAGTAACTACCTTGTTGGTTAAACTTTTCCTATCAGATCATGTTCAACCACAGATTTGTTCATAAATTCAGTTAGGTTACACTTGATTGAATTATCTATGATCTCAGAAACAACAGCTATTTCCTCAGGGTTAGACATACCATATACCAAACCCCCTGACAATTCTCATAGCATATCAGGCAGTTTTCTCGATTAAAAAGTTAATAGTATTCTGCCAAAGACTGCTTTTCTTGACAAAAAGCCATAAGGTTTTTAATCAATTTTATCGTAATCGATTTGCAAAACCTCGTAAAGCCTTTGCTTAATTTGATGCGTATTGTTCCACAGAAACCTACCCCTAGGGGGCCAAATTACTATAATCACCTGTTGCCTTCTCTAAGATCTGCCAGCTCATATCTCCCTCCCCTATCTATCTGGGCATCTACATGCTCACCAGGGAAATATAAGATGTATTAAGAGACTGCAGAAGGTTTTCCTTTTTCCTGTCTTCCTCTTGCCTTACTTGGGATTTTAGTCAAAATATCAGTGAGATTCAGTTTGACATAAATATTTCTGTTATTTTCAAGGTCCCTCAATACACTTCAGTTGATAAATTTGCAATTGTTAAGCCATTCATTTTATAATATAATACGATTAAACAGACTGTCAAATAATCTTCACTATTAGTTCATAATGCTGTTTTATATCCAAAGAGCATGAAAGGACATCTTTGGTATCTGCCCTACTCTGCCATTTACCATTTAGCAAAATACTAATCTTTCATATAAAGCATAAGACATTTATCCTTATATTCTATCTTAACATATATATCCATATTAATTTCTAATAACAATTTCTAATAATAATCTTCTCTATTAGTTCATAATGTTTTATAACCAAAGGGCATAGAAGACTTCCTTGGTATCTACCCTACTCTGCCATTTGCCAGTGGCATCTGGCTAGTCACGGCTAAAAATAGGTGTTTGACATTGTCAACCCTTTGTCTGATCCAGCTCTGGACTTTAGAGTTCAAAATGATAGAAAAAAGTATGAAGTAACATATGGCTTTAGTAGCAACAAGAACACGACCAGTTAAAAGGACATTAAAGTCAACTTTAAAAGCAGTTCGTATATGCCAAATAGAAATAATTCTGTTCCATCACTGGTTGATTGGCAGCACAAATCAAGTTGCTCAGTCTAGCCACCAGTAACTGTATATTTGAAAGTGGAGAGGGACCAAAATGGCTGCCTTCTTAAGGCATGATCCAACCCTTCCATTGTCATGTATCCAGATATTATTGGATTTTATGGTATCATAGTCATTCAACATTTAGATTTTCTTGTATGGACTGGGAAATTCCAGAGTTATTGGTGCAGTATTCCACTAATGTTTAGATCCTGTCTATATATCCCTGAATAGTGTGATCCTAAGCAGAGTTATACCTTTCTAAACCCAGTGATATCAACAGATGAGTGTAACTCTGCTTAGGATTCATTGTACATCTTCTAGAAGAAAAAACATAACCTTTAAAAACTGTAGATAAGTTGTATAGACTGCGAGTCATTCAGCCTAATCTTATGCCTGTGTATGCAGATTTATCATGTAATGAAGTGGAATTTGCTCACAAGTATTGCAGTATTGCAAACAGTGTTTTTAAAATGCAGGGAGTCAGGGTTATATATTGAGTATTATTTGTGTTCAACACTGCTTTGTTTGGCCAGTCTCATGTTCTTGCAAAACATCAACAAAGCCTTCAGCCACTTTAAAACAGTCTTTTAACTTATCTGATTGCAAAAATATTGGTCATCCAGGACCGCTTTTGGTATTAAAACAGAAAGGCATCTGAGGACTAGGATAGTGAGGGAAGTAGGAGGTTAAAAAATATAAAACAAAACATTTTTGAAATCTGAAGACAGAACTCACAGAGAATGTATACATGAAGGCTTAATACTGAAAGCTGTGTTTGGAAAACCTTCAAGGCGTCATGCACTGAACTAAACAGTTAATTGCTGCTTAAATAATAAAGAGAAGAGCTACCAGGGAGTTGCATAAAATTAAGGGAAAATCAATTATGGTTCAACAGCACAATTTTCTTTCCCTGTTAGAAATTAACCAAAGTGTCTTGTTTACATGAAATCAGAGCCATAATTTGCTGAAAGTTTCTCATCTGCAAATAATTAGTATGATTTCTTTAATTAGAACTAAAGCTTAAGAGTTGGAATCATCCAAAGAAAATGTGTTCATTCATCAGCTCAAAATAAAATGAGATTCAACAAGATTTATACTATTTTTTGTTGATGTTTTGGGAATGCTGCTGAGCTTTACTATTCTATATCTCAGTGGTGGTTCTTAATTTCAGAAAATAGTAAAGGGCAGCAATGCCTCTACTTTTCACAACAGATAGATCAGTTCTTCTAACAGAGGTGTTTCCGCAGTGCAAGGAGCCTTCACCGAAAAGAAGAGGCCCTTTCAGAGTCTTGCATTGGAGGAGAACACCACTGTAAATGGAATAGAATGGCAGGATCCAACCAATTGTGTTAATATATGCAGAGTCAGATTAAAGAATTTAGCTGAAATGGAAGCAAATTTCAATGATATTGACAATGTTGCCTAGGGGCGGTTATTAGCACTGATGGAAACTGCAGCTTATACCTGAACCAGGAACTGAACTACTGTTATCAACTCCTACTTCAGTGCTACTGGTTAAAGCAAAATCTCAATCTTTTTGAGCTGGAAGGCTCCTTTGGGATTCAGACGCAGGGTGGTGGGTATAACTCTAAAATGGTTGCCAATAGAGGCAAAGCCAGCCACAAAATGCCAGAGAGTGAGGTTATGCGCAACTCTAATAATAATTATTTAACATTTCAGGCAGAACCTTTGCTTAACAGGGTTCCTTTTAAAATAAACATATTGTTTAAAAATATTTTCTTGCAAGCTGGCAGCTTACCTTTAGCCAGGCAGTGAAGCCCCTTGTGTTGGGCAGCAGCTGCTGCCAAAGCAATGTTATTATTTGTTTTTAATCTGAACAGCCAATTCGATCTCCTGGCCCCACTGACCTAGCCCCACTCACTTTCTAAAAACACTTGGTGGGCTCCAGGAAAAATACTGGCAGGTGCAATGATACCTGTTGAAGTGCATTGAGGAACCTTGGGCTAAACACATGAGATGCTTCCAGAATGGTTACTGTTACCTGTCCCTGCAAATATTATTTGGAATATTTTTGAGGGGAGCTAGTGAATGTGCTTACAGCCTGTACAGTTTTAACAGCGAGCCATTCACACTTTCTGTTCAACATGAGAGTAAATCATGGAGGATTGATGTCATTGGGGCAAGCTGTGGAGTTGCTGTGGCTGCTGTTGGAATGGTTCCTGCTTTTAGTATTGTTTCAGTATTGCTAATAGACTGTTGAGTTGCCATTGAGTGAGAACAGGATACTGCCCAGCTTGAATCAGCCAAAAGTCAGCCATCTTAATAGGCTCATAGGATTGTGATGTCACCACCGCTAATGTTGAGCTGGTCTTCACTGGTCTTTTTTATTGTACTCCTTGTAGCGGTCTAAAATTATATTTTTAAGGCTGTACATATATAATACTAGTTGTAATGATATTGTGACAAAATATTGTTACAGAATAATAATAATAAGAAGAGTTTGGATTTTTATCCCCCCTTTCTCTCCTGCAGGAGACTCAAATGGGCTTACAGTCTCCTTGCCCTTCCCCCCTCACAACAAACACCCTGTGAGGTAGGTGGGGCTGAGAGAGCTCCGAGAAGCTGCGACTTGCCCAAGGTCACCCAGCTGGCATGTGTGGGAGTGTACAGGCTAATCTGAATTCCCCAGATAAGCCTCCACAGCTCAGGTGGCAGAGCTGGGAATCAAACCCGGTTCCTCCAGATTAGATACACAAGCTCTTAACCTCCTATGTCACTGCTGCTCCTAACAGCATTAAATACTTGTAAATACTTCTTTATTTACTCTATGCACACTTGCCTTAATTTATTCAACTATCTATGATCTATAGAAAAAACAAACAAACAAAAATCCCCCTTGCTTTAAAGCTGTCAGGCACACATAAAATACAGTGTTCCCAACCAGGAAAAGTTAAATTATGTAGTTGTCACTTGGATTATGAAGTAGCATTTCTGTTATCCTAAACGCTACATGATTTATAGTTTTAATGTTTCATTTTCTTTTCTGTCAGACAAAAACTGTTCAACGGATGTTGATGAATGTGCCTTCAAACTCTGCAAAAATGGAGCCAGTTGCCATAATTTGATTGGCAAATTTTACTGTAACTGCTTGCCAGGTAGGTGCTCAGGTGGTATGTGGGTGAAGAGTTAGGACAGAAATAGAACTGATTTCTTTAGATCCATTTCTTTCTGATCCAATTTGCTTTGTACAAGCCTCTTCTCCCCTCCCCTCAAATACCCACACTCAGAAACTTTGTGAATGTTCTTGTAGTACACTGTAAATTTATTTCAGGGACAGCAGCCCCTATTTTTTGCATTAGCTTGCAATCCATGTTGTTTGAAAACCTATCTGAAAATGAGGCAATGCATTCTAATGAAGAAAGGTTATTTTGTATGAAAATATTAGCTGCATTCATAATAAATCCTGCAGGGTGTTCCAGTTTCTCAAAGCTTTAAATATGATAATGGTCTGATTACATTACACAATAGTGGGAAAAGTCTGTTGTTATACATAGACTCTTCTGGAAAAACACAGCTACATTTTCCCGTTAGCCTTTCAAGACTTAAAGAAGGTTTTAGCTTGGTAAGAAGTTTTTGAATTTCTGCAGCCATTTTTTGGCTTTACTTTCTATATGTTTATGGCCTCTTTTTCATGGAGCTTATCAAAATGCAAAGTTCTTTTTTGCATTCTTTAAATGTGGTGACAAACTGAATATTAGAAACCTGGATGCACAGTCCAGAGTTTTAAACCAAAGCTTTTGCTTATTACTCTGCCATGTATGCTGGTAGCGCTATATAAATAAGAAAAGATAGTTTGGTATAAAACCATTTTGTGCAATGGACAGGCCAACAATTCATGTTTCATCTTATAGAAAATAGAATAAAAATAAAACTGTGAAGTAGACTTCCAGGTAATGTGGTGCTTTGAGCAAATTTGAGAGTCTTGAAGCTCACTGCCACACATTACTAAAAGGGCCGATTGCTGGCACAAGAGCAACAGGGTCTGGGGACCTTTTCATTTGACAAGTGAACTAGTTTGGGTTCCTTTTTGACCCACCAGTTTTGACAAAATCTAGGATCAGGAAGTGTGAGCTAGCCATTCAGCTTTTAGAAGCAGCCTCTCTGTTCTCTCACACACACATACATACGCCCCAATTCTAGTTTCTTACTTTCACTTTCTCTGGGTGTTTAATTTACTTTTGGGATTTTTGTAAAATTAATCTGGGGTACAATGTGTTAATTTACTGAAGGATTACAAATACTTTTTATAGAAGAAAGGTACTGAAGTTCATATGTTCATTTAAGTTAAAGTTTTTCTACAGTATATTGATTATTGCAGATCCATGCAGTTTTTCTTTTTCTATCTTTTTCTAAATTCTTTCCTTTCATTATTATTTTGTTTTGTGAAAAAATAAAAACAAAATAAAAACTGTGATGCTAATATTTGAACCAGAGATACATCAGCCGATCCAGGGAAAGGAAATAAGGGTAGACCTGGAGGACAAATAAACATGCAAATGCCTGTGCAGTAACAAAAAATGCAGTTGGTCTGTGGAGGGTAGGTCAACCCGATTCTTTTCAATGGGCAGCAGACCTGTTTTCTGAGCAGCTAAGATTCTCTTACGTGTGTCTGCACAGCTATGAAGATAGTTCTTTGGAATTTTTTTTTAAAAAAGGGAAACCATATATTACCGGAATCGGCAAGACCAGCTGAGTACAACTATGTACTTTTTGGGCTGCAAAGGCACCCAGAGCTTGCAGAGCAAATGTCCTGGGGCAATCTTCAGCAAATGGTGGCAGGGTGTATCCCTTCAGCTGCACACAAAATTCAGGTGTAAGCTGAGGGTGAAAATGACCAAGAGCAAAACAATCAGTTGGGTGGGAAACGTAAGATGCCTCCTGAGCTCTGCATTCCACACATCTAGGCAGGAGACATCTTTCAGACCGCTTAGGGGGGAAAGATGCACTTCGACGCATTCTCCAAAAAAGATGCCTTGAGATAAAATAAGGCATCCTAAAGATGTCTTGCAGAAAAGGCTACGTGGAGTGCCTTCCCAGGCCACCTTCTTTTGCATCCCCAGGACATCTTATTTCAGCTGTGGGGAACGAACCAATGGCTATATCTAAAAAAGTGAATTTTAGGAAAAAGAAATTTCCCTCTTTATAAAAGCAATGAACAAGTCTGAACTACAATAAGTATGCCTATAAAATTGGTCAAGCAAAATTTAACAGAGCATTAAAAATATGGGTATCAACCATCTTTGACAAGATGTTGGACAGGACTCCTCCTTTGACATGAGGAGCTTTCATGTGAGCTCCCAAAGGCACCTGGTGGGCCACTGCGAGTAGCAGAGAGCTGGACTAGATGGACTTTGGTCTGATCCAGCTGGCTTGTTCTTATGCTCTTATGTTCTTATGTTCTTATGCCTTTGAAGTATGCTTCTTGCTAGTGTAACGCTTCTTGTGAATGAAAACTTCACACCGAGCCCTTTGCTCAAACCAGTCAGAAATGTGATGTTTTAAAAACCGATTCAGTAAAAAGTTACTAATATATTATTCTGTTAGATGTGTATTTATCAGTGTCTACACTTTTGGCTCTATTTGGAGAAAAAGAAATATATAAATAAAAAATGAGCACAATATAATATTAAGAATACAGAGATAAGGAACTGAGCTCTTACATATTAACAACTTGCTGTTGAAGACGATGAAAATTGAAATGCACCTGGCAGTTCTTAATTGACTAAAATACTACTCTAATTACAACTGGGAAGCTTTGATTTGTTAAGCATTATTTGCCATTTCTCAATGGATTGAGTGATTTTTCACAGCTTACTTTGTACTGTTTCACTTGCAGAGTAATTTATTAGTGTGGCTTTGGTTTAAGTATTTTGAAGCACAAATCATTGATGTCTGTAATTAGCTGCAATCTCGTTCACTAAGTACAGTATTGCATACTACTAGACATCTATTTTGTCCAGTAGAGAAATTGATAATAAGTTTGCATGGTGGAAATTAGTGTATCAGAAGTTCTAGAAACAGATTATGACACGTCTGCCCCTGCACCATCCCCTGGGTTGCATCTCACTCTGACTTGCTTCTGTTCACTGGTTGTGGGTTGTGGTAATGCACCGCTGGACTCCAGCAGCACTGTGGCCTAGCCGCCGCTGGAAACACCTAATACGCCTTCACGCCTTCTGGTCAGCACCGCACTCCCCACTCATTCCCCTATGAGTCACGGGTCGTGAAACCATTCGGGTTTGTCACCGGCTTAGGGACAAATGGTCTTGCCCTCAGGTGAGGACATTTCAGTTAGACGCTTACGCCCTTCCTCAAGACGAAGCCAGGTGAGATCATGCACCGCTATGATATCTCGACCTCCTCGGCCTTCCGAACTCCTCCGCTCCTCCTTCTACACCATAGAATCAACAAAGGTGCCAGGAACCAGCACGCTGGAGACTCAGGGAACATCGACCTTCACGGGCCCCGCCAGTTGGCGACTTCCACTAGATGTTATTCGCCTCGCCTCTCGGTTTCCTTGGCGCTTTCGACCAATGGCTTCCACTACGTTGCGCCGAAACCCGAATTCAACCTCCACTTGCCTTTCACCGCCGCTTTGAAAGGGTCACATAATTTAAGTCCGGCTGACCGTATGCGATCTGTAATCGCTGCATATCGCCTCGTCCTCTGGATCGGCGATCCGGTATATATTCTAGACACCTCATCGACGGAACACCGGTGAGTATGGAGCTTATAAAGCAGGGGTTTATGGACAAGCACCGTTGATCTAACTGAAAGCGTTAGCCACGCGCAAGGGTCCCCGAAGAGAAGGAGCTGGCGCAAATTGGTTGAGGAGATTGAAGCTCACGTCCATGGTGGTACCCAGAGGGGGATATTGAACGTATGACTGGGAAATATCGCTAATTTTCGCATTGCGAGCCCTCGCAGACATGTCGTACTGCTACTGACCGGAGATATCGCTATACGCTTATCAGCCTGGTAGACCTATGGCCTTTGTTAATTTTCGAATATCATCTTTCACCTTCAATTTCAACCTCGAATTCTTTATCCGGCTTAAATTGGACTTGTCCTCCTTCTGCCCCTGTTCGAATTTCGCTCCAGTCACTTCTGTTCACTTCATTTTCTCCGGGTCATCACACCACAATTTAATGTAATGGCGCAGGTTTCAAACTTTCAGAGCGATAGCTACTGATCTGCAAAGAAAGAAACCTGGACGGAAGACGATGTCGATATTCTCAAGATTGTGCCCGGCCCATTTCATTAGACACCGAGGGGAGGATGGCATTGTTCATTATCGAAAATCACTTTGCTGGCAACATCCCTAATTGAGTTCAAGAAGCGACGCGGACGAGAAATCACTAGCCCCTAATGCGGAGAGGCATGCTAGGAGGCAACGCGAAACTCACTTTAATGGTCTCGACGCATTGAAGACCACCTTCCAGATGCCTCTTGAGCCTGCACAATTTTGTGATTCAAAGAGCTTAGTTCCGCCATAATGTTTTAGCAGGCAGCGCCTCATTTACACCGGCCAAGATTAGCTTTAATGCGCTCATGCCTCTGCTAGTAACCCTAACAATCAGATTGTTCTGCCTGAAATACCCTACGGTCGCCTCTTCTTGAGTGCTTTAAGGCGCTTGTCAAGGTCCCCACCCTACAGCCCATTGATTTTCCTCGGCCATAATGGCAAAAGCCCCAAGAGCCCTATGCCGAAGTTTAGGAATAGGCTCCAGGAAGCGCCAAGAGGCAGGGTAGATAAAGAGGCCCAAAACGAAATTAAGAATCAACCTTCCATCGGAGGTCAAGAGCTATCATCGGCTCCAAGTAAAGACCCTGAACTGGCTATCATTACGTTTAAAGTTTTGCCAGGACATCGGATCTTCACTAATTGTTGAAGCCCTCACGCAGCACTCACCAAATCGCTTTGTGGGGACACTTGTGGATGATTGCTTTAACTGCGGCAGGTATCTGACATCTCGAAGGAATGCAGGCAAGGCCTATAACCTCGATATGGAGGAGGGTCCCCAGAGGAGGCACGCTTCAAGACCCAGTGCCCACGGTGCCAGAGAGGCTTCCATTGGAGAAGTTTAATTGCCCGCCGAAATCTCATACCGGCGCCTCCCCCAGCCCATATAATTCATGAGTATAGCCATAGAACAGACCTAGACACCAAGGCTCCACGCCCAAACCCCCCCCCCCCACTCGTAAGGCATCTCGCTTCACGGCACTCCAGCCCGCCTCTGTCTCCCCACGGCAGGTCCTTGTCGCTTTCCCCAACTCAGGTATACGCACTTTATTCCTACCGACTATTGGGCTGGTGCTGCTCTAAGGCCTCGGGCCGCTGAGCAGGGAGTGTCTATCATTCTCGAGTAATTTAATTAACGCACCAGGGGACCCATCCACCTTGTGATCTGATCGAATATCCCGCAGGGAGTTGCTCACCGAACCAGCGCGACAGCTGATCCTTCCTGCCCCCCCATGGCGGCGCTTCGCCCGCCAATCTAATAAAAGGGCTTTTAATAAGCCCCCGGTATTAACATGGCGAGCCAGCACCACCATCGAAAGGGTAGAACACCCATCGAAGCTCCCCGCCTCGTACCTGGAGTCAGCTATAGAGGGATGTATGTTTATGGGTTTGCGGACACCGGGCGCTTGATGCTGTGATTGCTCATTAACAAGGGCAGCCGAAAGTGGCCTGGACTCCAGTGGGCCGACCGAAAGGCTTGCCCGCATTATCTAGTGGGGAAACAAACCATGCAGACGAGCGCCAACACGTCCACAGCCCGACTGGAGCTTGACAACTCAATGCACGCCCCATCATCTTGGACATCCATGTTAATTCCTGGGGAAGAGACCATGAGCCAGGGCTAAACGCATCTTAGTCTGGGATGTATAAACTATCACACAGATCACTAATTCCGGACTGTAATTAACTGCTCAACTTCCGCAAGCAGGAAACCACCCCTCCCTTCCTTTTCCCTCTTGTCTTTCAACTAGTAGAGGCGGGAGGGGCCAATTGGCTGGACTGGGTCTCCTTGGATAGGCCTGGGCCCCGCCCTGGATACCCAGCACTGCTGTGGGACAGGCCCCAGCTAAAAGGGAGGCTGGCTGCACTGGGCCTCCACTCCACAACTGCTTTCAGCCTCCCAGTGCAGTGATGCAGGCTTATAGGCACCATTTCATCACTTAAGACGCTTGGCTTCCAAACCGCCTCTTAAGCGAGTGGGTTTCAAGGCTGCATTTCTCTGCAGATAATTGGATTAAAATTTTAGCACTCATCCAGCCTTCAAGGGCAATACCAAGGTCAATGCAAGTACATTTCTACAAGGAAAAACCTCTGGCATGTGGGAGTCCTTTCGTCGCCAACCGCTTCTGAATGCCTTGTTCCCTGACGCACTCCATCCCCAAAAAAGAGTCTCAGCCTCGGCTACTGATTTAGTATGCATACCCAATACTCCAGGTCCACCTCCACCCCCTGCCCTCTCTCGTCAAGTATAATTCTTAAGAAAGCAGGACAGCGGCCCCAGCAGAATTAGTATCTGCCACGAAGTCTGCAAAATAGCCTCACACATTAAACTTCTAACTCTAATTAAAACTGACCTTTTGATCTCACACCTCGCTTCTAGGAACCGGGAATCTGGAAGGGACCCTGGCTCCCTCCTGCACCTAAGGGGTGTGTCAGTCCCTGCTCCCACAGGCCCCAGGTGGATCTCGGACTCGCCATGACGGCTGAGTTCTATGGAATGGCCAGGAGGAAACTAAACTCCCCATCCCAGATGGGAATACTGTATTCTCTCTGAAGTGATCCCGCCCAGCGGCTCAATGGGAACGCCGAATACCAGACGTCCCCAAAGACCCAGATGACCTGGGAACGCCAGCAACTGCCAGCTGTGCCTGCAGCTGCTGCCGCGCACACCTCGAGATACCCGGTAACCTCTTGTGTCATTTCTCTTTTGAGGACACACCGCTTTAACTCAAGTGGCCACACACCATCCTTTTTGCTCGTTCTGCTGCCCTCCTACCGGGATGGCACCTGCCACCCTGACGGAGCTTTCACTCAGACCTTCAACATTTGGGAGCAGTTTGCCGTCGCTTTGCCAACGCCCCATCTTTCTGCCTGGGCCAGTACCTAGGGGAGTCGGGAGCCTGGCAGCAGCCTCTTGCCTGCTCCCCGCTTAAAGCCCCCCGGAGACTTCTAGCGTGAGTCTGGCTTAAGTCTCCTTTATGAATGCTTCTTTAATCCAATCAGAGTGCACTCTGGTGAGCGCTGACTGGGACTCATTGCCCAACCTCTCGGCCGGCGCCTTCCCTTGTCACAAGACCGTCGCTAATCACGAAGTCCAACACTCAGGCGCCTCGCGACTTCCTCGGGCGCTGCCATAATGAAAGGAATCACTCGCCTGGCCCAATGTTCGCCAACTGGAACTGCACGCACACAGAGGACATCTCCGTGGTTTGGGTGAAACATCTTGCTCCGGCTGGGTTGGTTCTGGACTTGCGGGAGAGAACTTTCAGCTAAGCATCTCCCTGCTCGGCTCTCTGCCGGGACTTCTGTTGCCTTAGTCGCCTACCATCGCCCTGCCTTCAGGCCCTCCCTGAAGAGCTCCGAGCCGCTTCCACTCTTGCCCTCACCTCTGCCGGAGCCGAGGCGGGTTCCTCTCCTCAAGCGTGGGAGTTCCTGCCTCCCCGCACCTCCTAGTGGGAGTCCCCGACTCGCTCTTAAGCAATGCTAAGACTATTGGGTCGGCTGGCCTGTGTCCCTACAAGTCCATCAACTCTACCTCCATTGCTCTGATGCCTTGGCCCCTCGAAAGCAGAAAGTGAACTTGCACTCCCTAGACAATCGCGTGTCATTGATTACGGCTGTTATTACACTGCTAGAGGAAATGTACTGCATTATGTGTTGTTTTAATTTTTTCTGGATAACTCCCAATTGATTCATATGAAAGTGGAATTGCAAAAGGTTGTATCCAATCTAAAGTATGATGTATTAGTCTAATTGGGTGGTCAGTCCTCTGGAGTTTGAGGATGGTTGAGTGCTATCATACAGCTCCCCTGCATTGGTTTGATTGTATGCTTCCTATCGTCGGGTCTTGTTTCGCTCTCAATGTGTATCTAATATTGCCTGTAACACGGTAAGAAGCCTCCCCTCGACTTTCCCCTGCCCCCGCAAATCCGTTCTAATGTTGCACAAGTGCCTCGGCCAACTCACACCAAACAATGTGAGGCATGCCCCCCCAAATCGGCCCCCATAATTGGCCCTTCTAAATTTAAAAGGAGGGAGATGTAGTATTGCACTGCTGGACCCAGTAGCACTTGGTCGAACGTGGCTGAACACCTTACTCCCACGGGCCTCTTGGTCTAGACCGCACTCTCTTTACCTCATCCCCATATTTCTGGTCGCGGAAACCGTCTGCTTCAGTCATCACAGGGACAAATTTTGTCTGCTCCCCTAGGTGAGATTAGGCTTAGATCGCTTACGCCCCTTCCTCAAGACGTAGCCAGGTGAGACTACATGCATCAGCATGATGATCTCCTCACTCTCCGGAACTCCTCCTGCTCCTCCCTTCTACACTCGCATAGGAATCACACAAGGTGCCAGGGAACCAGGCACGCTGGGAGACTCGGCGAACACGGACTCCTCACACGCTCCCCCGCCACATGACCCCCACCAGATGTTGGATCTCCCAAATGGGCTCGCTCCTCGTTCTTGCGCTGACCACGTGGGTCGACTACACAGGGCATTGACCTCAGAAAATGGAGAAGGGGGAATGAACTTGACCTCTCTCCTTTCCTGGTGGGGAGGACCCCCAGGTTGTTTGGAATTCTACTGCCTGCTTCCTCCCTGGCCTTGCCTCCTGGCTCTTTTTAAAATGAGGTTGTTCCACCCCCTGCCACTCTTCTCCAATCCATTCCTCTTATACACTCCCAGCCCAAGTCCCATGGGCTCTCCCTGGTGCCTTTCCTGTTCCCTCCCATGTTACTAGACAAACCCATGTCTCTACTCATCCTGCCAATCCTTGGGGTGCCTAGCACTGCAGTGCCAAAATGGGGAGTCCATTCTCTGCGTTGGCTAGTGCACCCACAAGGACACAGAAAAAACCTGTCTGGACATGCCCTTGCCCATATCTGCCATGCAAAACAGTTAGCTCACACCCTTCCTGAAAAGATTAAGAGAGCACAGTGATCCTGCCCTGAAAATTGTTCCCATCTCCAGTTGTGGACTATACATCCTTGCAGAGGATGTGTTTGCCCTAAGAATTCCTACCAAGTTTTGCATTAACGCAACAACTTCTTCCTCTGACTAATTTTTCTAATGACCACTTCATTTTCATTGTCATTGTAATAGAAACTGTAATTTCTTCACTTCACTTCCCTCTCGCCTTCAGGCATTCCCAAGCTTGGCCCCTCAAGCTAATGCCTCAACCATCAGATTAACAACTCAAACCATCTAGGTTGAAGCAGGCGCCTCTTGTCTTTCCCTAGAAAGGCAGGATTCTTCTTTGTCCTGAGAGATTAAGGGTCACTCTGCATAACCCTGAGAGTACCTGCATAACCCAAAAGAAGCCCCTTCTCCCAGTAGCCATTGTTCAGTATCTCTGGGCACCGCTCTGTCTGTTAATTTTGTCCCACAGTGCATTGTTCTTCTACTAGAGCTAAGCACAGGCTACTCAACTCTGTTCATAAGACCATTCCACTCCAACATCAGGTGACTATAACCATTACTCCCCAATTCCTATAATCTATTCCAAACTATCCACTCAACACTGCTTTTATCCTAGGACTCTGTGTGTGTTCTGCTGCTTTGACCATTTGTGCTTATGTACCCCTATTATCCCTAAATAAATTTGTTAAATTTTATTCTGTTCTCTTGCGGATTTTCTTGCAAAAGATGACTTCGGTATATATAGAAAACAAAGACTTCAAGCTTGACTGACCTTTTGCTAAGCTAAGAGTCCACTTTTCCTTCAGAGGCTGAGAATGCATCCCTCACCAGCAATCTTCAGCCATCCCAACCAGACAGGGCCAGTGCTGATGCTGGCTTTTTTCACTTGCCATCCCCCCCCATTGTTGCTATTGTCCTTGGTCTGCCCCTGGCCTGCTTCTCCTTCCCTCCCTCCCTTGGCCCTTCTTCCCCACAGCCCATTCAAATGCCATCAGTCTGTAGAATGGGGCTCACCCAGAGCTCTCTCTGCTTATGCTGCCTTTTGTGCTTCTCTTCTACTGCCCCAGGCAACCTCTGGATGAGCACAGGCTCCGACCTTGAGATAAGTGTACTGGACCTTCTGGGAAGGGGGTGGGAGTAGAGGAATTGTTTCAAGCTGCAGCTGGGCTCAGGATATAGATATTTGCAGTATTAGTGTATAATTCTATATTCCATGAGATTGTTGATTTTGTCTCTTTTTTTTAAATGGCGGGAGAGATTTAGACGTTATTGGGGAGTTCACTGGGGTAGATGCTTTGATGAAAAATTCTCATGTAAATTGATCAGTGTGTATGGGTTGGATTATGAATGGTGTCTTTCAATCAAAATGGAACATTGCATACTGTGAACATTTTTGTTCTACAACGGACAAAATTTTATGTTTCTAGTTGTTTATAATAGTGACCGCCTGCAGAGATCTGAATTGGAATGGAATAGTCTCCAGTTTTTTACCGTTGAGAAAAATAGCAGCGCAATTTTTTTCATAAATAGTGCAAGGGATCTATTTTTTTTTCTTTTTGCTCTTTCTGCATTGGCACTATTTTCTATTGTTTTCTGTTTCTTTCACATTATATTGCATAATTAGTTCTCTCAGAAATGTGTGTCCCACTTTCAGGTGGGTGGAAGCCTCATCTTCCATGCAGTAAAGATGGTAGGATAGCTAGTTTGGGGTCTTGGAAGGCTGGCTTTTTGGTTGCCACTGCAAACAACACAATAGTGCCGGATATAAAGACTTGGGTGTCCACAAATAACATGTTTACAACTGAGAGGGGGCAGGATGGACAACATTTTTGAACCTTCTACCTCTAATTACCCCTATTTTATTTCAGAGAATGCAGTCAAGCTGAGACTTTCTATCTGGAATAGCTCAGACAGAAGTGCCCCAAATTATGTAAAATGAGTGCCCAAATTATGTAAAATGAGTCAGCAGTGTGGTTAGAAGAAGCAAAATCAGGAATGACTCTCGTGCAGCAGCACAATCTTCAACTGTGAAAGCTGATTCGAGGGCAGGCCTCTTGGTCACGTTTTGCTCAATCACTCCGTTGCTGCCCCTCCCTTGCCTCCAACCACTCCTGTGAAATGAAAACTTTAAGGGGAAATGTGTGGCAGTAGAAACTGAAAGCAGAAAGCAGCTTTAGGCACCACCTGAACAATGACAAGATCTAGCTTAGTTAGTTCATATCCAAAAGCTGGAGGAAATTTAATTCAAATTAGTTACCCTTCTGAGATCAGTGGTGTGTTTGGCAGAGATTTTGCTTAGTTACTTTGTGAACTGTCACTTTTAAAGCTCATTATACTGTGAAATAGTGCTGCTAAATCATTATTTTTACTTCCCCTTAATATATTACTTTAGCTTCAAGTCTCCTGTCACAAATAGTCCAAATAAAGTATGAGTTGTTTGTATTTGTTTTATTTACAACATTTTCATGCTTCCTTTTCAGAAAACCAAAACACATTTTGTGTGTTTTATGTTTCACTGCCAGTCAAAAGAGTGGGGGGGGGGGTATAAAGCTAACCCATATCCAGAAGCTAATCTGCATATTCATGATTAAGACAAGTCAGGGAGCAGTGAAGTAGAAGTATTTGCATATCGAAGGCAGCCTTTGTTGGTTGGTGTGGCCTAGAGAGGACTGACTAATTTTCAGAAGTAAACAATGTTAGAGAATTGGCCAGATAGATTTCAAAGCTAACTAATGCAAAGTAATGTACATTGTGGGATTGTTATCTCCCATCCCACAAGGCACCAAGTTTTGATGATTTTTTTTAAACTGGAGAATCATATTGCAAAGAATAGCATTGTTTCTTTGCAGCATCCTCTATGGGCTTACTCATTATCCTGTACACAGCTAAGATGTTTAAATCCCATTGACTTTAATGGGATTTCATTTAAGCAGCCTACTATGTCTTGAATTGCAGCCCAATGGAGGCACAATGTAGATTTCTGGCCTAATCCTCAGTGAAAGCCTGCCTACATGTTTTGATAAGCAGGGCTGAATCTACATTTTTTTTTTGGAGGTGCAAATGTACAGAATGATGCCCCCATGTATTACATACATATTTTTTCTTTACATAAACATATATAACCAACAAGTCTTTTAAAGGATAGAATAAATTGTATTGGCCTCTATGAACTGTTAGTGAATAAGTACACTTTTACATTATTTTATCTATCAGTAACGTTTGAATATTCTCCCAACCTTCAGCACATATAAAAGCTCAACCCAAGAAGAAAGGGTTTTTTTTTTTTTTTAGCTTTAGCCTAGCCTTTTCCTGGACATTTTAAATAATACAACATACATAATTTTGACACTGGAAACACCAAACATACCTCATGGTCATTCACAGCCCAATAATGTACTATCCAAGAAAAGCTTTATCTGATAATTATGTGCTAGAAGTTATGAAGCTACTGTACTTTAGTCATGAAAAAGACTTACTGGAAAATACAGTAATAATAGGAAATGTTGAAAACAATAGGAAAAGAGGGAGACACACCATTATCTGGATTGACTAAATAAAGGAAGCCTGTAACAAATACTTTAGTTTCACCACAGTTTTGTCATTGGCTCCTAGCGTGTTCAACAATGTCATGTTGTCGTTGCAGGGGTGCACTATATTCCCGTATTTGGATGACTGGCTCTTTGTGGCACAGTTGGCCACTGATCTTATGGTACAGTTGGCTTAGCATTGCATGTGCTCTGTGACTTGGGCCTCATTGTCAACTCCACCAAGTCACATTTTGAACTGGCCGAGCACCTGGAATTTGTGGGTACTGAACTGGATTCTCAGGCCAGTCTAGCTCTCCTGCCTATAAAAAGAGTCAGTGGTGTATTTGCCCAGGGACATGGGGTTTCCCATGTCCCCATTGGGTTTCCCATGTTCCCGAGCACAACTAATCTGGTTATGTGGAGGTGAAAAATTGGTCCCCCACATGACCAGATGCTTTCCGGTGCAGCAGCTGCTGCGCCTGCATGAATTTCTCTCACGCTGTAGTTGCTGGGCTGGGAAGAGGGGCTGGCCGAGCTCTTACTCATGAGTAAGTGCATTTAAAATAAGTGCTTACTCGCTAGTCGGGCTGCAGCCGCTCTTCCCGGTCCAAGAGAAAGTCGCCCCATGGCAGCTGGGTCAAGAAGAGGGACTGGCCCCAGCTCTTACTCACAAGTAAGTACGTTTAAAAATAAGTGCTTATTCATGAGTAAGCCCCACTTACTCATGTGTTGGACTCCAGTCCCTCTTCTCAACCCAGCAGCCCCTCTTCCTGGCCCAGCAGTGGAGCGCGAGAGAAAGTCATGCCATGGCTGCTGGGCCAGGAAGAGGGGCTGGAGCCTGACTTGTAAGCAGGCCTTACTCACGAGTAAGCAGGGTTCCTCACCAGGGGATGCCCATAGGGCTTTTTCCCTCTGGGTGCCATGTGGCTCCCATATGCTTCTGAAAAGAGTTAAACTATATAGAAATTGGTGGCTAGTTTTTACTGCCAGAGATTTCAGAAGGCTGTGACTATACAGAAACTTTTTGGCCTCATGGCTTCTATCACCACGGTTTTGTCATTGTCATTGGGTGCGTTTTGCTCACCTAAAGATGAGAACTCTTTAAAATTGGTTCATCAGGGTGTTTAGGATCAATGTGGACCCACAATGTATTGTCGAAGGCTTTCACGGCTGGATTCAACTGGTTGTGGTGGGTTTTCCGCCGTTAACATTGTGTGGCCGTGGGTTCTGTGGATTGTTCACTTTTATTCCTACTCTAGATTGGTATCTTTTCAGAGGTGTATCAATATTAGAGAATTGCAGACAGACGCTAGAGGTGTATCACAGAGAAGTTCATTACATTCCTGCATCAGTACGATGGCATCTTCAAGGGGTGTATCACACAGAAGTCTGTTACACACTGGTATTGTTGTCTGGAGAAGGGAATGTTATTCTTTCCTTCTCACCTAGACACAGTGCAAATATGGCTTCCCCTCTGTGATACACTTCTGAAGAATGCTGCAGCCACAGATGCAGGCTAAAACATTGCAGAGTATTAGTTATCGGGCGCCGAATGCTCTAGAATGGACCACCAAGCCCCCCCCCAGCGCCATAAGGAAACAGCCTCATAGTCAGATATCTATACCCAGTGTTCAATCTGTGGATTTATTTATTTATTTATTTATTTATTTATTTATTTATTTCATTTATATACCGCCCGCCCCGAAGGCTCAGAACTAGATCTGTTCACTGTGGCACTGCCAGTGTTTTTTATGAATTCACAATCCTGAATGACCCATCTCTTCTGTGCAATTGAGTCTCCCCACCTCCTGGTGCTGCTCCCTCTCTGCTCACCTTTAAAGGCACCTGTTCCTTAGTAGGCCAGTCTTGATCCAACCTCATTTTAATAGAAGTAAAGGAACGGACCTCGTCAGATTTAATATATGTTGGGACCAGCACTTGCTAGTGAATGACCAGAAAACTCTAAAGATGTTCTTTGTTCATTTTAGCATTGTACCATCAAATTGCCACCCTTGCCCTTGCCAGCTACCCAAGCTATTACCTAGTGCTGGGATGTGGCTCTCACTCCTCCACCTTTGTGTGCTACTTAAAAGAAATTACAAGTTCAGATGTCTATCACATACGCTATTCCAGTCCTAACTTTTACAGTTTTTAAAATCTGTGTGAACATAAAGTCATGGCTGAACCAGATTTTGCTGACTACCAAAAAGGGATCAAGGAAAAGGTGGGTGAGGGAAAGAAAGAACACTAATAAACTTTCTCTTATTGACATCAGTTGTGTACTTCATCTAAATACGTTCCATCCTTTGAAACGTTGTTTTAAATAGACACGCAATCATATATTATGTGTATTTAGTGTTCCTGAAAACAAGAGAGGTGTGAAACAACTGAGTGAAAAAAACCCAAACTTTCTGGGGCTTGAAGAAATGGGGAAAGAGATTAGGGTAGAAGGTTCAGTATTTGTGTGCATGTTCTTGAGAGGAAACAGGGGACATTTAAAAGGATGATAAGCTGGAAGCAAGTAACTGAGGATTTTTTTGGAATAAATCATCTAGAGGGAGGAGAATAATGGACTAAGACAGCAAGGAAGGGAGGAGGAAATGAAGAAAGTCAAGCCACCCTTTCTCTCTTATGGAAGAAAAAAAATGTTCTGGTGTACTAATGATTGGAAGGAGAACTGAGATTCTCGTTTTCCAGTCTAGAGACGTGTCTGTTTCTATGCTATCACCCATTTATGTATTTTTGGGGTTAGAATTCCTTCATCTTAAACTATTCTAATAAATATTCAGGATGCTTTTATTTGTTGAGACTAATACTTTTACCCCAATCTCTGTGGCTCTTCAAATCTATATGATCTCTGCATTTAGTGTATTTACAAAAAATATAGAAAGGGAATAAAAACTGGCTTGTCAAAAGCTTATAATAGGTTCCCCCTTTGCTCTGTACAAAGTGAATGTTTTCTTGCTAGCTCCTAATGTTCAGGTATTTTTTTGAAAATAAAGGAATAATTTGAAAACACTAGACATTGCCTTCATTAAATGATTCTTCAGTCAGAGGGGCTTCAAGTTACCACATTTCTTTTCAAGTTCAGTCAAAGTTACTTTTAAAACAGGAACACCTCACACACTTGTGCTCCCAAAGATTGCAAGGATCAAACACAGAGGTAACATTCCTTTTAACAGAGACAATTAAAATGAAATTACCCTATATCCTTGGCTTTTTTGGCTTTTTTTTGCCCTTTTTTGGTGTTTCTGGAGTAACAGTGGTGGTGCCTCGAGAGACTGCATTCTTTTCCTGCCCTTAGTTTTTTCACTTTTCTCTTCCCTCTTTCTAGTGCAGTGCAAGGGAGGCAGGTTTCTTTCTGTCTATCCTTTCTCCCAGCATCGGTAATACTGTTGTATTTGTAGTCAGACTGCTAGTATTCCTCAGACACATATATATGCTTGATGGTTGTCAGCAAATCTCACAAAACAAAATTAGTAGCACTTCAGATCTTGGTGGAGGGGAGGGGAGGTGGTTGAGGAGATAAAGGGAGCGATTGATTTTCTTCTGTTCTGCTACAATAAACACAGAGGGGGGGGGTTATGTCACTTCAGTAAACAGGTAAATTGGAGGAAGGAAGAATTTTTTTTTGTTCAGACTCAGACCAACAGGTAAAAAATCCCAATATATCTTCAGACTTCAGTGTGTGGACTTTCACTGTTATTTAGCAGTATTATTGACCAGTATCTTAGATGACACATCTACTCTGGCTGCCCTTGATCTACTCTGATTTCAGGCATGGTTTGGAACCAAGAAAGCTTATGTTGCACTGCTGGATGATGTTCATTTTAAGCTAGATGATGTTCATTTTAAATCTTTTGATATTGTTAAGTCTGTCCACAGCCTTTGATACAGTTGACAACTCCATTCTTAGCCACTGGGTGGAATACAGAATTGGCATCAGGGGAGCAGCCCTCCAGTGATCTCTTTTGTCTGTCTGGAAACAAAGAATTTCGACTAGAGAAGCGTAATTAGTGTTGTTGGATTTGTTCTGTAGGGAGCTGCGGGGTTCTTTTCTCTTACCTATGTTCAGCTACACGAGCCTACTGAATGAGATCATCTGGAGTTTTGGGCTGGGTGTCATCTGTATGCAGTCTTTATCCAAGACTCCTGTGTCTATCCTGGTTCTGAAGCAGCGTTTTAAGGCTATACTCCAGCAGACAAAAATGAAAAGCTGAATCCAAACAGATCAGAAATGACATTGGTCAGCAAGCCTGATATCTTAGAGGGATTGGGTCCACTTGTGGATACCATGAAGTTGACTATTGCAGAGCAGCTTGGAAGTAAGAATGGCTATGCCCTTGCTTTTTGAAAAGCATGTTGGTATATTGGTTAAGAATGCCTTCTGTCAGCTGCATATAATTCACTAACTCTCACCCTTCTTAGATTTATCTGATCTCACAGCACTTATCCATGCCTTTGTGACTTCATAGCTGGACTGATATGATGCTCTCAGCATTGGGCTGAATTGAAAAGAATATATTTTGCCTACCTTAAAACAGTTACATTAGCTGCCAGTTTGTTTCCAAGCCATTCAAGGTGCTGTTTAGGCCCTTCATGATTTAGGACTCACATATCTGAAGGGCTGTCTTCCCCCACTTATCCAGCTGTGCCAACTGCAGTCCTTGGGTTGCCACCTACTTCCCACACTAGTCTGTTTTGCACCATTCACAACCTATGGCTTCTCCACTGTAGCTTCCACTTTGTAGAATGGGCTCCATAAGGAGGAGAGAGAGGTACTGTCATATAAATTCTTAGGAGGTGCTACATAATTTTATCGGCTAGGGTTATTGTGGCCTATACATTGCAGAGATCTTTGGGGGAGATGGAGTTATTTGGGTTTTTATTTTATTGATTTATATTGTGATGGTTTGAATTATAATTAGTAAGGTGCATTGAGCTGCAAGGAAAGGGAGGATATAAACATTTTAATACATAAATAAAATTAATAGTAATGATTGTATTAAATATCAATGAAGACTGGTTGTGTTGGGTTTTCCAGGCTGTGTGGCCGTGGATCTTGTCTGTGTGGACCGTGGATCCACCAGACCACGGCCACACAGCCCGGAAAACCCACCACAACCCGTTGAATCTCGCCATGAAAGTCTTCGACAATACATGTCAATAAAGAGTTTTAGACTGTTTAAAACAACTGAAAAGCATATAGCAAGGAGGAATATAAGAAAACAACAACAGGGCATGGGGATGCCTTCATCTGAGATGCGGGACAGTGAGGTATCTATGACAGTGATAGCTGAACTTGTGATAAGTGTAATTCAGGCTGTAAGAATCACTGACAGTTCAAAATACCTTGTCTTATACATATCTTTTGCAGCAAAAAGAAGAGTTATAGAAATAAGAGCCCTTCTGTAGGTAGTCATCCTCTGTCTGTGGTGAACTTACTGTCTCCCTAGCAGGCTTCTTTGTGGATAGCTGAAAGAACCTCCATGTACACCAGCCTTATTGTTCTTTTTTTTTTTTTTTTTTGAGGGGCGGGGGGGGACCAGAATTCTTCAAGGACTATCTATTCCCATGTATACCTACCTGACTTGTATAGTCAATTTCAGGCCCGGTTTGAGTGTTCGTTTCTCAGTAAATGAAGTGTTGCTTTACATTATCATGGCAACTAAATATACCAGGCACCAAAAACCAACTGAGATGGACTGTGCCTTGTCAGTGGTTGTAAGCCTTTTTTTAAGCAAGTGTGCCACTGCCACATTATCACATTGTAGCCTGCGAGGCATCACTCCTCATGCTGCTCATTATTTGCAACCTCTCTGCACATTGAGGTATCTAAGACCGCACATGCAATGTCTTTGCCTTACATTAGCCTAGGGAGTATGCAGCAGCCATCGGGATAATATTAGTGGATGAAGGAGGTAAGAAGTGCAAAGAGTGATACTGAGCCATAGACTCTTCTATTTTTCACCATCAAAAACATGTGCACCCAGATTGAGTGCATACAGTTTGTGTGTTTAATTTGACGATGAGGTTCACAAATTGCAATGGAACTGCATGCCAACCTAATACATGATCAAAGCATTCATTAATATTGACATTTACTCTAATAACAAATTTAAATAATTCTGCAAATGTAAAAAATAATGAAGTCATAAATGAAGTCAATATACATTCATTACAGTCAGATCTAAAGGCTTGGGATGGCTACACACTCCATTATACATTCAAATAGTTTATTTTGTATTTTGTGGTTAGCTGTTTTCATTTCTGAAACATGAAAAAGATACATCATTTACGGGTCGCAAGTTCCGAGGGTGAATGGATTTATTCAAAGGTCATGCTTCTTTCTACATGCAGTATGCACAGCATTTTTCCTGGTGTTATATAAATGGTTGATAATGTTGTCATCTCTTTTTATCCTTTAAAGTCATTTTTGTACAATCCTCATAATGCTTTCAGTGTCGCCCCACCCCCCACCCCCCGAAAATGCATAGTGTAGTATGGTTCATAAATCTAATTCATGGCACATTTTGAAAATGCATACAGTTCTATAAAAGCAACTAAAACTGCAGTAGACTAGGAACGGGAATGGTATGCACTTGTTATTGGAGACCTGGATGTTGTAATGGATCTCTCTATTAGTCATTCATGCAACCATTATATTGTTCAGAGTGGTTGGCATTCCTATGCATCTTCATTACAAAGCTCCCTGAGGACACGGGTGTTATCCCCTCACTGTCGAACTCTTAGAGAAGTTCTAAGGCCAAGTAAACCGTTTTACCAGTGACTGAATGAGGAATTGGAGCTCAGTTTTCCCTAGGCTGATCTTCTAGCCACTAGACTGCACTGCCTTCTTTTTCACTCCTTTGTAATATACATTTACATTCTGTTTGACCACATGTATCTGACTTAATGAGGGCCTGAGAGAATCAGCATGTTTTATTCAAAATGAAAAGCACATCAGATCAAATAGAGCAGCACAGTGCTGGTACTTGAATTATCTGCTCAAAAAAAGATACTGTAAAGGACAGCCCAGAGCAGGAACTTTGAAGTCCAGTTGGCAACACATTTTCTTTTGACAGTTTTATTGAACTTTTTTATTTTTAAGACTTTAAAAACATACAAAACTTAAATAAAGAGTGAGAAAAACACAAAAAGTATACATAACAAAGGGAAAGAGAGGCCTCCTGATTTCATCTGCACCAAATATAAACACACATAAAAGTGTTCTGCTTACTCTCTAGTTACAATGGTAAAATTAATTCTTAATTAATATTACACAAATAAAGTTCACTCTTCTATCTATTACATCTATTTTCTTATTCTTCTATTTCTAAGTTCACAAATCACCAATTCACTTTTTTCTGTTGTACACAAAAAGTCTATCAGGAGGTTCCAATTATCAATGAATTTAAATAAGTTCTTTTCTATAACTAAAAAAGTAAGTGTAGTCGTCAATACCAGTTTCAATAACATTGTAAGCCATTGTTCTGTTAGAGGCATAGAAGAGGGTTTCCATTTTTGTGCATATAATATTCCTACTGCTGAAGTATATATAAAAACAAAGTTCCATTTATTCAATCTGACTGTCCATAAGATCCAAAAGAAAAGCCTCTGATTTCATTTGTATTTTAGTCTTGAAGATTTTATGATTTGTTGAATGTACCTGTAACCAATTTTTAGCTTTGTTACAAGACCACCATAAGTAATAAAAAGTCCCTTCATGCATACCACATTTCTAGCCCACATTTTTATACATCTTTGCCAATTTCTCCAGCAACAGATATCAATGATACATAATTTTATAGAAATTCTCTTTAAGACTGGAACTTAATGTAAATTTAAGCCCCTTAACCCACATATTATCCCAGTGTTCCATTTGTATATTGTGTCTAAAGTTGATGGCCCATTTTATTATACACTCTTTAACTTGTTCTTCTTCTGTATCAAATCCCAACAAGAGCTTACACATTTAGCCATAACATGATTGTCATTCGTACATAACTGTTCTTCAAATTCAGTCTTAAGAGTCTTCAAAAACAAAATATTTTATCTGTTTTAAATCTTTCTAATAATTTTGCATAAAAACCCAATTATAAGTATTCCCTTCTATTAGTAATTGATCTCTTGATTTCATTTTACACTCCCCTTTTGAAATGTCTAAAATGTTACAATATGTTATCCACCTAGTTCAAATACCATTTCACATCTAAATAATGTTATTAATGGTGACAGCCACCTTAACAGTTTCTGACATAGGCCTATTCTGCACATGTCCTCAAAAATGTTTGCGGAACATTTGCAAAATGTTTTTGATCCCCTCCCCTCCCACAGTTTGTCCATACTCACACACCTTGAAATTCCTGGCCACTATGTTGTTGTTGTTTTTTTAATTCTCTGTGGAATTGATGCTTCAGTTCCCCATTCTGCGATTCTCCATAGCTTGTGTAATCAAAGTTTTGAAGATTTAACCCCCCCAAAGGGTTAAATCAAAACCAGAAATGATGGAAATCATAAAAAAAACCCAGAAATGATGGAAATAATCAGATGAGAAAGGACAGGGTGAGAGCAGTGAGGTGATAGAAAATGGCACCAAGGAGGAGGTTCAGAGATCGCAGAGAGGCATGGAAAACATATTAAATACATCACACAGCCCTGAAAATATTTTGAAAATGTTTCAGGCCAAAGAAATGTTATAAAACAGCATGCTTATAAAATGTTTTGAGGCTGCAAATAATATGTTTTCAGAATATTTTGGGTTAAAAACCATGAAGAACCCCATGAAGGAAACATTTTATTTCCTGCCTCAAAATATTTTATTTTGGTTGTGCGAATAGGGCCATAGTCTAGGCTTAAATTTATCCCATATTCTCAGAATTCCATACAGTGGCAGCATCCTCTTTGTACATCCACCTATCTGCATCCTCCAGCCAAGAGTACATGGCAGGCACTGTAGCTTTCCAGGTTGCTGTGAACAAGAATCACTGTTCAAAATTGGAAAAACTACTTCTGAATGCTTCCTATTCCAGTAGCTGCTTTGAGAAGTTCTCCGTCT
Organism: Sphaerodactylus townsendi; assembly: GCF_021028975.2. Classification (NCBI taxonomy): domain Eukaryota; kingdom Metazoa; phylum Chordata; class Lepidosauria; order Squamata; family Sphaerodactylidae; genus Sphaerodactylus; species Sphaerodactylus townsendi. Next base: position 145,952,131 of record NC_059425.1, read on the forward strand.
CTGGTATTTAAAATAGGTTGTTTTATCATTTTTAATCTTTTCATCCTTGCTGACAAAAATAGTAAACGGAAGGCTGCAGTAAACTTTTTGAATTTAATAAGATTTAAATTTTAAACTACAATAACATACAGAAAACGGCTGAGAGATGCTGAGAAATATACTCCCCCATCAGCCACACAGTCAAAAATGATACTTTTATCAAATACAAATTCCTATTGCAAACTGATATGCAGTTTTAACTGACTTAACAGAATGTAATGAGGGGTTACCACCTCAAGCAACTTGTGAAAATATGACCAGTGAAGGTCCTTCTTTCCATGGAAATAACTGTAAAACCATGATGGAGCCTTTAATTAAAGGAGAAGATATGAAAGTGAATGATAATCCATCTTTTTCAGCCAAACCAAACAAGCCACAAAATATAATTTCAGATCAGGTAAACTTAGACCTTCTCTTTCTTTTGCATTTTGCAACATTTTATATTTAATCTGAGGAATTTTCCCTTGACAAAGTTTGATGTATTCTGCCGTTGTTTAAATAGAATATTATTTACCTTCACCAGTATTATTTGAAACAAAAATAACATTCTTGGTAGTACATTCATCTTAACTACAAATATTACCCCCAGCAAAGATAATTTGAGTACATTCCACCTTCACACATCTTAACTTCAATCCATGTTTTAACATAATTATTTTGAAATAACGTGCAATTCATATTTCACCATTCACATTTGAAATAACACAATTCATATTTGATACCCAAATATTTCACCTCTTTTTAAACATAGAATCTGTTACTCATCAGCTGCATATAATCCTGTGTATTTATATTCTTTGTTAAAATCTTTGTTTTCTGTTTATTAATTTTTAAACCAGCTAATGCACCAAATTCTTTCTGTTTTGACATTAAAAATTCAGCTCCCTTTAATGGATTTTCCAAGATCAGTGCCAGATTGTCAGAAAATGCTCTTAACTTATAAGTCTCTTTTTTAATTTTTATACCCTCAGTCCTTTCAAATCTTATGTCTCTATTCAGTATTTCCAAAACTGTAACTGATGTTGGATGTGGGAGACTAATCTAGAAGGGGGTGAAAATACAGTCTGTGGCCAATTACGCACAAGGTGTTAGCTACGTGGCAGAGCTGACTGTCTGCTGCAGCAAGGTCTTTTGTACAGACGTACTTCCTCTAGCCCTGCTTTCACTTTCCATTCTCTCCCTGACAAGCAAATCCACTTATAGCACAATTTAAATTTTGCCTCACTGCCGGAGCAGGACAGATTTGTCAGTGGGCACAGCTTTGCCCTGGATCCCTCTACCTGCAGCCAGCCTACCTAGTCTTACCCCCACTCCCTTTTGCTGCTTGCATGCTTCCCCCTCTCCCTCCTCCCTGTTCCTGCTTTTTGTCCTGCTGTATCATTTCTATTGCCCGTGGGCTCCACACTTCTGCATATCTTTAGATGTTTTGTTTTTAAAAAATATATCAATAGATTGATAAATTGATACTAACATTAAAAAATGTAAAAATAACAATACTAGTTGATCAGTCCAAATACCTGATTTGCCTCTGCATTTAATCAACAATCTGGAATGTGTCTTATACACCAGCAATTCTATTCTATTCTATTCTATTCTATTCTGTTCTGTTCTGTTCTGTTCTGTTCTGTTCTAGTCTATTCTATTTGAATTTATTTCTGTTTAATTTACTGTTATATTGTTTAGTATTTAGCTGATTGGTTGATGCTTTCCTTTATATTTTTCATCTCCTGGTAGGTCACCCAGGTGGTGAAAAACATTAGAGCACCAATGGACATTTTATTAGCGTGTGTGACAAATCTAAGAAGCAGACAGAGGCAGTATAGCCAAAATATAAAATGTTAATCCCTCATGAAGTGTGTGATAGGCTGGGATTATGTTGAGTTCTAGGAGCAGTTAGAGCTTCTATCAAGATATAAGGAAGGTGAGATCAGAGTTACAGAGAGAGCAGATTTGTTTATTTTCTGTGAAAGAGAGTATTGGGGAAAGAGACTGTACTCTAGCCAGGAAGGGAGTTTACTTCTAGGGAGAGAATTCCCAGCCCAGGTTCTTAGAACAGAGCTAGTTTATCTTCTGGACAGAGTGCGTAGAACTGAAAAAACTGACTTAGACAAAGCTTGTGTCTCAAAGCTTTAGTCAGAAGCAATAGTCCTTCTAGTCCTTCCCCAGTGCTGCGTAGAATGTCACAGACACTGAGCGGAACTGCATGGAACTGAGAGCCGCCTGCCAGGTGGCCTCTTATCTGTGCTGTGCCAATATGATGGCCATGTGGCCATGCACCCACTGTGTGTGGGAGAAGAATTTCCATCCCTAGTTCTTTAGAAGGATTCACTTCAAGCACTGAAGATTTGCTAAATACTCTTTTCTGTATAGTGTAAGGGTACCAGGGTCACCACATGGACATCTGGGTGCTAAATTGGATATAATCTGTGAAACATCTGGGAAGTCTATTATGTTATAAAATCATAACATACTCTGACAAACTGACATCTTTTCCAAAAGCTAAGTACCATCTGTGCTGAACTTAAAAAACCTCTTAATCTCTGTAAATAAAACTTTCATTAATTATTAATAATATTCCCTCCTAACCTAATCCCCTGAATTTTTAATACAACTATTTCTTGAATTCGAAAAAAAGCCTCTTGTGTGGTTATCTGAGGTAAAACAGAAACAAAGAGAGCCTGTGGTCATTTGTAAGCGAGCCTCCGCACATCAGCACGCAATTAGAGAACATCCATTGCTTTCAGATATTGAGAGATAGAAGATTTTTCCTCTTATGGTCCTCTGCGTTTACACTGTGTATATGAATTTTTGAATTGTTTTAATATTTGTTAGCCACCCTGAGCCTGACCTTAGTTGGGGAGAGGCAGGATAGATCTTAATAAATAAATAACAGCAGATAATGGGCAACCTTTCATTGTTCCTTTCTGTGATTGGCATTTTTCCTCCTTGCAAGATGGGATTCATTGTATTTTGAAAAGGTTGTAAACAATCATCTTCAGAGCAATTGGTCAGTGAGATAGCAATTGCTTACATGTTAGTGAACATGTGCATCTGAAGTTAAAAAGTTAACAAAAAAGTTTGTTTGAGCAGATACAACACCAGCACCACCACGACCATGAGACAACAGAGAGGTACCAAGATGTAACCAAACTTACAGTAATATAGATGTATAACAGAAAGGATTTCTTGCTTTATAGCCATGTAACTATCCCTTTATAGTTAGTAAACTGATGTATAAAAAGCAACTGAGAATCTGTCTTTTCTGTTCTACTCCTCTAATATATATATTTCCATTTTTCGAAGAGGAAAGCTGACAGTCTAAATATTATTTGTAAATTTCAGATGTACTTATAACATCTTTAGCTGCTAATTTTTCTTTTAAAAATGTTTGACATTCTTCCATTTTGTAGGAATGTGAAATTCATGGCACTGCTCTTTGTTTTGTTTTAGTGTGTTTTAAAGGCAAGTACCCATAATCAAAAGAGTGAAGTCAGTCCATGCAGAACTAAGTACATGGTGTGGTTATTCCATTACATGCCAAGTTTGCAGTATAATTTTCATTTACTGCAGCACTGCATAGCTGTTCAAGTGTGTTTGATCAAGTGGCAAAACAAATGTGGCTGAGGCCATCTCTGATGTTTTGTTAATGTTTTTCTTTTAGAACAGTAGAATTTCAGCTATATGTACCAAACCATTTCTGTTATTTCTTTTCAGCTGGGATATGCCCCTGACCTAACAACTAAAGCCAGCTGTTCCATACCCACCTAATGAAGTTAGCATGCCATTTTCTTTCCTCCTCCCCCCCTCCCTTCATTGTGATGTTTTTCTGGTCCTTAGGCCAGATACAGAAATGCTGGTCTTATCCTGATAATCATTCACACAGACCTGTAATTGGAGGAAAATCAAACATTGTGCCTTGGCTAGGAAATGGCAGGGTGTATTCTAATGTTGTAGCACAGTTTTTTAAGTTTTGAGATGTTCCTCTAGTGAGATGCTATTGACAGATGAAAAGCTTTCTTACATAGTATTGTGACTGCATTGAACTGGATAGAATACATGAAAATTAGATAGATGCAAGAAGGTAGAGGACTTGAATCAAGAGAAGTGTGTCTATTGGAATGTGGATCAAGAGAAGGATTTCCTAATTTCAGCTGCTGTAAGAATATTTGTCTTGTCACTTTACTCTGATACTTGATGCGCTGTGCCATAAATCGACAGAATGAAACAAAATATGTTTTATTGCGTCATTGTTTATCAGGACAATTTTTGGATCCAGTTGTCTTCTGCATTAATTGTTGCAGGTGACATATTCTAATTATGAAGACAGTATAATAAATTAACCAAGCAAGACAGTGAGTGTATAATCATTTATTTCTATCTGCATTTCGTGATGACCTTTTCAAAATGTAACGATGAATGCTGATCATTTTAGTGTGAAATTAAAATGGATAGCTAGCATTAGGCTTTAGGGACTCAAATTTTGGAGGTGTAACCTTGTGAAAAAACCCTATTGTTTTGACTCAGATCATAGGTGAGAATGAGTGCTAAGATGTGCTACAAAGAAACTAACACCTTTGGGATGAAAAAAAATTGGTACTCGTTTATAGTAGCTCAAGAAAAAAACAATGTATATCAGTTATCTTTTGTGCTGCAATAATTCAAATATATGAAGCAATAACATGTTGCCATTTCTACAGATCCAGACTACCCCTTAAATGCAACTCCTAACTATCAATTCTAGCTCCATTTCATATTGGGAGAAGACTTCCAGTGTTGCTTAATAGGAACTAGATGGTGCACAATATTTCCCTATTACTAGGCTAGACCTTCTCCTTAAAGGGCAATAGCTTTTAAGGCTTCAATAAATCAGGCTAATTGAACATGACTGCTTGAAGTAACAAAGTGTACAAAAACTGATTTCTGTATGGCAGTCAACAAAAAGCTCTGGTATGACTCCTTATGGTACCCTGGTAATAACAAAGCCATACTCCAGTGGGATAAGGAAAAGAAATTGTGGCACGAGGGAGCAGCTGGGAAGAATATCTCAAGCAGTTTAGTATTAAAGAATGTATAGTGTCATGTCACACCTTTAACAAGAAAACACCTGTCCATTTCTTTTTCAGGTTGTCCTAAACACAAGGTAGAGTTCTGGTACTAGTAAATACATTTCAGTGCATTTCTTCCTATAAACTGCAAGTTTTAATGAAAGGTTTATTTTTGGAACAAATTCTACATTATATACAAATGCATATAATAAAGTTATCAATTGTTTTTAATGAAAAGCAGCCTTTAAATACTGCAATTTGAACAGAGGGAATGCGTTAAATTTTTTCCCATAAGCCCCTTTCCTACTCAAGGGTATTTCCAAAAGCTGCTCGTTATATCTATCACATGTGTGCGTTTGAAATCCCATGGGGATGGGAAGCCATTCTGGGGGGATTGCGGATGAGCTCTTTTCGTACAACAGCGGGCTTTTGTGCCTTGTAAAATGCAATACTACTTAAAGAGATTAGGGTCATTGGGAAGTAATAGGCAAAAAATTCTGAAACAATGTGACCAGGAGACTTATTGATAACATCATTGGACGTTACAGAAGTATACCTTCATGTACCTATCTTCCCCAGAAACAGATTGTGTAGTAGTCTCATCATTTTCAGTTCAGAGCAGGCTTTCAATGGCCCTGACAGTATTTTCCAAAATCCTATTGGCTCCCATTATGAGATTGTGAGAGGAAGGTCTGCACATAGATCCTTACCTCGACATCCTGTTAATCGGGTTGGCTTCAAAGACCAAATCTCAAGCAGACACTCAAAGGACCTTAGATTTCTTGCAGGCACATGGGCTTGTAATAAACCTCCCAAAAAGCTTCTTGGTTCTACTCAGAAGCTAGAGCTCCTTAGGGTTTTGATTGTCTGTTGCTCCAATTCTGTCTTCTTGCTGAAGAGCAAAGCTATCAAGATCAAGCTGTTAGCCGCAGAAGTAATAAAGAGCAGAATTTCTTCACTTATGCTGCTGGCCAAGCTTATGGACCTCTTCATATCTACCATAGATGCAGTCTAATGTCCACTACATGTATGTCAAAGGTTCCTGAGTCTATTCCAACTGGACATAATTAACACATGGAACTGATCACTGATTCCTCCATCAAAAGTAAAGGGCAGCCTTTGATGGTGAATGATTCTCAAAATTCAATGACAGGGCAAAGTGTAACTCAAGGAACAATAGGTACAGATTTTCATGGATGCCAGCTTCCAGGGATGGGAGACAGTGATAGGCAATTTGCAGGTGCAAGAACACTGGTCAACTACAGAATCTAAGGCCCCTTCCACACACGCAAAATAATGCGTCTTCAAACCACTTTCACAACTGTTTGCAAGTGGATTTTGCCATTCCATACAGCTTCACAGAGCACTGAAAGCAGTTTGAAAGTGCATTATTCTGCATGTGCGGAAAGCTTCCCATATGATGAGATCAATATTCCAAGTGCTAGTCGCTCAGTTCGGCCAATCATTGATGGACCTATTTATAAGTGTGGACAATCCTCCAGCAGAGAGGTTCACTCTTGAACAGAACTGACAGATGCCATGGGGCCTAATGTTTGCATTCCTTCCAATTCAGCTGAAGCTACTTTGCAGTCTGAGACAAAAATGAGATCAGATCATAGTGGTGGCTCCATACTGGCCTCACAGGCCATCCTGCAGGAGATGGCAACAGCTCCACCAGTTTCACTACCCAGGATAGGCTAAGCCAAGATCCCACATCCATCTGCAACCTGGTTCAAGCTGACTACCTGGCAATTGAACAGAACACGTTATTTAAGGCAGGATACTCCACCAGGGTTACTGACATCATACTGGCTTCTAAATGCCAGTCCACAATCCCCATATTTAATGTCACCTGGAAGGCTTTCATCTGTTGGTGCAGGAGGAAAGGGATTGAACCCCTCAAACCACACATTTCATCCATCCTGGACTTCTTAAGAGATGGTTATGAGTGTGGTCTCATAGCCTCAAAATTAAAGTGCCAGGTTGCAGCATTGGCTACCATTCTACCACAATACTGTTACCAAGCATTCTCATGTTCTGAGCTTTTTGAACGGCATTTTTCAATTACATCCCCCACAGGTACACAGATTCCCTACCAGGAACCTGCACACAGTTCTGATGACCTTAACAAGAGCTCCATTCAAATCAATTCAATCCATTTCAACTAAGTGGCTCTGGATGAAGGCTATTTTCCTTATAGCCCTAACATCTGCAAGGAGAGTTTTGGGACTAGGTCTGTCTATAAAACCAGAGCTATGCATTTTCCACACTGACATGGCAGTCTTACTAACAGATCCAAACTTCAAGCTCAAGGTGATAATCAAATTTCATCAAAAACGCTCCCTGAAGGGGAAGGGTGGCCTGTTAAGTCTAATAAATAAAAAAACATAAATAATGTTAAAAATCTGAGTCAAGAGATAAACCTACCTTCACACTGCCCCACAGCTATCCACCTAAAAAAAAGACTATGGCACCACTTAGATGTTCAGAAATGCCTTCAAACTTGTATACCTATATCTCAGGATATTAGAAAATCTGAATGTCTCTATTAATATAAGTCCTTTTGACTTGGGGCAACCTACGTCGAAGGTAGCAATTAGTTCCAACATTAAGGTATGCATACAAGGCCCAAAACTTAGAGGTACCCAAAGGCATCACAGCTCACTCAATCAGGAACTCAGCCACTAATGCGGCACTGGCTAATGCATCTGTAGAAGAGGTCTGTAAGGCCGTGACATAGGATATGGTAGCAATAAAACTTTTATCCAGACAGTATATGCAGAAGAATGCCACTGCTAGGTCAATCCTTAGGACTGAAACTGACATAGTAAAACGATATGAGAATGAGAAAGTGGGAGTTTCAAAAATGGGAAAACGGGAGCTAGTCTGCAAAGTTTTTTTTTAAGCCCTGATACCTAACCAGGATCAATATGGCAACCAGCCTGAAGGGCTCAAGTTTCACATTAGTACCACCTCAATTCTCATGCAGTTGTTCTGATAGAGAATTGAAGCTCCTCCGATATGGTTGTGTCATATAGTGGAGCATTCTGTGTTATGCCAAGAGCATGCTGTCAGCCTTCCAGGAATCCTCATGGAAAGTGACTACTACCACACAGATAAGACTCTTGAGTCTGAGTGATATCATCTGCTTTGACAGATTTTCTTTTATAGCAGCTTGTATTGGGTTCCAGTACATCTGCATTTTTGCTTCTTCTCTTGTTGTTTGTTCTAGAACAGCTGGTGGTCCTGTTATTGGGCGATTCCGCACACGAGTAAAATAGGTTCAACCCAGTTCCCTGAGAAGGGTACTAACCTAGGTCGAAGTCATTGTTGTTCCCCACTGCAACCAGCTTGATCCCAGCTGAGGGCGGAATCATCCTGTGCCTCTTCGCCGCTCCGTTCCGATTGGCTACTGTTCTACAGCCATGTTCCGTCTATCCCCACAAACGTTATAAAAAAAACTGCCACAGGAATGGAGGGACGAGGGTGGCGTTTTTTGATTGGCCAGCTGTACACATGCCCAAAACACTCAGCTGTGATTGGCTGAATGGGGGACTCCTGGCACCAGAGATTCCGCATTTTACTGGAATCGAGCTGAGTTTGAGCGTGGTTCCCTGAAAAAGTAGTAGTTCCCAACTGGAGTCGGAAATTTGACCATTACATGGGGCAAAGCTGGTACAAAACCACGTCGATCCCAGTGGTTGTGCGGAGCACTTAGGTCGAACGCAGCTCGAACTTAGGTCGATAACCAAAGTGCGGAATCGACCTTAAAGGAACAACACTTTTTCTTCTGGGTGACTAAACGTAATACTTCATAAAGCGTGGTTGCCTAGGACGTGGCCGCCATTGTGGGAGGGTGGGCACCAGCAAGGGCTGTTTTTGCCCGGTTAAGGGCAAAAGGGTGGCTTTGGGGCCTGGTTCACACATACACGAGAGCCAAACCCTGATTGGGGGTGTGCTCTTGCGGGACCTGGCAAGAGCATCTCATCAGAGTGGGCCAGGCTGGGCCTATATAAGGCTCTGCCTCATGGCCTAGGCTCATTCTGACTTGGGAAGCCAGACAGTGGAGATGTCAGACTGTCAACCAAGAGCTGGGACTTGGATTAATTGTTGGTTGAGGCAGCTGGGCAGGCATTGTGGTCATGGGTAGTGCTGATTGGGCAGTGCTTCAGTGCACTTTGCAATTGGGTAGCATCTCTCCAATTATTAGTGTAACAAGCACCAAATTCCCTTTCTTGTTGTCATGGCACCTGCTAAGAGCAATAAATGTAAAACCCTCAGCAGGGGCCAGGCACCAGTTGACAAGCCTCCCAAAAAGCATGCAGTGCCCATTGCCCAAGCAGGGCCAAGCTCTAAGCAAAGGGCCCCAGCTACAACATCTCATTCAGCCACTGCGAGGGCGGAGCCAGCCAGCCAGGGAAGCATTCAGGCTAGATCTCCTAGGGCATCAGCGCAGGGCAGGTCAAAAGCATCTCGGCTGACCTCCTCTACACCTGCTAAAGGGCAGCCTTAGGCCATGCTAGGGCGGTCCCCAACTTAAGGGCACTCTCGAGTGGGGCAACAATGTGACCAAGAGAGGATGTGCCGCTAACCTGGCCTCCCCACTCCCAGGCGTGGGTAGCCAGCCTGGGATTTCAGAGATGAGTGCACTGATATTTCAGGGCCTAGCCAAAACATTTGTGCAACTTGCCCATAATTCCTCATCTAGTGAAGTTGGTTGACTCTGGGGGGCAGCACTTGAACTGCCCAGAGGCTTGGATCACCCCTCCCTTGCTGCTCCATTTGCTTTCTTCTGTTCTATGTCAATAAACCTCTGGCTATGGCCAATTTCTTACCCACACAAAGTTGTTATGTGTTTTGTTATTTCAAGTCTTGTGCTAGGTAACCTGAGTGGAGGGTCCACCCCTCGGTCCACAATGCAATTTTAATAATAAAAATAGGCCTTGCACTGTGGATGTTACAATCAAAATGAGGCAAAAAGATTCCTGGGACAGTTTCCAAAATTCAAATAGCAGCTGGACCTTTCATATTCACTGATTCTCTATGAAAGCTGAACTTTTGCTACCTGAACCTGTGAAATTACAAGCCTGTTAAAAATTTCCTGACCTTTAAAGACAGTAGATTTTTTTTAAAAAAAGAATGAATGTCAAAGCTTTTTAGTTCTAATAAAATCCTTCACTATGAGTGAGTCTCTAGTAAAATAGATTCAAATGTGTGTGCCATTCAAAATACGAGGGAAGGTGTTTTGAAATTCTCACAAGGCATTATGAGTTTTTCCCCCAGAAGATTCAGTGTCCGTTCTGGCTAGTAGGAGTTGCTGTTCTTCATATACTGTCAGATTGTCAGAGGAGAGAAGAGGAGTAGACCAGAGGAGAGGAGAGGAGTAGCAGGGAGAGAAGTGGGACAGACAGCACTAGGTGAGCTCTGGTTTTTCTTTTTGGAGGGCTTTTCTCAAACTCAAATCTTTTAATCTTTTAACAGTGGGTTCTTAACAGGTGCTTTTTTCTTGATTTCTTTGTTCTGGCCATGTGCTTGCGTTCTGTCCATGTGCTTTGTTCTGACCATTTGCGGTAAAGCTTTATTGGCAGAAGGCAGCCAATATCTGACCCACCTACAAGTATCTTTTTGTTGTACTGTCCACTAATGACTGAAGGGAAGAAATATTCCCTGTGGTTTGCCAGTTCTGGTTGGCCCTGACCTGTGGCCTGACTCTGTGACAGATGGTCAGCTGAAGAGATAAGGCAGTGGGTGGCTTCAAGAACCCACTAGGGTGCAGCCACTCTTTGCTCACATGCTCCCCTCTTCCCTGCCAAAGGCACAACAGGCATCCTCCTCATTGCACAGAGCTGTGTTTGCAGATATTATTAAATTAGCCAAATTTCTGAGCAGCCAACATGAAATCACTAATGACTATCACTCTTTGCACAAAAATGTATCTATTTCTATCTTCTTTTTTCACTGTGACCAGAGGCGTAGCTAGGCCAGAGTGCGCCCGGTGCACACTCTGGCTTTTTCGCGCCCTCCCCCCGTGGTGCCCCCCCCCACACACACACACTTACTTTAGCAAACCGAGCAGGCTGGAGAACAGGCCTGCCTGTTCTGGTGGAAACTACATTTCCCTGGGTCTCCTGGAAAATGTAGTTCCCACCAGGTCCTTTGCAGCCTGGAAGGGAACAGACAGCTCTGTTTTCCAGCCTGCACGGTTTGCTAAAGTAAGTGGGGGGGCGCTGTGGGGGGAATCACACCCGCCCCCTCCGCAACACCCCCTCACACTTTAGCAAATCGAGCAGGCTGGAAAACAGGCCTGCCTGTGTGGGAACTACATTTCCCAGGACACCCTGGGAAATGTATTTCCACCAGAACAGGCAGCCCTGTTCTCCTTCTTGCTCAATTTGCTAAAGTAAGTGTGTGGGGGGGGGGCGCCACAGGGGTGGGGGAGGGGTCGGGGGAATTTTCCGCCTCCCACATGACCCAAAGCCATGCGCCCGGTGCATGGTGCATCCCCCTTCCCCTGGTGGCTTCGCCACTGACTGACCCTTCAATTTTACCTAAGATTCTGAAAATTTATATGCTGTGGAGACTGACTCTGAGAATCTGCAATGTATGTTCCCTTGCTCATTCTTGGGGATACAACCAGTCCCCAAAATCAAAGTTTATTGGAGTGAGACTTCACAGAGAGCAGTTGCAGCCATGGAAATCTTTGCTGTGAAGATCTGCATTCAGTAATAATTCAATAACCAGTTCTGAAGAAATTCCACTGCTGGATATGTTGACCTCTCTTTCCAACCTTAGCCTTCCAACCTTAGATAGGCAATCAGCTAACAATCTATTGACCTTTGTTGTTTTATTGTAGCAAATATGATGATTAAACATGCTGATGTAATTAAAGGATTTAAAAAAACTAATGCTGAAAAGTAAAACACATCATCATAACATAGTTAATTCATTTTAATGTCAGTGACATTGCACCTGTGTTAAGTAGTTTCAGAACTGTCCCTGAAGAAAGATAGCTTGCAGCATTAAATTATATGAATTTGCTTTAAAGAACATACACACAACATAACATGTGTGGCTGGGGGCAAGGATTAATGGTGCTGGGCATTTCTAATGAACTCTTCTAGCAAACTGACCTCAACTTTTTGTTTCCACTATCAATCTTATTACAGTGTTTCTGTGTTGTCGGGTTTTTAAAAAAATCAAGCAAAGTACTGAAATGTGATTCAGGAGCAAGTAAACAGTTATTGTTTGTGCTCACAGAACAATAATGGCCACTTATTTTCAGAGCTTTTGTATTTCTAGTTATGCTGGCATCAACATTTCCTTTTTCAAACGATAGCCCTATGAATAAGATTCCATAAAAAAATTGAAACACTAATAAATTCCATCACCAAGAGCAGTATAAAATTTTCAGGGAATTAAATGTTCCTTTTCTGTGTATATTACAAGAGTTTTTTAAAGAGCCAAACATGATACACCAAAGCAATTAAGAGTTCCATTCAAAGGGGTGGAGGCAAAAGGGCTTGAGGGAGCAGTATAGCCTTGCTGCAGCACATTTGTCCTCCCCAGGGCACTTACCATGGCAGAAGAGGCAGATGCGCTGGCGGTCACCCAGAAGACCAGGCCTCAGCAGGCCTACTTTTGGGGAGGGCTGGGGCATTCCTGGGGGTTTCCAGGGTTTCAGGCAGCAACCACGGCATCCTGGCCCTTGGACTTACAGCATCCTTTGGATGGTGTAAATCCTGTCAGCCCTATGGAGCTTTCTAGGGTTGAAGTGGAAGTTTTTTGCTCCATGCCTTTGGAAAGCCCTCTTGGAGATGGCAGGGTGGCGCTGCATTGGCACTGTGTTCTGCCACCCCCGGCAATTTTGGAGGGAACAGTTACTTTTAAAAGCTAATGCAGAATTACAATGCAAGTACCCATGCTAAATTGTGTCATAAGCAATGCTGTCTTGTCAAGATAGGTAATGTGGTTTTAGAAACTAGAGAAAAGACACAATTTATATCCCTTTCTGCAATCTCTAGTTTGTTCTGTAATTTTTGTGAGAATTGTATAAGCTTGAGATTTGTCACTCATACTTTCTATAGGCCACTTTCCCACTGAAGAAATGCTAACAAAGCTGTCAATTAGGGAATTTTACCCTCCATCACATAATACTCAGAGCCCTATAGTGAAGTCAAATAAGGTTATCCCAATTGTGCAAAAACAAAAAAGAACATATCCTATTGAGACGATAGATTTGGCGTGTTAATCTGAGGACAGAAAGGAAATTCTCTTCTTCAAGGCACAAGTAGGTGAACTGGAGTTCCTGGTGGTGGTGCTCAGCTTGGATCCTGTGATGCTCAAGTGAAAACATAAATGGACATTGTAATACCACTTGAAACAATACCTTGTGCTACACATAGCACTTTCCTTCTTTGATTAATGTATCCACTCCATTTGCAGACCACTTTTCTCATTGATACTCAAGGTAGATTATACAATGTAGGTTAATTCAATCATTAGGATGGGACATTGAATAAGCAGTGTAATCAGTCTAGAATTACAGCAGTCTGAAATGAAAGCATAAAGTATCAGGCATGTTATGTTAAATGGTGCAGAAAAGGGTAACACATATGCAGTGAGAGTAGAACTTGTAGGAGGCATCTCATTTCACCATCTCCCACTATTTCCTTTTTTCCCTTTCCTGAAAGCCCCAATGACATGTCCCTTTTTTCTGTTTCCTTCCACTTTAGGGTTGCAAATCTCCAGGTAGGGCCTGGAGATCTCCTAGAATCATATTATATCTCTCAATTCCAGAGATCAGTTCTCTTTTAGGGTTGTCAGCTCCAGGTTGGGAAATTCTTGGAGATTTGAGAATAAAACCTTGAGAGGGTGAGGTTTGGAGAGGAAAGCAACCTCAGGAGGGTAGAATGCCATAAAGTCCATTCTCCAAAGCAGCCATTTTCTCCAGAGGAACAGATCTCTGTCATCTGGAGATCAGTTGTAATTTCAAGTCATGTCCAGCCTTCACCTGGAGATTGTCAACTGGCAACCAATCCCCTAGATGAAATGGAGTTTATGTCATTCTACTCCTCTGAGTCTCTCTCTTCCTCAACCCCCTCTCCTGAGCCTCAACCCGCAATACTATTTCCTTCCCAACCTACTTTTATATGCCTCTCTGTTTTAAGATCGCCCCTCCCCTTTGCTGCCCCTTGTCTAGAAAAACTATGGTCCTGTTGTGTGGTGCTGGCTGTATGACCAGGCATACTTGCATGCTCGGAATATCTCAAGAACTTGTGGCATAGCACCTTACTTTTCCCTTTCCCAAACAATTTACTTTCCTCCTCCTCCTGGCTGCCCCCATGCACTCTTCCCTTTTCCTGACTTATTCTGTTTTTCTCAGCCATTCACTAGCCTATGTTTTACCTGCTTCCCATCTTCAGTTATGTTTATTATTAATTAGTTTCACATACACCTCACCTTTGTCCACAGTGGGGACCAAAGCAGCTTATTTAGTCCTCCTTTTTAACTGTACAACCCTGTGAGCTATATTAGGCTGAAAAGTATGTTACTGGTCAATAAGCACCCAGTGGGTTTTCATAGCAAGATGGGAATTTAACTCTAGGTCTCCCAGATACTACTTTGAAGCTCTGCCTGCTGCACCAGACTGGCTTTCATAGGGTGGCAGCCATTGAACAGTAGCAAGCAGGCAGGCATAGTTCAGTCATGCAAGTCAGGTGGTATCAAGTCACCCAGCAGTTGTTTCCAGGCCTAGTGTTGCCAACCTCCAGGTGGAACTTGGAGATCTCCCAGAATTACCACTGAATTCTAGACAACAGAGGTATGTCCCCCTGGAAAAAATGGTTGCTTTGGAGGGTGGTCTCTATAAGGTTACATTTGTCTGAGACTTCTCCCCTCCCCAAACTTTTTTAGTCTCCACCAGAAATCTGAAAGTTCTCAACATGGACCTGACAACCCTTACTGAAAAGCCAAGATAAGCCTGAAAAAGGGCCCTGCTCCTCCCCTGCCTTTTATTGACAGTACTAAGCCTGGAATACCATGGTTACCTAGCAACAGCCACTAAGGGAATCCATTTATTAAAGTTGCAGGTGTTCCTGTTATAATTTTCAAGTTTTTAAACTCCACATATGCATATGATTTCACATTTTTCTGCAAAACTTTTCAGGTTTGTAGAAATATTTGTTTTGTCTCTTCACAGCTCCAGTCACTGGTTTTACATTCTGCTAGAGTTGGCTTACTTTGCTATTAGTATATAGATACATGATACAGTTCACAGTCATTTTTTAATAAAAGTCCCCCTGAACCATTTTGTTTCAATGAACCATTAATATCTTTATAAAAATACACTCCTGAACAATTCTGTTTTTCATAGTTTGCTGAATGCCTGAAGTGTGGGTACCTTCCTGACCTCATTAGGCAGGCCATTCTATAAGGTAGAGCAACTACAAAGAATGTATGGGCAGTTGTTAATCTTGCCTATTTGCAGGTTGGAACCTGCAAAAGGCTCTGCTCAGATGAGCAAAGCTGCCCAGAAGCAGTCCACAGATATGAGGGTCCAAGGCCATGAATGGCTTTTATATGATAACTAGTACCTTAACCTGAATCCAGTAATTATGGACACCCAATGCTGTGACTGCAAAATGAGTACATTATGCATGCTCTGCTAGCTCCCGATAATAGCTGAATAGCATTATGTTCCGACTGGAACCTCCATATTGACTTCAAGGGCAGACCTATGTATACAGTGCATTACAATACTCTACCCTTGATGTTATTATTGCATGGATTCAGGTTGTCAGGTCAAACAAGTCAAGATTGGGAACTGTCTTCTGGGCAAACTTAGTAGAAAGCCCTTTTTTGCAGGTGCATTAACCTGCTTCTTTAGCAGTCATATTGGAACCAGTATAAATTACTCCCTAGTCTCTTCAATCCAATCCAATCCAATCCAAAAACCTTTACTAGGCATAAAATCAGAAGTACCATACAATCCAAGTACAAAAACAGGATCATTGTTACACATCATGTAGAACACGGATTAAAAATGTGGTAACTGCTTCAGAAATTTCTATATTAGGGCTGTTCAATAGCTTAGACATTTTAGTTTGTCTGAGAAAAACATAAATTCTAGAGGTAGTAACGCTCCCAGATCAGTTCTAATATCATTATACCTCAAACAGTAAAGCAGGATATGAGGGATTGAGTCCATAGTGTTAGGACAGTACCGACAACAACGCTCACTTCGTGTGATGTTAAGGAAACGACCTTGAAGATAGACAGAGGGGAATGAGTTGCACCTAGTCTCTTAACTGAATCATCAAGGATCATCGAAGGTGGGAAGCACATGTGTTATTATAGCGTCCAGAAATTGGCAAGTGGTGGTACATTAAGTTTGACTTAGCACAAGCAGCGACTGTGGTCTTTCTCTTACATTTCCAGTTGAAAAACAGCTCTAGTCCAAGCAGAATATTTTTCCCCACTGGATCCAGCCCATTTTTGCTGTGTTTTTAGAATAGCAAGCCACCCCAAAGAAGCCATGCAGAATATGGTAGTTAAGTACAAAGTTACTTTTTGTTCAATATGGCCTATCCAGTCACTTAATTAACACTTCTAGTACTGGTAAAATTTGAACATCAAGAACATATCTTACCTCGGAAACGGCCACTAATCCTTGTTACAATTGGTCATCAGTTGGCTATACATTCCATGAGACAAATATAACAAATTACTGTGAGGAACAGTTGTCCTGCAGAATACACACAACACTTGTGCATATATGAGGAACAGAATCAGGAAGCAGAAAAGGCAACTCCATCATTTCAAGTTTCAGAAGCAAAAATAGATTTCAGTGGAAATAGCTCAACAGCAAAGTTGAAATGCTTTTTCTTTCAACATTTTTTGTTTGTTTATTTTAGTAGAGGGTATGCTAAGTGCATTTGTTGTGGTTACTTTTTATGCCTCCAAAGTAATTACACTTGATATGAAAGGATATGGGTTAAACATGGTAAAGATCCCTAAATGACTCTCTGGGGGAAGTACAGCAAGACAGCTGTGAACCAGAAGCATGCAGAAAACACTCTCCAAAAATGAGAGAAGATGGACCAAGGTAATGATTTTCTCCCACTACAATATCCTTGCGGAAACTACTGCCTCTTCTGGGAACCTGGCTTGCAAGTCCGGAACTGATGGGAAATGCTCACTTCGCAAGTGTCTGTTGATACAGTACATACATACACTCCATATCAGAACTGCAGACCATGCTACACAATATGAAGTGCCCCACATCAGCTTTCTGTTCACTAAGCTAATATCTTCAGAGAACTATTAGACGGTATAAATATGTAGTATTGTGAAAAAGAAATCTTAAATTTTTAACTAGAATTTTATTTTTGGGCAACTTTTCAACTGAAAATGCTATGTAATATTCAAATGTTACAACTTTATAGCCATCTAATTTGAGAAGTCATTTTAATGGCGGTCCACAAATAATTTCTCTTCTTCAACATACTTTCCTGAGCCGTAACGCTTTTTCCTTCCAGAATTTCACTGCAAAATTCTTGATTTGTTTTTACTCTTTAACAGGATTTACTGGGAAGCTGTGCGAAACAACTGTTGGTAACTGTGTATCGCAGCCTTGTGGTTCTCTCAGCTTCTGTGAGGATGAGTTGGATGGTTATCATTGTTTCTGTGCACCTGGCTTTATAGGTAAGTTTAAATCAAAATTATTTTAATGTTTTGTTGAAATTAATATGTGGTGGTGTGGGTGGAGGGGAGGTGTTGGTGGAGAAATGACCCAATTTGTATTAATTGAAAAAGTGGCTTTTATATGGTTACTTGTACGTAGGAGTGTCTGCGACTCAGCAATGATTGTATGTGAAAGTATAGGTAATAGGAATGAGCACCTCCATGTGTGGCCTGTACCCATGGCTACTGCATTATATGTAGTCCACCTATTTGAAAAAGGGCCATGGCAAATAGTAGAAGCTTCATGGGTAAGCCTTCATGGATGTTTTGATTCATACATTTTGTCTATGTGCAGGTTTGCTATTAGCCTTCACATGGGGCTCCTGAGAATCTGAATCAGACTTATGGTATATTAATGGGCTTCTGTTCTTCAGTTTGACTTATTGTACCATATTGATATGAGAGAATGACCAATATTTTTTAAATGGCCTGTAGGACTTTTAATGTGGCCTGTGCATGTATAAATAGGGTCGAGCTAGGGTGGGACGTAAGTGAAATTCTCCTTGGCAGCTTGAATTAGGATTTTGATTTGTTTCAGTATTTGAAAGGGAGATATTTAGATACTGAATTATTTGTCTGTACACTGTCTGTACTTTCCCTTCTGCATCACTGTTTACAGTTCCAGAATTTTCTTAAAGCCAAAAAGCAACTAAAATCAGACTCATGTCCCCTTTTCCCTGTGTTTATTGGAATTCAAGTAGGAGGATCACATGATCTTGTTTCTCTGACCAATGGTACATTTCTTCCATTGTCTATCTGTATTCAACAGTAGTTGATTAGTGTCTGATTTGAAAATGAACCTAGTGAAGCAAAATAATTTACTCAAGGGACTTCGCATAGTGTATCTTTTAAAATGGGCTGCTGTTATACAGTGCAGTTACTCATGCCATGCCAGCACATCACATGTCCATGCACTGGACCTCTAGCATGCTGTGTATGCATAGTTGTTTTATACTAGGTAGCCACCTGGTCCCAGGGCAAGTGCCCTTGTTGAAATCTAATATTAATGACATTGTGAAAACTAACATGCTTTTTTGACTGCCAACCTACTGTAATCCTGTATGAATTTAACCAGTTGGAGTGGGAACCTCAGTGGAGGAAGAATTTGTTATTTCACAGGCAACCTCCTATCCAGCAGGGGACGGGGGTGGGTGGGGGGAGTGTTGTGCATAGATTTCTATTGAAAAGATAATTGCTCAATTTAAGTAGGTGTCTAAAATGACTTTTTTCTTTATAGATATTTAATTTCTTGTTACACCTCATGAAGAGTTGAGAGCCTATGCTGTAACTGTAATTATGTTATATGTGGAAATTCTGGGAATGCTACCAAGCCCATTGAATGGAATCAGGCAGCCACACACACACTGTGCTCTACTCAGGAAGGACAGGCAAGAGGCCGAAATGATATAGCAAGAGAGTAAAACAGGGTCTATAGCTTTATACCCATCTGTGCAGATCCAAGAAAGGATCTGTGCAGATCCAAGAAAGGTCTAGTCAGGGCTCCGGGCACCCTTTGATCATTCAGGCACCCTTTAATCCAATGCCTGTAATTTTATTGCTTCTAAGTGACATTCTGAGGATGGAATAGCAGGATCTGGTTTTTCTAAAAGTTCAATTTTTAAAAGTAGCAACCCTGATATATTTTTAAGTCTCATTAATCTCAATGGCAGCATGGCAAGATTTTTCCCTGTGAATGCAATCTATAGGTATGCGTAAGTTATGGTAACTAAAATTACTCAGATGTGAGCAGACAAGTTATAGTTGAGAGAAAAGCAATCAAAAATAAATCTGCTCACTATGTGTAAACCAATCCTATACATGTAGGAAGTAATACCTGCTGAGTACCCACTGTGTATTTATTCCCAAGTAAGTATACATGGGACTGCACCAATGGAGCATGACTCCAAATATGCTTACTGAGAACTATATCCCATGGACTTAGATTAGACTTGTTCAACTTTGGGGTACATTGGAATGCAGCCTTAGAGGAACATCATTGAACAAAATGTAACATGTAGTACTTTCTAAGGACCCTTTCTCATGTATGATAGTATCTTTATATTGTAGGGTACAATATTTATTCACATTGAGTCTGTTTTGGATACCATGAGAGTTACAACTAAAATGTCATATCAGTAAGTGAAAGGGGTTTTTTTAATCATCAAATCACATCTAACTTAAGGGTGACCCTGTAAACTTTTCAAGGCAAGAGTTGTTCATAGGTGGATTGCCATTGCCTGCCTCCACATCACAACCCTGATATTGTTTGATATTCCTCCCATCCAAATGTTTGCTGGGGTCAGGACTGAAAAACGTGTGAGTGGCCCAAGGTCATGCAGCAAGCTTCCATGGCACAAATGGGGATTTGGCAATGGGAGCCCTTAACAACTAAACCATGCTGGCTCTCAATAAATGGGTTAACATGTGCTTAATTGTCTCCCACTGAAAATATCTGCTATGCTTACCATTACCTAATTTTTAATTTTTTCCTTTACTACATCTTTCCTTCATAATATTAATTTCAGACAGAAAGTTCTAAATTACACTTCCATATTATATGTTCCAAATTAAAGATTCTTTTTATAAATATCTCTGATTACCCTTCAAAGAAAACGCTGAAAGAAAATATTTTCTTACTTCAATTAATCAGTGCAACTGCGTTTGGTGATGCTCTTCCTCTACATACACCAGTCTTCTTCTCTAGTTAAAGAGAACTGTTCAACAATGTCCACTAAAGACTGCATTAATAACATCTGCAACAAGTAGGCACAATTTTTAAAAGCATAGGTACATTGAAGTTCTGATATTTAGAGGCTGTTTCCTCATGGATTCTTTGCCCATATTTTCCTCTTGCTTGCTCTTATTCTAGAGGTGCACCACCTGGGGTTCACAAGCTTCTCTCTGGTCATTCCCAAACCTGCTTTTCTACAGGGCAGTTTTGCTGTGATCTTTTGGGAAAGATCATAGCAAAGTCTAATTGGCAACTTTATCAGCAGGCGTGTTGTCATTTCCCTTGCCCTGACCACTTGGCAACCATTTTCCCTGCTGTCATTACTGTGAGAATCATTTCGTCACCCTGCCCCTAGATGGAGAAGTTTTTGTTTTAATAGTACAATTTTATAACAATCAGTGTTTCTGGTTCTCTGAAATCCCAGCTTCCATTTAAACAAAACAAAACAAAAGATACTAGAGGTTTACTTTTAAAAAGAAAAAGAAAGCAGGGGATTCAGAAAGCCTGATACTAATATTGCTATAATAGTCACTTGCCAATTAAAAAACCCTGAAAGCAGCCTAGGGGCAGGGGTGACCACTGCCATGGAACGGGGGCAAGGGAAATGTGAGGAAACCGGCCACATGGAAATCCTGTGCTGGATCACTCTGGCAGCAGTGGGGAACTACACAAGCCTTTCCCCTTGTGGAAAACACCAGAGTGACCCTGACTCAGTCCAGGTTAAGTATTTTGCAGCTCATTTATGTGCATTTTTAGTCCGATTAAAGCCACAGGTAGAATTTCTTGCAAGTAAATGACTCACGGGTAAAATCCTGTTTAGCTTGACTATTGCCCTCAAGTGCAATATCCACTGCTATTTAACAAATTATATCTTTTACTTATTTCTAGGTATTAACTGTGAAACAGACGTGGATGAATGCATGAGTGAACCGTGCCAGAATGGTGCTTCCTGTGTCAACTTGCTCAATGCCTTCAACTGCTTGTGTTCAGATGGCTTTCAAGGTAGGTAACAAAAAAAATGAACAACCTCTGCTACCATGCTGACTTTAGCTTCTTCTACCTTAGGAGTGGCCAAACTGTGGCTCATGAGACACACGCAGCTCTTTGTGTGGCTTGTAACTGGAGGTTGAGTGAGTCTCCCCCTTTCCTATTGTGTGAGTCTTTGCCTCTGGCCATACTGCTGAGCTTTGCTACAGGGCAGGGAGCTGGAAGGGGCAGCAACAGCCTTAACATGGGAGTTGGTGATAGAAGTGTTCAAGGCTCCTAGTAAAGTTTGGCAGGGTGGCCAGAGGCAAGGATGTGCCTCTCAAGAAACATTCAGGTAGTGCTTTTTCGGAGGCAGAGTGGGATGGCTGAGTGCAGGTGTTGGCTGAGCCTGTACTCAGCTCAGCTAACTGCAGATTCACAGAGGCTGGAGCTCAGCCTGCTCCATGGCTACTTAATATCTCAATTTGTGACAAATCATATTATTCCATCATATTCCATCATAAATCATATCATTTCATCACCTTCTCACTAGTGGCACCAAGTATCCCACCTGGGTGGACAGTCTTGTCCTGCCAGGCAACTCTGGCTCCGCCATACATCCCCTCATTCCTTCCACCCATCTCTTGACCAGTTGCCCAGGCCTTATGCTTGTGGAAAAATGGTCACTCCTCCCCATCCCTCAACCCCATTTCCTGAATCACCACCTCAGGAGCAGCAGGGGTAAGTTCTTTCAAGACAACAGTTTCGCCCTTCCTAGTCTAGATCACACATGCCAGGTCTACATTCTGGGCTACAAAGTAATTTTGTAGTGTCATGGTCTTGTTATTAATGGATGTGGCATGGCACAATAGTGTCAGAGAAGGGTATATTTTCCCAGATCCTCTACCGTCATGTCTTGGGATGAGACATTAAGTTTTTGCTAAGTCAGATATGAGAAACATATTTTTAAACCTAAAAAAAATTATAGTTTGCTGATAATAAAAATACCTTTGTACAATAGCTAACAACAATAATATTTGCTAAATAACAGTTTCTTAGTTACTTCAGACTAGTTCTGAAGCAATGGTATGCATATATGCACCATGAATTTTTGTAGGATTTACTCCCTAGTAAAATTGCCTAGAATGGACCATTAGTTTGCTTGTTGACTTTTTTTCCACATCTTATTTTCAAGTTCAGCAAAAATAAAAGACAACTGTTCCCATTTATAATGCAGTTCTTGATGCCTCTGGTAGTACACAGCGGTAATGATAGGACTAGTTTCCTGAATGTGTATTCCTACAGAGCAGGGTTGCCACAAGTTGTGATTGACTGAGCTGAACACAGTTTACCTGAAGTGCATGGAAGTCCATCAAGGGTTTGATGAACAGCTTATTGTGCTGCTACCCTGGGGCACCAAAAACAAGGAAAGGTGTCAGACATCTGGCAGGTTGGTGGGTTGCTCACATCTGGTCCAATTTGATCCAGTAACACACGGATCTTTAGAAGCTGTTGAGTATTTATTGTGTGGGTAAAGCTGCCACTTAGCAGTTACTGTTAATACTGTACTCAGTAAAGTGTCATGCTCTCTGTTGGTGCCATATAAATAAACAATAATTGTCATTTTTGTTATTGTACCATATGGAAAAGTGGCACTGTGCTGTGCAGCATAGTGGGAAGGGGGGAATCCAGTATTTTTGCAAGTTTTTTAAAAAAGTTATAGTCTTCTTTAAGTCATAGGCTCAGAGTGGGTACAAAAGTTTTTCCAATGCATTTCTATCCCCAAAGGGCTCACAACCTACTAAATTGTATGTCATGATTGAATGTGTTCATGTATTTTGTTTTGTTTCAAGAAGTAACACAACCCACAGATGTAGTGCATCATTTTCCATACATCCTTGTAAGGCAGTAGAAATCATTTGTTATTGTCTATACAAATATAATTTCCTTGTAGCATCCATTTCAAGATTTACTGAAATTTATTCATACAATGATTGTTCAAGTTGCTTGTTTCCCCTCTCCCCCATATAAAGGATGCACATTCAGGCCCTGACTAATGGGGAAAAATTATCCTTGCCTGCTGTTTATAAATAAATAAAATATAATAAATGTTATTTTTTGATATTTTTTTATAATGTATTGGTTTTATTGCTGTTATCCATCTCAGGTCCTAGTTTTGTAGGAGAATGGCAGATTTATAAATGTGTTCACTAAATTTAATAGTTTGTTAGAAAACAAACCCAAGTGGAACAAAGAATGAATACCATTTGCAAGAGACACCTACTCAGCCTTCTATAATACCAAGGAAGGGAAACACTCACACTTTTCCCGCCATTTTCCTTCAGGGACTGAGATGCTTCAGAAATAAGGACGTGTTTGGTTCTGGTGGGTTTTCCAGGCTGTGGTCTGGTGGATCTTGTTCCTAACGTTTCGCCTGCATCTGTGGCTGGCATCTTCAGAGGTGTATCACAGAGAAAAGTCTGTTTCACACTGTGTCTAAGTGAGAAGGGAAAGTTTAGTATGGTATATTGTCCATGTCCCAGGGTGGGGAACCAATCATTAAGTGTTTGGGTGGAACTTGCTATGCAAAGGTGTGGTTGAGTGCATTGTATTGCGGGTGGGGTTATCAGTCCATTTTTTAAGTACTGGGAGCCAGGCTTTGCTAATTTTTAACGTCTCTTCTTTCTTATGGAAGTTGTCCTGGTGTTTCAATGGCCTCCCTGTGCAGTCTGACATAGTAAGCTTCTGGATTGTCCAGAATTTCAGTGTTCTCAAATAAAATATTATGTCCAGTTTTGTTTAACACATGTTCTGCAACTGCAGATGTTTCTGGATGGTTAAGCCAACAGTGTCTTTCGTGTTCCTTAAAACGGGTCTGAATGCTACATAGGAACCACAAAACGCAGCATTCAGACCCATGAAAGCCTTCAACAATACAAGGACGTGTTTGTTTGAAAGCACTTTGCTTCAGCCCTGTTTACATCCAGAATGCAAAGGATGTCTGTTGACTTTTATTTTCCTTTCCCATGGGCACTTCCCTTCACAAAGACACACTAAAATAAATATACTGGTGTAGATTTAAACTTAAACAAGAACACAGATTTATTTGATAAGCAGAGGAGATGGTGTTGACAAGAATATTTAAATTGGAGATGGATTGGGATGAGACAAATAAGGCAAGAGGAATATATTTACACTGTTGGGGTGTTGTGTGTTTTCCAGGCTATGTGGCTGTGTTCCAGTAGCATTTTCTCCTGATGTTTTGCCTGCATCGAAACGTCAGAAGAAAATTCTACTGGAATACAGCCATACAGCCTGGAAACCCCACAACACCCCAGTATATCGACAATATATTTACACTATTCATGCAAGCGAGCTTGGCAGAGAGATTTATGGTTTTTGGTTTCTTTAGCAATGCACTTACTTGGTTCAGTTAAACTTAGATGTTTGTTTCAGATATATTGTTTCATAAGTTGGTACAGTTCTTTGTATTTCAGATGTTTTCTGTCTAATGTAGTTCTTTCACACTCAGGGTCTATTTCAGGCTTACATTACTGTGCCCTCACAAGCCAAGCACAGTTCCTAGTTCTACAGACCCACTGGCACACTTCTATTCCTAGAAAATATTTCCACTAGTTCGTAAAGGCTCTTCAGCTAGCCTAAGAAACAAATAGAAAAGAAACAAATAGAACACCCTCATTTTACACCCACCATGCTCCATAAAGTTAAGTTGATTTTTGCTATGCATTACCTGAGCTGGACCCAGACCTGAGTTGGACTCAGAGAGCTGGATCCATACCGGAGCTGGACCCAGAGAGGTGGGTATTAGCTGTTAAAGGGTCTCCAGAAGGGTAAACTAGGGATCTTTTCTCTATGTATACAGAGGATTTTTTCCACTAACAAACACACACAGCTAGGATCATACCAAAACAACAACAAACTTTGAATACCATGAACAAAACACCCTCTCCCTCCTAATACATATCCTCTCACACACCGTGAAGACAGGATAAGTAAAAGAGAAGAGATAAGGAGAGAGGAGGAAGACATTCTGATAAGCAATACTTAGGGTTGCCAGCTCTGAGTTGGAAAATATCTAGAGTTCTACTGTACTAGACTAGTTCTACTGGCCCTGCTTGAGGCCAACTGGATGTTTTTTGGGTCAGGAACTTCCAAGAGGTTACTTCCGGAGGAGCATAGCACTCTCCAGCAGTAATGGTGGGAGATGTAGTCTTGTAGATATGAGGGCCCCAGATGACTCAAGGCTTTAAAGATTAATATCAGAATGTTGAACGTAATCCATAATTCAAGTGATAACCAGTGCATCTGGCATAGCACAGGATAAATGTGTGATCTAACAAAGGTCCGTGTAAGAACCCTTGCCATCATTCTGGACCAGTTGCAGTTTCCAAAGCAATCTCAAGGGAAGGCCAGCATAGAACAAATTGCAAGTCTATTAAATGCTGGAGGGTGACAGCTTGTGACAAAGCTGATACACTGTGGGTTTTTTTTGAAGTTACTTTATGTAAAAGTGCACAAATACAAATTTAGTCATGACAAATGTCTGGGATGTTTCAAAATACTGATCCTATCCCTTCCTTTTCCTATTATTTCTAGGCACACTTTGTGAAATCAACATAAATGAATGTCACTCAAACCCCTGTCTCCATAATGCAACCTGTACGGACCTTATTGATGGATATAAATGTGTCTGCCTATCTGGCTTCACTGGTAAGTGGCTTTGGGAATGAACTTTACATTCTGTGGAAAAGTAGCTTCCAGGTCATTCATTGAAACATTGCTAATTAATTTTTTGCTGCTTCCTTCATTTTCTTCTCTTTATCTACCCCAATGTTATGTTTCATTTGCATTCTAACAAACTGGACCACTGCATCTGTAAACTTTTAATAGTAATGCATAAGGTGAATGAATTCACACTTAAAACAGCTCTTGAATATTTCCATTCCTAGGGAGGTCTCTGTGTGTTAATTCAGAGAAAGTTGTTGCAGCTAGTTGTAAAATGAAATAAATAGGCTCTGACAGTAATATATGTAAGATCCTTATTTGCTTGATTTAGACTGGCTTCTCAGCACAGAATGGGTTTGGGATTTTGAGGTACAAATTGAACAATTATCAATTGGCACCTGCTTGTCTTAGTAAATTGCTGCATCTTCAATTATCTTTTCAAAGGTATGCACTGTGAAACTGATATAGATGAGTGTGCTTCATTTCCCTGCAAGAATGGAGGCACCTGCATTGACCAACCTGGTAATTACTCCTGCCAATGTGTGGCTCCATTTAAAGGTAATGAACACCGGGGGAGAAGGAAAAGTAAACATAATTAACTTTAGAAAGCATTTCTGTCACTTGTCTGAATTCATTTCACTCTTCCCAGCAGCATTATTAGGCCTTCATTTTCTCAAAGCAAGCTTCAAAAGTGACCAGCCAATGATCTTTTAGGCTGTGACTAATGTGAAATAAACTTTGTTTATTCATCTCGTGAAAGACTTTGGTTATATTATCAGAAGAGATTGTACATTTTAAAAAATGACATACATAAAGGAGGAATTTATATCTTATTTATTTATTTATATCTTACATTTCTACCCTGCCAATCTCCCAAGGGACTCGAGGCAGCTTACATATGTAAACATAATAAAGAATACAGTAATATCAAAGCAATTCAAAAGTATAAAACATTATTGGTTCCTAGACCCATTGCACACTGTCCAGTGAAATTAGACAAGGGGCAGTCCAGAGAAGATGCTGGTTGCCACAGCTATAATTTTAATGTGGATCGATTTAGTGAATGAAAGAGCGGGGGGGGGGGTCCTCTGCCCAGCATGGAAGCAGCTGTACACAGCTGGAGGAAAGGATGTCCTGTCCCTTTAAGGGGAGCTTCAGTTGTGGAAATGGGCAGGTGAAACTTTTCATGGTAGGGAAGTAAACAACATGCTCTAATAAAGAACATCCCATTCACCCTCAATGAAGGTGACTTCACATTTTTTACTACAGGCAGTTTGCAATATTAACAGAGCTGGGGTACAGGAGGCGGACCACCTGCCTGGCCATCACCAGCACAGCCTACTTCACCGGGCTGTTGTGAGAAATATGTGGCTTCTTAGTTCCTCCATGTAATATTTTCTGCCTGGTTCAATTATATGTGAAGTTTAGGTCTGTATGTTATTTTAGGGGTGCTATAAGTACCTTTATTAGTACATTAGTACAAGATATAAATATGTTTTAAGGTTTTTGCTCACCAAATTAATTTGGTATTTCACTCAAACCACTTATTCTATAATAGTACTAACATTTTAATGTTATTGTTCCAAAGCAATAGTCTTTGATTGGCGATTCCCTTGATGTATGGTAGAAATGCCTTCCCTGTGGGGGGCTGTATTTTCTCAATCCTGTGCTTTCCCCTCAGTTTTGTACCTCTTCTGATTTCTGCTGTGGAATGGCCATTTGTTTGCAGAGCCCAACCTGAGTTCATTTTGCATGGTCTACCAGAACTTTGATTATGCCTTTTATTGTCATGGGTGGTAATTTGGAGTTTTTGTATAAATATTGGTTTTCTATAGACGTTTGGCCCAACTGTTGGTTTGATTTGCACAAACAAAACAATTTGTTTTATGCAAATAAAATCTTTTAAGGCTTTTCTGCAAATAAAACCTGTAAGACCTTTGTGCAAATAAAAAACCTTCTAACATACTCCAGCTGTTCATTTATGTATTTTATATTTCAGTTTTTAAAGCAATAACATAATTACTATTTTGTTATACATTTTAATGATTTTATTATTTTATTTTGTGTGAGATCCCCTGGTGAATCAAATTGTAAAATGTGTAGGGATGAAGAAGAGCTAAATAAACTCTGTACTTTGCACCTTACACTCCTTTGTCTTTTCTTGTAGAAATATTAGGCATTGTGTGGCTATTGGTTGACATTAGCATTATTTAATAGCAAGATCAAGAGGTGGTGCACGTCTTTTGGAGAAAAGATATTGAATCTTATGTTATGAAATAAAAGAACTGTAAAATCACCCTCTGAAGAAGAATGTCACAGTTTGTAAATTTTAGAATCCTCCTTGTCTCATTTTTTTTCTGGGTGTCACTATGCTTTTCTATCTCTGAATAGAGCCTTATAAATACAGTTCAGTTCATCTTTTATAAGGAGAGGACTGAGAAAGATGACCTTGAAAATGATGGGGTTATAAAACTGTCACCTCCTTTAAGCTTGTGAACAACAACAAGAAAAGGAATTGCACTACATTCTTTCCTACTCAGTGATTACCTAATTGAGCTGTGCTGGTCTTCCAGTACTTCCTTTGGGGGAAATTACACTTTCTCACTCTTGATGCAATCCAGTCACCCTCATGTCTTGTCTTTTTTCCTTCTTCATATTCTTTGCCTCTGCCTTTGGGGTTATTCTTCCTCTGCCAAGAGAATCCAAAGAGTGTTTTTTTCTACATCTTCCATAATATTCCTTTTGTTCACAATTTGTCTCATGACATTTTCCTGGATGATTATTTTTCTTTCCTGTACATCTTATTTCCAAGCTTTCCTTCAAACCTCAAAATGACTATTTTTTCCATTAAATAGCAACTTCTGTATAGGTACAATGTTCATAGGACTAGTTTATGCACGGTCCCCTTGCACATGTAGGATCACGCAACTTTCATTGTGAACTGGGACCTTTGTATACAATGCTTATGGTGTTGGCCCAATTTATATGACCAATTCTCCAGAAAAGTGAAATTTGCAAAGCATGGATAGTCAGGAATGTCATCTTAAATGCACATGAAAGGAAACAAAATAGAACACTCTGGAGCCCATACAGTGGATGATCTTTGCCCAAGAATATATTGGAGCTCCAACCAATTAACAAAAAAGAAATGGATTCCAAATAGTCAAGCTGGCAAAAGTACAGCAGGAAATAGGGAAGTATAAATATGCTATATACAAAGGAGGAGGAGGAGAGTTTGGATTTATATCCGCCCTTTCTCTCCTGCAGGAGGCTCAAAGGGGCTTACAATCTCCTTTCCCTTCCCCCCTCACAACAAACACCCTGTGAGGTAGGTGGGGCTGAGAGAGCTCCGAGAAGCTGTGACTAGCCCAAGGTCACCCAGCTGGCATGTGTGGGAGTGTACAGGCTAATCTGAATTCCCCAGATAAGCCTCCACAGCTCAGGCGGCAGAGCTGGGAATCAAACCCAGTTCCTCCAGATTAGACACACGAGCTCTTAAACTCCTACGCCACTGCTGCTCTCCCACTGCTGCTCTCCAAAACAGATTACACCTGTAACCATTTTCCTATCCTGCTAGCTACTCAGATTTCTGAAGCAGGAAAAGATGCATAGTATTTCATGAATGGCTACAGAGGAGTTCATAATTACTTAAAATTCTGCAATTGCAGAATGTCTGGGTGATTTCTGATGGTATTCGTTTATTTATTTCCATGGGTGAGTACTGTCTTTGGATCTAGACTAGTTCATCTCAGTCTAAAATCTAGGCATGCTTCATTTAAAAGACAGTGTGTACTTGTTTCTTACAACCCTAACAACACACATCCCCAAATGTATAGCAATAAAAATTAAAACAAAATTGGCAATTAAGAACTAAATATTCAGTAGAAAGAAAGAAAGAAAGAAAGAAAGAAAGAAAGAAAGAAAGAAAGAAAGAAAGAAAGAAAGAAAGAAAGAAAGAAAGAAAGAAAGAAAGAAAGAAAGAAAGAAAGAAAGAAAGAAAGAAAGAGATAATGCATTTTTCAGTACAGGACATCATTAATGTCAAAGATAATTAAAACACAGATTATAAGTGAAAGGTTTCTAAGACGAGAAAAGATGGAGTACAAAGAGTGGGCCAAATGTTTTCAGCCATCACGAGTTAGTCATTTTATGATGAGACCTGGTGGAGATTTGCAGCTATTAGAAAACCAATATCTCTAAGATGTGCGACTCTGCTGAAATATGAAAGCAATATCTACCAATTTAAAACTCTTTCTCTGTGGTACTGTAGGTTTGTCATTGAATCAACACATGACTCTCTTAAATCTGTTCAGCTGTAGAATTTCTTTCAGGTCCTCAGCTGCCTTCATTTAAGTTAGGTTGGTGAAGTTTTCAAAGGCCTGAATGTGCAGGACAAACATTTTAATTTAATGATTATATTATTTCTATTATATTTGGTCTACTGAAAAACATTTCTACACAGTGGAATGGGGAAAAATACAAAGCAAGATAAGGGCTTGGAAGTAACACAGATTTATGGATGCCAGCATCCTGGTGGGATTTGGGATTCCCCCAGATTTACGCCTCATCTCCACACTCTTCAGTTCTCCTGGAAAAAATGAATTCTTTTGAAAGTATGGTGTTGCCTGCCACTAAGGTCCCTGTCCACTCCAGACTCCATCCGCAAGAATCAAAGGCTGATTCTGCATGGGCCAAAAACAGTGGTGTGAAAATGGTGTGAAAACAGTAGAAACCCTTTTACACCCTTTAAACACCTTTACACCGTTTTCACACCGTTTTCACACTGCTGTTTTTGGCCCATGCGGAATCAGCACAAGAGATTCCCAGCCTGGATCTGGCAACCCTATCCCTCCATTCCCTGCTGGTGGCCAGGGAGACCTGGCAACCCTACATGAATTAGCGATAACGGGGAAAAAATGTGCAGGGGTGACACAAAAACCAAATATAAATGAAATAAAAATAGCAACTTCCTTCAAGTCTCTTTTAGTACCTGAACTTTTGACTTTAGGCTTACATTTTAATAACTTTTTAAAATGTATTGAATTAGAAACTTTATTTTGGGAAAATAAAAAATATTCTCAAAAGCTCAAGTTCTACAACATATGCAGTAATAGCTTTATAAACATTGGTTTATCCTTTGCAAAAGTGGCTTCAAGATAACAAAAAGTATTTTCTCTTCTGGGCTAAATAATGTAACTTTTATTGGCACTTTAATATTATATAGTTTTAAAAATCAGTTTTCAAGCACATGCTGAAACTGAGGTATAAGATCTGACTATCCTTTAATCTTTGGCTCTTTCCGCACTGTGGAAAGGGCACCCCTGCACCGGCAGGAATCCTGCCGGTGGAGGGGTGGGGGCCGTTCACACGGGAGCATGCGAGCGGCCCCCACAGAGGCTGGCGCGGGAGAGGCGGCTCCGCACAGAACTGCCTCTTCCCTGTCCCCCCCACACTCACCTCGTCATCCTGCATCGCCCTGCTGGACTACTAAGACCCGCCCACGCTGCCCTCCGACCTCCAGGGGTCGGAGGACAGCGAGTGAGGGTCTCAGCAGTCCGGTAGAGTGACGCAGGACGACGAAGTGAGGGGGGGAAGGGGAAAACAACATGTTCCCAGCGGTGCCGTTCGCACCGCGCCAGCGGGAACACACTGTTTTTCAAAAACCTCCCTCCAGGAGGGAGGTTTTTTGGGGCGGCCTGACGCCGCTCTGGGGGAGTGGAGGGAAGCCAGGTCGCTGTGCTGTGTTTCAGCAGCGCCGCCTGTGCGAACGGCGCCTTAGGGATGGCATTTTTGCCGTCCCTAAGGCGTCGTATTTGGGCCGTGCGGAAACGGCCATGGTGTTTTCAAATGAATATACATGGAGAGTTTCTGTTACCCTAATTTAGGGTTCGAGGATCTTGCCTGGTATTAGTGAACACAATACCCAATACCAAGAATGAAAAGGAAAAAAACAGTTTATTTTGCAGCTGCAAAAGGGACTCTGTCAGCATAAAGCCCAAAAGGACAGGCACCCTGTCACACAGGTTACATTTCCTTATCTACAAGTTCCATCAGTACATGGCACAGCAACAATACCCTCATTGGTTCTTCATTTCACATCTTCCTCCCCCTACAGGAATATTTAAGTTATTTATATTCTCAACATGCAGGTTTATTATGTATGTTAAGTAGCCCTCTGACACACACACAAACTGAAAGTTTAACATGGCCTGTAACCATTTCTCCACATACCTGCTATCATTTCCAAGTAACAGCTAGCAAGAACCATTTCTTTTTTTAAAAATTCATTTTAAAATAAATTTTATTCATTTTTGCACATCTGAACAACACATATACAGAAAGAAAAGGAAAAGATCCCAATCTGGTCCCCCTTCTCCCACTGTAATAATACTAAAGAAAAGAAAAGAAAAAAAGACATACATACATCCCTTCCAGCTACCTCATTATGGAGCCGAATGTGAATCTAATTCTGTGCTAATAGTTAATACCTACATTTTTTCACTTTTAGTCCTTCTTATAAAACTACACTGTTTTCAATTAGTCTTGAATCCTGCTGTTATTTCTCTATTTATATATGTTTCCAAATAGTTCACGAAGGGTTTGCAATCTTGAAGAAAATTGTATTGTCGAAGGCTTTCACGGCCGGAATCACTTGGGTGCTGTGTGGTTTCCGGGCTGTATGGCCGTGTTCTAGCAGCATTCTCTCCTGACGTTTCGCCTGCATCTGTGGCTGGCATCCTCAGAGGGATCTTCCTTGATCACTCTGAGATGCTCAACCACAGATCTGGCTTAACCCTTGGCTCTGATGAAATTGTCCATATTCTTGTCTGCTTTAAACGCCGTCAGCTTTGCCATCTCTGCATATTCTGTGACTTTCAAAATCCAGTCTTGTTTTGTTGGAATTTTATTGTCGCTCCATTTGTATGCATATAAAATCCTTGTTGCAGTTTTATATACATAAAAAGTGTTCTGTATTGATCAAGAATACTTGTCCCATCAATCCCAACAAAAATGCCACAGGTTTTTTTTTCAATTATTATTTTCAAAGTCTTTTGCATTTCCTTTAAAATCATATCCCAAAACAATTTTGCCTGTTTACCTGCCCACCACATATGAAAAAAGAACATCCTGTTGTTGACATTTCCAGCATTTGTTTGATAATCCCTTAAGCATTTTAGACAGTTTTTTTTTCAGTGTTAAATACCACCTATACGTCATCTTAAAATAATTTTCTTTCAGGTTATAACAAGCTGTAAATTTCAGACCTTTTTTCCATAATCTAGTTAGCAAGATCCATTTCATTGTTTGATTGTTTGAAATGGTTATTTACAATTTGTGTTCACAGATTTGAATTGAATGAACAGAACTTATCCTGTCTTGTAAACTGGACAGAAAATAGAATGTTAAAACATTTTGGGGTTTCCTTGTGTTCTTTATTGTCCATTAACAATATATACAAAGATATGTTGGATAAAGGATTATTAAATCATGAAAAGATATATCTGAAGAAAGTTTTTAAAAATAATGCTATTTGTTCTTTTCAGAACTTTATGCAGGTATGGCATACAATTTCAGTTTTTCTTGTGATGTCAGAGAGTGTCCTGCATGTTTGGCGTGATTGCATGGCCCCTTTGATTGTGTGTCAGCATGTGGTTTGAAGCAGTGGTGGGGTCCAAAAATTTTAATAACAGGTTCCGATGGTGGTGGGATTCAAACAGTGGCGCCGCCGCACACAGGCACCTCCAGTCCCTATTGGGCAGGGAGGTTGCTTTAGTAACCCCTTCTCGGCACTCAGAAAAAATTAGTAACCACTTCTAGAGAAGTGGTGAGAACTGGTTAGATCCCACCTCTGGTTTGAAGGTGCTGCTTTTTCTAGCCAGGGATTATTTTCATAGGTCCTATGATGTTCTCTAACCTTCTGAAAGAAAACAACTTACATTGTTTGATATCTACCATTGCAAAGTTGCTCCTTCCATAGAACCTTACATTCCAAAATATTTCCAGATTGTGACTTGGGTGCACTTAAAAAATAGAAGGAAAAGAGATGACTGTGCCTAAGCCTCCCTCTTTTTCCTTACACAGAACAATATGTGATTATTGAAGTCTCTAGAAAAGGGAAACTTACTTAATGATATATACTGGGAAAGTAGTACTGTTTTTGTTCAGTGAAATTGCTGTATGCATGCTTTTACAATGTTATTTTGTGATGTATTTCCTTTAAAATAATTCAATAGTAGTTCAAACTTCACCTTCTTTTCACTGTTCTGTTTTTGAATAACTCCTGTTGTGTGAGGGCTTACACAATAATGGATGGAACTAGCTGATGTAACAGATGAAAAGCGCTTAGCTGCTTCCAACTTTCATGAAGGTCACCAGAAATTATTTTGCAACTTGTAACCCAGACGATAGGACTTTTAATACTTAGTTTGAAAGGATTTTTAGACTAAAATTCAAGCTTAAATGTATAACTCCAGTTATCTTACTGATTTCAAGTACATTAATACATTACTGGAAAAAATGTTATGTAGGGGTATTATGCTAAATACAGATTCTGTAGGTGTGTTGTAGGTGGGCAAATAGAAATTATTGAGGTGATGTACTTGAAGCTATTCTTGGGAAACTCTTATGTTTGTTACATAGATCTTTGAGAAAGCATAATGTCTCAGCTGTGTGATGTGTCAGACTCCATTTCCAGTGATTTATTTATATTTTGAAAAGAGGCGTTCATATATCAAAGAATTGCTAGAAATTCATTTCCATTATATTTATTCTGAAAGACCTTGATATGGCTCCAAGTAACCTTGAAAGCCTTTTTAGCTCAGTTATTAGAAATGCAGCAGCAGGAATAGAGGCAAGGGTGAAACAGCTAATATGGTGGTAGAAATATTGCTACACCAAAAATGATGGAGTGAGTATAAGCAGAGGAAACTTGTAGGAACAAGGGAGGAAGGGGCTTCTGAAGTTTGGTGCTATTTTTAAATGGTCCAAAATGATTTATATTTCCTGCCGCATCCTCCTCCTCCCTCTGGCCGCTTGAGAGAATATACACTGAAAATGACTTTAAATGCCACTCTCCCTTAAGAAAAGCTGAGAGAACTTTCATGACAGTTAACACTTTTAAAAGTTCTATCCTATGACAGTTTTGCATAGCTTGCTCTGTCTAACAAAGGGGGATGTTGTGTTATTAACTTGTGAAACTTCCCACATGTGCCAGGCAGAATCTATTTAATGTATTTTTTTCTCCCCATGAACAAAAGGTAACACCTTTTTTTTCCATCCGGTGCAATTTTGCTAATTTCTTGTGAAGTCAAATATCACATATATAGGTGCACAGTGTGCTAAAAAGTCGTGTGTGTGTGAGTGTGAAATAAATACCCATCCAGAATACCAAATAGCATTTAAATGTACCTGCAAACTATACTCAGTGTTTTATTGCAAAATACTGCTCCTTTTTCTGAATGTTTGCACTGAAGGCTTAATAAAATACTTGAATCTTTTTTTTTGCAAAAAATGAAGTAGAAATTATAGTACGTGACATAGGATAGAAGACAGAGCTAGTGGCAGCCTCTGTAACTGCTTCTGCAACATGGCCATTCCACCATAGTCCAAGGAATTTCATTACTTTTGAATAGCCTTGTGAAACTGACTGTCACTAGAGTCACTGTGTAGGAGAAGGGAGATGACCTGTAAATCATTTTTTTGTGTTTGATCCCTTCAGTGCTTGAATCTCTCTGAAAACAGCTGACACAACATTTTCCTACCTCTAAAAGGTGACGAGTTCTAACATTCTTTTCTGGAGCCTCAATGCACTGAACATCTGATATACACAGGTAGCTGCACACTGGCTGCTGTGCTGGTAGTACCAAAACTCAATTTAATCTGGAAACTAAAAGCCAGAAATAGACCACTCATGTCGCTAAGAGGGCAAGAGCTGAATGAAAAGAGATCGGGACTCACCTTTCACTTCCATAGGAGGCTTCTAATGTGAAGCTATTAAATCGTAGCAAAGAAAAGAGAGTAGAAGAATTTCATTTTGTTTTTATATTCAAGTGTTTTTTTTCATTTGTTTTAGTCACCTCTTTTACTGGTGGTTTTAAAAACTGGTGCATATTCTATACAAATGCATGACTTTCTGTACTTCCTTTATGCATGTAACATATGCCTAATGGACTGGATCGAGGCTAAAGTGGAAATTTCCTCCATTTCCCCATTTTCACAGCAGATCCTCATGTTATGCCTTAGGATCCCTCACTCCTCTAGAGTAGTGTTTTATGGAGATCAGTGGCAGTGGTGGGAAAAGGGAGGCAGGAAAATTCCATTCTGCCATTGAAATATTTAGTCTCGATCCAACTCAATGTATAAAGCTGATTTGCTGATGCACAACAATGTGAAGTGTGAGGTGAGGAAACAAAGTGACATAAAAATAAAGCATCACAGATTCACAGACTGAAATCATCATACAAAACAAGGCAACATCAAAGCATTCCTGGTTTGAGGGCCTTAGCACAGATGTGTCTCAGAGCACTGATCTGATTAGAAAAGGACCCACATAAGGACCCCCACTGTGGTCATCATGTCAAGAATATTATCATGTTTGTGAATTTATCAGGAAAAGTTGTACGCTGCTTTTCTGGGGCATCTGCTCAAGGTGGCTAACAAATATTTCCTGGCTTTTTTATGGTCATGTAAGTTTACAGGGGGGCAGAGTTGAACTATAGGCATATCGCTGTGTAGAATATATGTGATAGAGCTAATTGTGAACCGAAGTGTTCTAAAATCTTTGGCCAA
Source organism: Sphaerodactylus townsendi (assembly GCF_021028975.2). Lineage (NCBI taxonomy): Eukaryota > Metazoa > Chordata > Lepidosauria > Squamata > Sphaerodactylidae > Sphaerodactylus > Sphaerodactylus townsendi. Next base: position 145,989,187 of record NC_059425.1, read on the forward strand.
TAAATAGTATAAGGCAGTGATGGCAAACCTTTTAGAGACCGAGTGCCGGGGCAGAGCAAGGAAAAACTGCATCCAGGGCATGTGTGCGCCCTGCACCCCTGCCTGCCCCCACCCTGCCCTGGAATGCCCTGAAGCACCCCATCACACCCCTGGAATGCCTTCACACCCCCCCACAGGGTCACGCATCCAGTGCGTTGCGTACTCCTCGCCTCATTGACACTATACCACTGTCGAGTGCCCAAACTGGGGCGATGGCATGCGTGCCCACAAAGAGGGCTCTGAGTGTCACCTCTGGCACCCGTGCCATAGGTTCGCCACCACTGGTATAAGGATTTTCTCTGTCAATCTGTCTGTTTGCCTGCCCCTCTTTCTCTCCCTTCTCCTTTGTGGCACTCTGCTAATAAAATATACCTTGGCAACATTATTTCTGCACACTACATGTCAAACTACATGTTATGATTTTTAACATGCCAGATGTGAGAGAATTTATTTCCCAAGCATGTGGGGGACTCTTCTGGATCAGTATTATGGCAGCTGGGTGAAGGGGCTTCATCCTTATCCTCAGTGCCATATTTCTGACCCAAAATGCCATGAGGAGTGCAGTTTTCCCCATAGGGGGTTGTCCAGTTTTTTTCTATAGGGGGCTGGATTCATGTATAGCCCTGCAGTACACTTTCATCCCTTAATGGGACAAACAACACTCCAAGAGCAGATTGGCCATTAATATCACTGGAAAAACCAGTGGGTCAATGGCCTGGGTGGCTACTTCCTCCTACCAGGACCACCCTTGACCTGTTAAGGGCTGCTCTGATGGCCACCACTGTTACGGCCTTAACAGGGGTAAGGATTTTATTAAAGGGATTCTCCACCAGCTGCTAAAAATATAACAGCACAAAAGTAGCAAAGGGGAATGAGCTCTCACGTTGGCAGCGAGAGGGGCCGAGAGGGGATCTTTTTAGACTGTATCTACGGGGAAGGAATTCTAGCAATGAATATTCCACAGAGAAGCAAGAGTCCAAATTGAATTTAAATGTTTATATAAATTTGTTTAAAAATACACACACACAGTGAGACATAAGAGCACATACATTCAAGTTCCTAAGATATAAAAAAGGTTTTAAATGATAGATTGGATTATAGAAATGGAGGGGGGTTTTCAGGGAAATACTTTACCTAAGTTCAGCTGAAAAAGATCTTGTAGAAGGCAAGGATTCAAATGACCAGCATCTGAATCCAGGCGAAGGACGATATCGTGTCTCAACCCAACCAGACCAAGAGAGGCACAGGCTAGAATTGAGCACATGTGTTGGGGTGAACTGACCTCTTATACTCTTTTGCCCAGGAAGAGGCGGAACTAGTGAGTTTTAAGTTTCCTTTTTTCTAAATTCTCTGGAATTTCCCATGCTGGACTTTGGGGGTGCTGAGGTCGTTAGTCATCTCATCTACTGCTAAACCCGTGACAATGGGGCCAATTGCTCTTAATGGCTTTATGCACAGTAACTCTTACAGTCTCTGCCTTCAGCATTCAGATTTGAATGAGGCTGATTGATTCAGGATGGGATAAGTGGTTTTAGGAGAGTCATTACAAAGGGAAGGAAATGCAGAGAAGTAACTATTTGTTTGCTGACCTGGGTTCCCGGAAGAGATAGGAAATGCAGTATTTGATAGCTAAAAGTGGCTTTCCATATTCTTTGTCTTAACAGTATCTTTGCAAGGTGTGGTAATCAAGATCATGCCCAAAAACAAAATGAGACCTCCAGGTTATGCAGAAGTAACTCATCCACTTGATTAGATTTTGTAAAGCAGACTTTTTGCCTGTGGCCTGCTTTCAGCTTGGACACTCTGCTAACACCCATACAAACAAGGAAACTGGCATGTTGCAGCATATAGCATAAGAAACAATATGAGAAATATGAAATCCAATATTTCCTAAGCCAGGATATACAGGGCAGGGTTACACCACTGCTGGTGGCTCTAGCAGCTGCCACAGGTGAACTAGCTTCCTCAGCTCTATGTGAGATGGACAAGCTGTTGTTGAAAGCAAGCTCCAGTAATGGTTCACCAGCCCTACACAGGGCTGGAACAGCTGCTTTGCTTTAAGCTTCAGTGAGTGAGCTACCTTTTCTCTGGCCCTCCTCCACTGCAAGGGGCAGGGATCTTTCCCTGGCCATTTCTACTCTCCAATCTACCCCTGCCCCACACTGTGGTCACCATGCAAACTGGGGCCCCGCACACTAGGGAAACAATTCACTCCCACCTGATGTATGACTTGAATTGCAGTGTGTAGGTTGGCTCTCTTTTCCAGGGTCAGAATGTTATTAATGGAAACTTGATAGTTTGTACCCTTAGACACAGTTTTTTTACTAAGGTTGTAAGCCTTCAGAGAATATATTACAGAATGTTCTTCTGTTTAAATAAATATTCCCAGTATGTAGAATATTATCATGTCAAGAAAGGTAACCTTTCCCCTGGCGTTTAGCTATCTATGTGGATGATTTTTATTTTAAAATTTCACCCATTGTCTGGAGTGGTACAGAATTGGAATCGGAACAATGCTTCTGTCATAGTTCAGTGTAAACATAAACTGGTTTCTTTGTTCTCAGTGTCTATACCAGCAATAATACTGTTTTTCTTAGTTCTCAGTATAGTTCCTTGGATAATCTCTCGCTCATACACATTAAAGCACAAGCTAGAGAAAAATGAAGTAGAAGGCATATGAAGAACAAAATATGTAATACATAATAGATGCATTGTCTAATAGTCTACACTTCACTTCTATTTGGAATTAATTTCTTTAGTTTCCATTATTAAAATAGCTGCATATTGCTTGGCATTTTTTTCATGGTGAGAAAGCTGATCTCTAGGTCAGGAAGAACATAAATTACTAAATGCAGTCCTTCAGAACAGTACGTGGTCTTCAACTGTTGATTTAAAAAATTTAAGAGTTTGACATTCTGATAAGCCAGAAGCTGAGCCAAGGCCAAGTAGTCATTCAAAATCTCCCTCCCTCCCTCCCTCCCTCCCTCCCTCCCTCCCTCCCTCCCTCTGTGTGTGTGTGTGTGTGTGTTCCCTTGCTGAAATAACTTTGATTAATTGGCTGAAAAGGGGCCAAAACATTTATGTGGGGTATTATTAGTAGCAAGTCTATCTCTCTGAAAGCTGTTATCATTTCAGGAGATGGTAATGATGTATAGATTGGTCTCTATTCCTCAGTACATTATTTAAATGCTAAACAGACTCCACTTCTTGTGCATTACTGACACCGCATCTGCTAGTTACCCTGTGTTTCCTCACCAGAGAGGAAATGTATACAAAAGCCCCCACTCCAAGGTGCAAGGGCATACGAATTGCACAGGATTCTATGACCACCTTTCAACAAACCCTCAATCACAGAGCAGTATGCCAGTGACGTAGCGTTTTATTCCAGTGCTAGTATCCTCCTATAGCTCATTCAGTCATAGAAACATTTTGGATAGAGTAGCCAGGACCTCTATTCCTCACCAATCTTCAAATCTTGGAATAAGCAGAGTAAGGAGAAATGCTCTTTATCCATTTTGCCCACTACATGCATAATTTTACAAACCTCAATCATGTCCTTCCCCTAATAATCTTTTTTTCTGAATTTAAATTCTTTAGTGCTTTCGTACAAGCAAAGTGTTTGAACTTTTTAACCATCTTGGCCTCTTCTCTTCTTTTTTCCAACTATGCAATAATATTTTAAGGTACAGCAACTAGAACTGTACATAAGCGAAACACTAAGGTAAAGGTACATTTTGTCTGCAGTTAGGAGTGAGACTTGCTCCTAACAATTTACCTTTGTGTTTCACCAAAAATACTAGGCAATCAGATTGGCTTGTGGTTTTTTGCCCTAATAAAAGGTAAAGTTTCCCCTTCAGTCGTGTCCGACCCTGGGGTACCACTGCAAGCAGTGATTTCATAGGCAAGCTGTTTTTGTGGGGTAGTTTGTCATTGCTTTCCCCGGCTATTCGTTACCTTCTAGCTATGAGCTAGGTGCTCATTTACTGACCACAGAATGGATGGATGGCTGAGTTAACCATGAGCCAGCTGCCAGGATATCTGACCCACAGGGTGCTAGAACTCCTGACCGTGTGAATGGCAGTGCAAGCACTTAACCACTACGCCACATGGCTCCTTTTTGCCCAAATGTAAGTTCATAAATCCAAAGGAAGGGGGGGATCATTTCAAAAATTGGGGGGAGAGATGGAGGTGTGCCAAGTGATTTCACAACTGAAGAGCAGGCAGACAAAATGGAGGAACGGTCTCCTTCCTGGGAGAGGAGAAGATGGGAAGGATGGGAGAACATTACCCAAGGCAGGCATGGTTCACTCTTTCTGGATCACATACCTGGTGAAGCTGAGAAAGAGATCACAGTTAGCCCGCATCAGGAGACTCTGACCTTTCATTCAACTGCGGCACAGTGGCATCAGGACAGTTGCGTGAATGAAAATCCAACCCAGATAATGTCCCAAATGCTGTTGTGTGAATAAAAATCTGCCTAGAGGAAAGGTAAGCTTTTTACAGTGAGAAGCCCCTTGTGTAAATGGCCTGAGTCTTCACTTTTGGGAAGAGTTGTTTTGGGAAAAAAGTAAGTAGGCACTATAAAATACATTGGTATGTGTCATGATTTTAGTAGTCGGCTATAGATGCAGTCTTCAATAAGGTAATGATCATCCTTTGAAAAGTAAGGTTACAATCCCCTTCATCTAGGACAATGAAGAAAAAAACAAACCCAGTGTGTGGTTTTCCCAAAGTGGAGAATTTCCATAAAGCATGGAATATGTAATATTCATTGCATTTTGGGAAATGTAACTATTCCTTAGAGTGTGGTTCACTTAGAAGTTTAAAATGGTCTAGTTATGAATTTTGCTACCAAGGCCCTCAGAACTGTTTCCAGCAACAGACGAGGGACTGCTAACGAGGGCTAAACTACAAGTTCTTGGAGAGAAGCTCAGAACAATTACACTAAAACAAGTTTAGGTATCATGTCGTGTCAGTGCAGTCTGAAAATTGCTAAAAGATAATACAACAGAAAAGATTCTCACTGAAGCAAAGTATGAGGTAATATTGAACATGAAGATAATAGTATTCTGGTAATAAGTAGTATCCAGAGATTCGGTGGTATTAACTTTTTCCTATTAAAATTATTTTGCTAAATAATAACAAACAGAGGTCACCAGGGAGTGTGTCAGCTTCTTTTTAATTAGGTTTTTATCCACCAGGAGTGCTTTGATTGTTGATCTTTTTCTATTGCATTATGCTTTCTGACTAAAGTGAAAATCTAATTTACTTATTTCCTGTAACTCATAAATCACAGAGATGCTGAAGATTTTTTTCAAGTTGGGGGTTCAATAAAAAAAACTGCAGGGAAACTGAAGCTTTTGGATATATCTCATTAGATCTCTAAAACTCATTTCCTTGGAAACATTCATTTTTTGCTGCTTTTCAAACCCTACTATGCAGAACTAGATACCTTCAATTTTTTCTGCCTTATGAGGCACTGTTGTAGTAAAAATAAAATATAACATTGTTTGTAACAAATGTCTGCCCTGTTCGTCACCAAAAGTGCTCAGAACAGGTTACGTATGGTTTCTAGGCATATACATACCCCTTAAAATTTCCCCCATGGATGGACAATGAGTGACAGAAATAATGCAAGTGAAGCATGCAGATTTGTAACATTCCTGGATAACAAAATGAGGATCTATTGATTTCACTATGGTGGGGAATTTAGCTTGACCTTCTATCCCTCTCACCTTAACAACATAAGAAGAGCTTGGATCAGACAACTGGTCTGTCTACTACAGCATCCTGTTTCATTTCGTATAGGAACCAGCCATTTGACAGGCAGCAAATAAATGGTATAGCAGCCAAGGCCTTCCATGACAGAGGCTTACAGTCTTGAGAGGGCTGCTGTCTGCTTCCTGCCATAGAAGGCTGCATGCAAAAGGATTAGGCATAGGGTTGGATCAGTTTTTTCACTCTTATCTAGTTTCCCTCCTACTACATCCCATGTTACAAACAGATTTTATACATGCAGATCCAGTTGTAGGATTCAGCAGGTTCGCACCACTTCAGCAGAACTGGTTGTTAAAATGGTGCTTGTAAACAATTAGTTGTTAAATTATTTGAATCCCACCTCCGGAACCAGTTGTTAAATTATTTGAATCCCACCACTGTGCAGATCCCATAATCCTCAGCATAACCTTTTCGATGATTTAAGGGGATTCCTCATACCATTGTCATTACTTGAAAAGCTGGACAGGCAGGCAGACAGACAGACAGACAGACTCTGTGTGTGTGTGTGCTATGTAATACCAAAGTTGTTATATGTGGGATGACATCTTACTCATAAAGATTGGCTATTACTGGCTTGTATAAAGGAGTATCTCTTCCGAAATATCTGGTGTGGCTGAGAACGAGGTTTATTATAATTTCTACTCAGGTCACAGTCGAACAATATTTTCATCAGCATTTTCATCTAACTGACCAAGCATGAAATACTAGTTTAGCATGTCTTTATATTCCATATGATTTAATCTGGCACATACTGCAAAAAAAAATTTCAGGTTAAGTATTATGTTGATAGAAGAAGATGTTATTTGCTTCCTTCCTACCAGAAGGAAATGTCACAACTAGAAGTGACAAAACTATTTGCTCCATCTATTGGCTGGAGATTTTTATATCATTTTATATCATTATATCATTTTATATATCATTTATATAACAATCCTGTGGTGCAGAATGGTAAGCAGCAGTACTGCAGTCAAAAACTCTGCTCACAACCTGAGTTTGATCCTGACAGAAGTCAGTTTCAGATTGCCAGCTCAAAGTTGACTTAGCTTTCCATCCTTTCAAGGTTGGTAAAATGAATACCCAGCTTGTTGGGGATCAAATGTAGACAACTTGGGAAAGCAATGGCAAACCACCTCATAAATATTGTCTGCCTAGTAAACATCATGATGTGACTTCACCCCATGAGTCAGTAATGATCTAGTGTTTGCACAGGAGACAACCTGTACCTTTATCTAACATAATCTGACTATTGTTTAATTACTAGGGATGTCTAATCAGAATTCTACAAATCTAAATCTGACCCATTCAACACACATTTGTAAACTCCAGAAATGCTGTGATTCTGTACAATATTATTTCTGATTTTGAGGAATGGTCAGAAATTTTGCAGTCTGATTATATACTTTGGCAACTTGCTCTTGGGTTTTGTCTTCTTGAACAGCAGGAGACTGGAGGCAGTCATACTCAGGACATCTGCACACAGGAGGGCTGTTGTCCGTGTAGAAAAGTTAGCATGACTGCCTGCCAAAAAGAACAAATTGAGTTGGTACTTTAATGTGCTTTTAAAAAAATTTCACTCCATGTACTTTTCCAGATTTTTGAAAGGTTTTCTGATTCTATGTATCCATGGAACTTGACTGCTTTAGGTAATCCGGTTGTTATGGAATAGGCATAGGTTGTTATGGAATAGGCATAGATGTGCCTATTCTGTTTGATCCTACAATGTAGTTTTCTTTCTTTCTTTCTTTCTTTCTTTCTTTCTTTCTTTCTTTCTTTCTCTTCCTTCTGCATTTGACAAAATAGGTAAATATTTGGAGAGAAAATTGATCCTGAGGATGAGTCACATATTAACACTCTGTACAGTTACAATGAAATCAAATTCAGGATGAATTCCATGTATATGAAAAACAGGCCTATGAAAATAAGATCTGATTTGATTCTCAATGGCTGGGGTGCAGAAAGTCAGGCAGAAAGGTCATCTTCCCTTCAAGGGAAGGGACATGGCTCAATAGTTGAGTATCTTCTTGGCATGCAGAAGGTTGCAGGTTCAATTTTTAGTATATTCAGATAAAAGATTGTGTAGATAAGGCAAAAGACTTTTGATAAATCCCTGTGGAGCCACTTTCAGAGCTGACAATATTAACCTTGAAAGACTAATATTGACCTTGATAGAATGAGGTCATTTATGCCTGCAATGTTTACCATGCAGCTGATTACTTCACAGTAGGTTCTTCCTGTGGTTTTTTTGTTTGCACAAGGACTCCCCCCCCCCCGCCGTTTGTGTCTCTAGCCAAGCCGATCCACCATTTTGTCCACCCAGTGTTTCCTTATTGCTTTTTCATTGTCTCCATTTGGAGAGGTTGCCTGCCACCTTTTTTCCCTGCCATTTTTGGTCTAGCATTAGATTGCTAGACCTTGTCAATTTCTTGTGAAGAAAAACAGAAAGCTCTTCTGATCTTTCTGAAATTGTGACCTGAAGAGAGGGCGGAATTACTGTGACATGGCCGGGGGGGGGGAGGAGTTGGGGAGGAGCTAGAAAACCCAAAGAAAGTTAAATGCATGTCAATCTTTTTCACTTTCCCCACAAAGAGAGTGGAAAAGTTCCACTTTCACAGTTTTTGCAAACCCCTGGGATTCTCTGACTTGAAGGTAGGGTGACTGCCGAAGAGGGAGAAACATGGGCTCATCTGAAGAATGTATTCTCAGTGCAAATGAGACTGCAAGTGCATAAATGGCCTAAGTAATTTCCTGTGCTAATGCACAGTGAATCAAATTGGGTTGACAAAACCAAAGGCAATCCAGTTGGAATAGGAACCTTCATAAGAGCCTTCTGTTATAGTTACAAACAAAAACAAAGGGGAAAAGTATTTCTAAAACTGAAAAAGAAATGCCTGAAATTGCATTAGAAAAACCTGGGGTGAAATATAACACATGATAGGCAGCAGCTTTTGGGACTAATTCATGGTTTGAATGGGGTCAGCTTTGCCATTTCTTTTCTCTTCCAGGTTTTAACTGTGAATTCAGACCTTGTGAAGGTGGCAACCCCTGTGAGAATGGAGCCATGTGTCTGAAAGAAATGGATTTGGCTGCCTTTCCCCTTGGATTCCAGTGCCAATGCGTGAAGGGCTTTGCAGGTCCACGCTGCGAGATCAACATAGACGAGTGCAGTTCCAGTCCCTGCCTCCACGGATATTGCTATGATGGTGTGTATGAGTGTTGCCATTCTTTTTAAGCAGCTGGAATTGATGTCACAACTAAATCTGAGTCATTTTGGGGAGATCAACAGATTAGATGACTAGCATTTGTGCCCTGGCTACAACTTTGCCTCCTAATCCTGAAGGAAGGGAGTTTGCCAAACTGTCTCATTTCCTGGCACAGGGGTTTATGTTTCCAGAGGTCACAATTACAGCTAATGAGAAATTCTAATGAGATTTTTTTAAGTTGTCTCTCCCAATGCTTCAATTAGCCCAAATGCCTTTTGCGCAGTATTTTTGACAACGGATAATTTTCAGGTGCTAAAAAAGAAGCTCCTCTGAGCAATGAGGCAGTATTTGCAATGAGTTTTACAAATACCTATGAATATTGCATTTAATGAGATCATGCTGATGAAAGACAGAGTGCCTGTTGATGGGGGCCAGTGTGATTAACTTTTAACTCTTTCTGTGTCTATCCGACTGAACCTTTTAAAGAAGGAGCAGAATGAATATTTGTAGAAACTTCTTTTACACCTTCATTGTCAGGATAACCTTGGGGAGCCCAAACACTCAAGGCAGAGATACTGCAGTGTTTGCAAAAAGAAAGGCAATTAATACTCAAAGTTACCTTGTTTGCAATGCCTCTTTTTGTCTTGTCAAAACACCACAGTTCATCACCTTGACAATTCGTTCGCAATTTAAAATGATCAGCATTTTGAACAGTTTTTGCATTTCTACAGTACAAGCTTCAGCATGGATGACCAATAGCCACTGTTGATACACATTCACAATTCCTGACGTGCTTGGATTATGTATGCCCAGGGTCATAATCAGAGACATGATTGATCCTCCATGGAAATGTCATTTTCATTATTAGTAGTCAAGGACAAAACTGTCTCATTCAGAGTAGTTTTACAATTCTCTGATACATTCCAAATGGCCAAACGATATTTAGGCGGGACTGTAACTTAAATCAGAAGGTGACTGAGACTTGAAATGCTAGCTATGAAGGAACCAGAAAAGATCCTTAAGTGTAAGGAAGTGACAGAAGATTCAATGAAAAAGACAGTAATGCTAGGGACAGGGGAAGGCAGTAGGGAAAGACATGTCATTTTAATTCCAGTAAGGAAAAACCTGTCCTTTAATACAATCATCCAAGTAGAAGCAGATGGTCTTCAACTGGATCCAGTTGATAACAGGATAGATTCTGCTCTGCAGAAGAACTTTGATGCTGCCTTTACAGATCTTATGGCCTCCACAGCAAGTCTGCTCTTCAGAGCTATGTATTTGTGAATGTTTCTTCAGCTGTCAGTCCAAAAGTGATAAAAGATAACATGAAAAAATAATGCTAGTGACAGTTTTCCCATCAATGCTTCCCTGGATGCCCTTCAATTTTCAGGCAGATCCACAGTGATGGCAATGATCACTCAGGGCTATTCTCTGAATCTATAAAGACTTCCGCATGAAGGGTTTGTTAACATCAAAAAGAACAGGAACCTTGCCAAACATTGCCTGCTTCTCCATGTTATTCAACATCTGCTACAAACTGGATCCATAGAGTGGATGCTCAGATCTCAGAAGGTCTTTGAGATTCACTCAATTCTTTTAATAGTTCCAAAATAAAATTGGGATGTCAGGGCTATTCTGGACCTGGAGTGATTAAACCACACAATGAAAAAGAAGAATTTCAAAAGAAGAAGCTGAAAACCTCAAAAATAGATCCATCAAAACAACCTTGGATTAGGGAAACTTTTTAGCACCCATGGACTTGTCAGAGGCTATTCGCAGGTCCCTGTACACAGAGCAGACTGACTATTTCTGCATTTTGTTTATATGTGCCTTCATTATCTATACAGCACTCTTCCATTCACCGTAATATACTACTCTAGGGTGTTTACAAAAGCCCTAGTGATTCTGATGGCTCTTCTTTGAATCTAGGGAATTTCAATTTTGTTTGCAAGCCACCTTGAGCCTTCTAACAGGAAAGAAAGGTGGGGTATAATCCCAAACTCCTCTTCTTCAGTTTCTCCCTTTCTCAGTTGCATGCCCCACACTTCAACTGGGTTGTCAGGATAATTGTTTTCATAGCCATGGGTTTGTCATAATCCTGGAGAAAAGTAGACTGACATCTTGCCAACAATGTTACATATGAAGGTCTACACAGAAATCATCAGGGACAAAATTTACATACCTTCCAAGAATCAAACCAAGATCTGGAAAGCATCAAAGAAGCTCCTTTGCTGCTGGTAAGCAGATCTTATATTTCTGGTGTAAAATGTTGGCATGTTAGTATGCTTCGCATCTTGTGGATAGGGTTCCATGTATGACTACTACATAAACCTTTTACAAATATAGGTAATCAGTCAACATCAGAAGGTGATCCCCCCCTTCCAGTTAGTGTTTAGGTGCTTAAGTTCTGACACAAAATGGATTGTGGGAACATTAAAGGATTTGGGCCACATTGGAAGCCATGCTGAAAGTGTGGGTGGATCATTTTCTAGGGGCTCTGGTCCCCCTTAAAGTCCAAGATGAGCATCAATAGATTAAAGCTCAGGGCAATTTGAGTGGAATTCCTTGCTTATCAGAGATGTCTGTCAAACAAGCATGCACTCATCCACATAGACAAGGGCGGATTCCACACAACACAAATATAATGTCTTTAGGACATTATAAAAAGCGTAGAGCACACAGCTCTTTCCCCCAAAATGAGTTCAGCCTGTTATATTACTCTCAACCCAGGTTTTTAAAAAAGGAATGTACTAGCAATCTTTTCCTGCCATCCCAGGTTGAAGACAATTCCTGCCTGCTGAGCAAACACCAGCAGGCAGGAAACACTTCATTTAGCCCACCTAAACCTCTTACTTTCATTTCCACAACTTGTGCCCGCCATTTTGTGTGTTGCAGCAGATTTTCCATGAGGATTCCCCATGGACGTTTCCTCTGCTTACCACTCACCTGCACACAATTTCACTGAAAAAGGAGAGTAATAAAGTTTATTTTGTTTGTTTTGCCTAGTGATCCAGTGCACGTGTCTTTTTCCCCCTTTTTTGTCTGCAAAGCTACAGTGACACAAATATGCACATATTGCAGCTTCTCTGTGTTGCTATAGCTTTGCAGACATCCCCCTCAAAACAAGAAAAAAAGGAAAATGACACAGGGATCTCTAGGCAAAACAAACTTTGTCGACTTTTTATACTGAAATCACACGTGGATGAGCTGCAAGCAGAGAAAACCTCCATGGGGAATCTGCATGGAGAATCTGCTGCTGCTGCACTCAGAGATGTGGGCCCACCTGTGAAGCTGACAAGCTCTCTGTGCAGCAGGTGGGGGGGAAAGATCTGTTTCGGTTGGCAATGCTTGTGTTCTCCCACACTGTGGAAACACAAAATGTCAAAACAGATCTTTTTATAATGTCCTAAAGACATTATATTTATGCTGTGCGGAATACACCATAGTGTCAGCAAAGCCCTTTGTGAACGGAGTCACCTTCTTGAGGACTCTGCACTTGAGAGGAACTATGCTACTGAGACTGACAGAATGTCATTTAGCATTGAGACAGGGTATTTACATGGCAGGGCAAACATAACAGCAGATGCCTTTCTTCAGGTGAAGTTGATCCCACAAACCATCCAGATGATCCTGGACATGAAAACAAAAGGGGTTCTAATCTCACCATTTTGACCACAAAAACATTGTTTCCAGAATCTGATATAGTGCTTGTCACAAACACATTGGTGTTCACCAGACCTACCAAATGTACTGATTCCAGGGCCTCATGGTTGACTTAATAACCCTTTTGTTTAGCATGAACTGGAAGAAAAACCTTCAAAGCTGAGTGCAAGTGAATATTCAACAACTAACTTTGTATTGTCTAAGGCTTTCATGACCAGATTCAACTGGTTCTGGTGGGTTTTCCCTCTGTGACACACCTCTGAAGATGCCACCCACAGATGCAGGCAAAGCGTTAGGAACAAGATCCACCAGACCACAGCCACGCAGCCCGGAAAACCACCAGAACCAACTAACTTTGCATTATTTGACATCATTTGTAGTTTATACTGCAAATTTAACTTTGAGTATCTGGCCAAATAAATGACTATTGAGGTTTGATTTTCTAGTTAAAAGGGAGGGAAAGTGTTCTCTTTCAGCCGCTGCTACACTGTGATTTAAGAAAAATCCAAGTGCCTCAGATTAGTTGGGTGAAAAATATGCCTGGAACTAAAGGGCTCTGAGCATTTAATGAGAGTAATAGCAGCTACATGTGCAGAGCCTGAGTGACAGCATAGATTACATGGTAAATCTTGGAGATAATGAAGAACCCAGGGACCTGTGTGAGGCTGTAATAAATCTATGCCTGTAAGAACTGCAATCATCTCTGTCACTGGGTCCCTTGTATAGATGTAACTCTCCAAAGATGCTTCCCTTTTACATCACTAATGATGAAAAAGAGGGAAGGACGGATTGTTAGCTCAGGAGGGTTGGAATGGAACATAGAAGCACATGAGAGCAGCTGATAAAGACTGCTAGACTTCAGCTCCTCAATGTCTACTTTTTAACAAAGTGGTGCAATGTAAACTATGCCACATGAGAAAATAATTGTTCTTTCTCTGGCTCTTTCCCCTCATATATGCCTCTCTTGCAGGTTGAAGTGGGTGACTGCTTTACAAAGCAGACATTTACTTTCCTTCTTCTAAGCTGCAAGGAATACTTTCCCCTCACAGTTTCTTTATTATTTATTTACATTATTCATTTATTCCCTGAAACTCAAGAGTGTCAGTGCATTCAGTAGGAAGAGCTATTTAATAATAATAATATTATTTATTTATTTTACACAGTGTCAGTCAGTGCATTCAGTAGGAAGAGCTATTTATAATAATAATAGTAATAGTAATAGTAATAGTAATAGTAATAGTAATAGTAATAGTAATAGTAATAGTAATAGTAATAGTAATAGTAATAGTAATAGTAATAATAATAATAATGTGATAGGAATAAGATTGAAGAAATCTGAAATAAATCATAACTTCTACCATGGAAGTTAAGAGAGGCTCTGCCCTGTTTAAGAGTTGTGTGCCCAGTGCTTTGAAAATGGCAACACTGATGGTCACAAGGAGTGCCTCCACTCCTTGGTGAGACACATACCCCATGGCAAGGCTTGTGCCTCTCTCTCACTGAAGGCCTGGCAGGATTGAGTTTCTCAACTGTAGGCAGCCTGGTATGAAAAGTTCCTAGCTTCTTTGGGTGCTTCAGAGCAAGAAGATTCATCCCCCAGCCTCCATTTCTGTACCCTCTCATTTTATGAAAGCCTTTGGTTCTTTCTTCAACCTGGGCTGCTTTGGAGTTCCCTCAAATGAAGGGTCCTAAAAAGTGGAATGGTGAAGAACCATTAAAAGGCAGTTGTTCTGAGGAAAAGGTTGTCTGCCCGACCAGGCAACTGACTGATGAATATTGTTCTTGCTGCCAATCACCATCAAGATCACTGTCAAGGTTTCCTCCAATGCTAAGAGGACATAGTCTGACAAGGCATTCATCACTGGGCCATTTGATTTAGTGCCAAAATTAATTGTCAATCACTGTTGAGATACTCCTTACTGTGTCATTTTCTGCAGAATCCAGTTTTGTCAACTCTGATCTCTTGGGCCAGCAGTATCTCACTGGCCCAAAGCACTTTTCTTCTGAGGTGTTGTAGTTGATCCTTGCCAACAACCATTTCACAACTGACACACGCCATACCCTATGAGTCAGAAGCAGCAGCTCCTATCTGGCCTTCAGTGAAGATTCTGCAGCAGCCTTGTTCAGGCAGCCCATCCAGTGTTGCAGTCTGGACCTAGGCCTTAGATATCTCAGTTGGGTGGTCCCTGCCACAGTATTCTCTGTATTTCTACCCAGCTACCTGCTCGATTCTGGGAATTTTGAGACAGATGTCTCCAATGTCTTCAATGTTAAGTGACTACTCTGGTTGCTGACACCACCATCCAGATGTTTCATCACCAAGGCATTCCATTTGGCGTTCTCCTGTCTCCACAGTCTCTAGAAGGAGCCATTCATGTCGAAGTATATGGGTATCACACCCAAATCCCAAAGTTATAAGAAAATATACTTCCCTTACCATTCCATTTATAGCTGGTGTGCTGCTAGCAGTCAGGAGCGTGGCTGGGTCTGACCCCGCAGAGCAAAGCAGGCAGCAATCACAAGCGTGGTCAGGTCACAGTCCAATGGGTCAAGGCAGGCGGTAGGCAAGGCATAGTCAGGTCACAGTCCAATAGGTCAAGGCAGGCGGCAGGCAAGGTGTAGTCAGGTCACAATACAATAGGTCAAGGAAAACCGAGGAGCAGGCTAGGAATCAATGCAGAACTAGGCACATAGCGGCAACAGGTAACACACTTGTTGTTCAGGGTGTCGGGATTCTGTGAAGAGTTAGTCCTCATCAGATGCAGGGATTTCTAATCTCCCATAACTTGCTGCCAAATGATCACTCCTTCTGTGCTTCTGCAGTAGCAGCCTCTGCTTCTGCCTCCTATGCACAGCTGACTCATCACTGGGTTCCCTAGGAGAATCTGCAGGGTCCTCCACCTGTATGTCATCAGGCAGAGAAGGACTGGGTGTTGGCTCTGCTGCCTGGTCTTCCCCAGGAGCAGCCAACTCTGGCAGCACTGTGTCCTCAGGTTCTGCCTCAGAGTCCTCTGTATCCTGGTAAGTACTCAGGGGTTGGCTCATGTCAGCTGGCAAACCAAGTGGCCTTATTCTAATGCCTCACAGCGGAATTCAAACTGTTCTGAATTCCAACAATCCCACTCCAAATGTTCAGCCTTTATCACAAAGGGAAGGAATCTAGGGAGTCTCCTTCCAGGAATCAAGGGCAAAAATTCTGCCCCCTGACTACAGGTTGTTTTTAATTTGAATAGGCTGTCCCACTTTCTCTCATATTGGAAAGCTATTACTGATGACATTTGGGCTTAAAAATAGTAAAGCTTGATTATTGTTGGGAACTGTCTTCATTGCCAGCTTTCTCTGAGTTCCAGTATGCCAACTGCCACCCACCTACATCCAAGACTTGTTGACTTTAAGGTCATCTATCACAGCAGAGGTGGCTCACACCTGTATTCATGAACTAGATTGGCTTCATCAATTGGCTTCTAGTGTTTTGTTAGGGTGTTTTGTCTGGTGAGGGGCTGACTACCACTCACATTTCCCATCCTGCGAGGGATGATAAAGTCCCTGTACTGGTGGGGGTACCAAGAAAGCCTGATCCAGGGGGTCCCAATGGGAGTCCACCATTTTACCATGCATGTGTGTCCCTCCCCCATCCGGATGGAGGACTCATTGTGAAGGTGCCCATGCTCAAGATATGTTGGCCAGATGCACACAAACATGACCACCATGTGTTATGTCATCAGTACAGCCTCCACAGGTTTGTGCCAAGAGTCTACCTATGGATGATACAACAACTGTTCACATTGCCAGCACCCAGAACATCACAGCCAACATGTTGAGCCAGGATTACCTACCCAACCCTTAACCAATCTTATCTTAGGAAGCTGTTCCAGCTTTGGGGAAAGCTGTGAATTGCTCAGTTTTGTTTCACCGGACAACACCAAGCACAGGAGATACTGCTTGAGGGCAGGCATAGATACCTCATTCCTAGGGGATGCATCCCAACTCCATTGAAGCTGGGAGTTCCTATACATCTTCCCACCTTTTGCCCTACTCAACAGGAGGATGTCCAAAGCCCAAGTTGACAAAACCCCTGGCATTCTCATTGCCTCTCATTAGTTGGTTCCCCATCCTGAAATGTGTCATGGGCTCCCCAGCAGCTAGGCAGGCTTCCTCAGATGAGGAATACCGGTATGATGACCCAGTTTCATCAGAGTCTCAGCTGGCAGAATCTCCAGAGCCACAGTTGGTTGAGTCCCATGAGCAGCCAGAAGTCACACAAGTGGAAGACAGTGCTGACCCAATCCAATAGCAGGAGGACAGGACAGAGTCCTCTGGGCTCACCTTTTTATGTGAGGCAGCTTAGACATCATGGCCATCAGGCACTCCATGCCAAAAGATTCAGCACCTGTTTGGAGGCCCAGAGACACCGAAGGGATGGTTGTGAGTCAGCTCAGGATTCAGACTGAGCAGGAATTCAGGTTTATAAGAGACAAATGCAAACAGCAAGAGTTCAGAAGCAACTTTGGGTTTATTAGAAAGGGTTTATTATATTGGTAGTAGTAACATTTTACTATTTCATATGAATTTAGTATTTTGTTCACCAGTTATCCTTTAACTTTGTACACCTGAAAACTGACTCTTTATTTTTTAATTGTTGCAGTTGTAGATGGCTTCTACTGTTTGTGCAACCCTGGTTATGCAGGACAAAGATGTAACCAGGACATTGATGATTGCATTATTAATGCATGCAAACACAATTCAACATGTGTGGATCTTCATCTGGTTAGTATATGTTTCATTTTTTTTTAAAAAAAGATTGTAATAGTGCTGATTTTCTGTATAGACAGCAACCCCTCCTCCCCGTTTCATTCCAAATGGTAAAAGGGAAACCTAACTTCCTTTTGTTTCATTAAAAGACTTATCTGGTGCTTGTTTAGCCAGATCACTGAGTTGCCCAGCTCTTTCCCCTCAACCAGTATGTCCTGCATCTTCATGTATGAATGCTTTCGAGTTCTGCTTCTCCAACTAGACTGGTAGATAAGGCTATCTGTAAAACTCCCTTCCATATCACTTAATGAATCTGCTTTCTCCATTGTCCAACTTTCACATCCATTTGTAGAAATGGAGAATACTATGGCATGAATTAACTTGATTGTGGTCAACAGCGACACATCTGTACATTTAAGAATTTTGTCTAGCTCATTCACAGCTGCCCTTCCCAATCTCAATCTCCCTATGGTTTCTTGATTGTAGTCTCCTTTTTGGTTGATGATGGAGCCTAGGAATAGAAAATAAATTTCAATTTCTTCATCTCAAAGTTGTGTAATTCGCCATTAATATTGCCTAATTCTGCAGTAGTCATTACTTTCATCTTCTTGATGTTCAACTAGAAGAAGAGGAGGAGGAGGAGGAGGAGGAGGAGGAGGAGGAGTTTGGATTTATATCCCCCCTTTCTCTCCTGCAGGAGACTCAAAGGGGCTTACAATCTCCTTTCCCTTCCCCCCTCACAACAAACACCCTGTGAGGTAGGTGGGGCTGAGAGAGCTCCAAGAAGCTGTGACTAGCCCAAGGTCACCCAGCTGGCGTGTGTGGGAGTGTACAGGCTAATCTGAATTCCCCAGATAAGCCTCCACAGCTCAGGCGGCAGAGCTGGGAATCAAACCCGGTTCCTCCAGATTAGATACACGAGCTCTTAACCTCCTACGCCACTGCTGCTCCTAATCATACTTTGGCAGATTCTCTTTTAACTTTTAGCAGTAGCTGTTTCAAGTGTTCACTATTTTCTGCCTGTAATGTGTAATATATCTCAAATTGTTAATGTCCCTCCCCAAAATTACCACTCAATCTTCATCTAAATCTAATCCAGTTTTACTTATGTTCTGCATACAGATTGAATAGATAGGGAGATAAAATACATCCTTGTCAGACATCTTTGCCAACTGGAATCCATCCTGTTTCTCCATATTCTGCCCTAATAGTAGCCTCTGGTATAAGTTGCACATCAAAACAATCAGAGGCTAAGGCACATCCATTTCTTTAAAAACCAGACATAGTTTTTCATAATCCAGTCAAAAACTTTGCTGTAATCTATGAAACATAGGTCGGTTTTCTTCTGAAAATGTCTTGTATGCTGCAGTAATCACCATCAATTTGTAATATGATTCCTAGTGCCTTTTCCTTTTCTGAATCCAGCTTGAACATCTGACATTTCTTTTTCCATATATGAGAACAGTCTTTGTTGTAAAAATTTGAACACCACCTTTCTCACATGAGAAATTAATGTATTTTTCCTGTAGTTGCTGCAGTCTTTGACTACTCCTTTTTTGAAATTGGAATGTAAATTGAACATTTCCAGGTTGTGGGCCACTGTTCCATTTTCCTTTTTTGTTGGCATATTCTTGTTAAGATTTTGATAAACTCCATTTCTGTGGTTTGGAATAGTTCTAATGATATCTCATCTGTTCTCGGTGATTTGTTTCTTCCAATTACTCTCAGTGCAGCTTTCACTTCATCTTCTAAAACTGCAGGTTCTTCTACAATAGATTCTTTTTCAAAAAAGTTTATCATCCTTTCATTTTTTTGGTATAGTTTTGTATAAAATTTAATACAGAGGAGTTAGAGGTAGTTTATCTTTTAGTAATCTCGGTTTTCTAACTTGATATCATTTGTACTTATTGATCACTCAAACATTATTTAAATGTTAACTTTAATCAGTAGAACAACCAACAATATTATTAACGTGAAATAAGCATTAAAACCAGTAGTCAGAGGTATCAAATGATTACTTCATAATATATTAAACCATGAAAACCTCTGTTGTTGAGGTATCCTACCCTAGGAAGGCTGTCTCCACTTAATTTGGGGAAATTAGCTAGAGACAGAGAGCAAGAGGGGTAATTGGGATTGATAACCTGTTTATACCAGGATCATCCCAGGTGAGATCACTTCAATGAGCAGGGTTTTATTAAAAAATAAAAATAATAAAAACAAGAAATATGTTTCAAGCAATGATCACACACACAGATAGCATACAAGTGCTGACTAAAAGAAGAGGAGGAGGTTTGGATATTTACCAGTCTTGAAGTGCTGTCCATGAGAGCAGAACTGAAAAGGAAAACAACCAGCGTTTCCAGAATCAAAGAGAAAAGGCTCACATGCCAGTGGAGGTGAGTGCACAGATCCAAGACACACACATACATTATTTACTTATACTTCAAAATGTGTCCTGAAGCAATAAGAGGTAAGCTGGCAGGAAAGCTAGAAGACAAAGAATTGATTGCTTTTCTGGGGTTCCGAAAAAAGGGTAGGTGAAACTAGATGGCTTGTTCGGTCTTAAAAGGATGCCTGTTACGTTTCCTTGAATACCGATTGATTGGTTGGATGAGTCCAGATATAGTGAGTCATGGTCTGTTCAGAGCACTGATTAAATCACGTTAGAGTGACATAGTGGAATGTAGTTAGCCCCATTGTGTGGTCAGGCACACCTTTAGACTGTGGGAAAAGTTCAGCTGCCAGCCTCTTTCCTGACCAGGCATGACACAGTCAAGATGGATCCCAAAATTCTCTGAGAGGCATCCATTTTGTGGGAGCAGTAGCCTTCTTTGGCATCAGTCTTGGAGAACCCCTGGCCCCTATGTAGACCTTTTTACTTGAGGAAGGGTCCAACTGCTCACACCATAATATTTCTGCCGCCTGAGCTGTGGAGGCTTATTTGGGGAATTCAGATTAGCCTGTACACTCCCACACACGCCAGCTGGGTGACCTAGGGCTAGTCACAGCTTCTCGGAGCTCTCTCAGCCCCACCTACCTCACAGGGTGTTTGTTGTGAGGGGGGAAGGGCAAGGAGATTGTAAGCCCCTTTGAGTCTCCAAACTCCTCCTCCTCCTCTTCTTCTTCTTCTTCTTCTTCTTCTTCTTCTTCTTCTTCTTCTTCTTCTAGAATGTCACAAGAGGTTGACCTGTGGCTGAAAAGTCAGACACTAGTGGCATTGAGGACCAAAATAGGAGGACCCAGAAATATGATAGTAATTTAAATAAGTCCTGCAGTCCCACTGTCTCTCTCAACCAGCATTGTTGTCCTCTGTCACATTCCCTACATTAGATGCAAGACAATAAAACATTCACTATCAATACTATATTGCTTACCATAGTAGGAAAGAGGAAGCAGTTCAGTGCTTTATACACAGGAGGTCCCAAGTTCAGTTTCCAGCATCTCCATTTGAAAGGATGAGGTGGTATGGAATAGGAAAGCCAGAGTCCCTGGAGAGCCACTTTTAAGTCAGGGCAGAAAATACTGACCTGGATAATGGTCTGACTCAGTATAATACATCTTCGTATGTATTAGTATATAGTCATACAAAGACTTTAGACTTGATTTATGGTACACTTGCCCCAAAAAGCTAGTCAGCATTGCTTCAAAGTGGCTCTTTTAGGCCTGCTTTGTTTTTCTCCTGTTCTGGGAACTACACAGACATTAAAAAAAAAAAACCTGAAAAAGAACAGGACAAATTACTTACTTGATGAGTTCTTACCTCTGCCTTGGGAGTCACTCTGCTCACAGATTCAGCTTCCTTCAACAACTAAATCCTGTCATAAAAAGGCTAGTTCACTTGCATTTACAGCGTCATATTTTCGTTTTGTTTTCCTCAAATGTCTTGAGAGTTTTGTTACCATCATTCAAGTCTACCGTACCTTCTCCTACAGTAATTTGTCATTTTTCCCTGTCAAAAACGTATACTATTTTGTTTTAAATGGACTGTGTCATAGTTAGCAAATCAATAAAATCCCCACTGAGTCATCATTCCTCAAAAATCAAGCCAGAAGAGGGAAAGAAAAGGGACAAATACCTTGAGGAAAATAGACACAAAATAGGACCCATAGACGCAGTTTTGTTTTGTTGGGAATGTGTATTTTCTTTAGTCTTTAGATTGCACCAGTACTGTTGATTGGCACCAAATACATCAGCTGTGTATTTCTTGTAGTGTAATACCATATTGTCCTACAAAGGCTGTTTTAAGATAATAAGCTTTAAGATGGTGCCCAGAGCGGAGTGTTAGGAAGGGAGCTCCGAGGAATACTGTTTTTGAGACCTAGGAAAGGTGTTTTTTACTATTAACTGTGGTTGTTATTAAGGCTGAAGCGGGTACTGAGTCTGTGGGGGTGATTTTGGAATGATGTGACTAGACTTACCTCTATTTTCACTTGGATGTGTGTGTGCGTCCCCAACTTGGCTTGTGCTTTCAGCCCGACAGCCGGTGGATGAAATTGCTATCCCTCTCCAGTTGGGAAGCTTCTCTGGGCAGGGAGGGCCAGTAGCAGGGGCCCTCCAGTTCCAGCTGCCTGGCATGCCCATGGACATGGTCAAGCAGGGGCCTCCAGGCGAGGAAGGTATGGCAGGAGAGGTCAATCGCGCTGAGGCCGGCGGAATCGACCACGGAGGAGGTGAGGATGGCGATAAAGTCAGCTGCTGTGGCTGAGAGGATCAAGCTGAGCCTTCAAGGGGGTGGCAGGGGCCGGTGGCAGAGGTCCCAGACCCCCAGTTATCAGGATCAGCCTGTAGAAAACCATCAGCCCTTCAGTTCTGGAATCGGAGTGGGACCCAGAACCAGAGTTGGAGTGAGAATTTGAGCCAGTTAAAAATATAAGGAGGTTCAATTATGCAGCATTCAAACTATGGGAAAATACATTCCATCTAAACATTTGGAAGAACTTCCTAACAATAGGAAGAAGAAGAGGAAGAGGAGGGGGGAGGAGGAGTAGGAGGAGGAGGAGTTTGGATTTATATCCCCCCTTTCTTTCCTGTAGGAGACTCAAAGGGACTTACAATCTCCTTTCCCTTCCCCGCTCACAACAAACATCCTGTGAGATGGGTGGGACTGAAAGAGTTCAGAAGCCCAAGGTCACCCAGCTGGCGTGTGTGGGAGTGCACAGGCTAATCTGAATTCCCCAGATAAACCTCCACAGCTCAAGTGGCAGAGCGGGGAATCAAACCCAGTACTTCAAGATTAGAATGCACCTGCTCTTAACTACTATGCCACTGCTGTTCAACAGTGGAATATGCTGCTGTAGAGGGTGGTGGAGTCCTTTTTTGAAGGTGTTTAAACAAAGGGTATGTGGCCATCTGTCAGGAGTGCTTTGATTGTGTGTTCCTGCATGGCAGGGAGATGGACTGGATGGCCCTTGTAGTCTCTTCCAAATCTATGGTTTTATGATTAAAAGGAAGGCCAGTACCATTATTGGGGGTATGTTAGAAAAAGCAAAAAGGTCTTTGGTTAGTGAAAGACACAGTTAGAGGGAAACAAACAAATTTTCCTGGGCAGGAGGTTTTATCTGTTTCACTGTACTGGTATCTTCTGTTGCAACTTCCTTGTATGTTGGTCCCAGACTGTACAGGGCTTTAATGATCAATAACAGCACCTTGAATTGAGCCTGGAAGCAAACTGGAAGCCAGTGTAGGTAGAGAAAAAACTGGAGTGATATGGTTCCTATGACCTACTCTAATCAGCACTCTGACCACAACATTCTTTACCAAAGGTAGCTTCTGAACAGTTTTCAAGGGCAGCCCCATGTAGGGTACATTGAACTAATGTAATCTAGAAGTTACCAGGGCATGCATCACAGTGGCAAGATCTTTTCTGCCCAGGAAGGGCTGCAACTGGCTCACCAGCTGAAGCTGGTGAAAGCCATCCCTGGCCAATGCTGTCACTTGTTTCTCCAACTGGAGACCCAGGTTCCGGAATACTCTCAAGCTATGAATGTGCTCCTTTAATGGGAGTGCAGCCCAATCCAGAACAAGGGATCACTCATTTCTTGGATCAGACCTTTCCATCATCAGTAGTAACTGGTTAAACCTCATCCGTTAAAAAACTGCTTCAAGGTACCTGTTTACAGTTTCCACAGCCTTCCTGGGAATTGCTGGAAGTGTGAGAGTCCATGCTGTGTTCCTGCTGCTGTTCTTCAGGAACCGTCTGAAATTAGAATGTCTGGACTAAAGGATATTTATATTCTTTGTTGATATTTGTTGATATTTTAGGTAGTGTATGATAGTTTTATTTGAATTATTTTACATTTTGATGGGTTTTATTAGTTGCTTCAAAGACCAGTTGGGCCAAAAGCAGCCTATAAATGTTCGAAACAAAATAAAACCAAGGGCTTTTAAAGTAGCATTTAGTGACTTTTTACTCTCCCCGATTGCTGCTGCTGCTTCTGCTTCTTCTGCTTCTTCTTCTGATGATGGTGGTGGTGGTGGTGGTGGTGGTAGATTTCACAGCTGCCAGATCTTTAGCTGGTTGTTGGCCTTCATTACAATTTGAGCCTCACCCAGAGGCCTAGGAAGTTGTAATGTATCGCCGTAGTATTCGTGCAGATCCCAGCAGGGCTGCCTTCTGAATTAGGATACTAGTCCATGAATGATTCAGACTTTCAGGGAGGGACTGGCTTTTGTGTCCTTTTGTTACTTTCTGTTTGCATGATTGTTGAGGAAGTTGTCAAAGGGAATGTCTCAGCCTCTGTGATTTATGAGTGGCTGATTCTGCATAGGCAACACTAATCACACATCTTCCCACCCAAGAATCCTTCCACACAAGAATCCCCCCATAACGTTTTTAAAAAGACCTGAACCTGTTATATTTGGCGTGTGCAGAATCACCCTATGATAAGTAATAGAACATGGTGAGAATGCTGTACATGCATTCCCTGAGAACTGAGAAACGTTACTGATGGCAATCTTTTTATCTTCCTCATCAAAATTGTGGAGAAGTTATAGGTATTTTGCTTTTCTGATTTTTCTCCAAAAATCTAAACATGGCAATGCAAGAAAGAACAGCAATAGTAAAAAAAATTTAAAAGCTAAGTTTTTTCCTGAATGCTTTTAACAGTGGATGCTTGCATCTACTTAGTAGTAAGTTGTGCTATATTGAGAGCTTATTTCCAAGTAAAGTGTTGTACACAACATCACCCATAAAGCACACATATGCCTGTCACCTTTATGTTCTACTAGATAAGGAAGTTTGACTAGAAGAGAAAGGAAAGAAGATGAATGCCTCTGACATCAGCCCTACATGAGCTCACCTATTTTTTTGTGAATGGGACAGCTGCAAACAATTTGGGTGGTGTTATTTTTGCAGCAGCAAGAACTATTCATCTAATGCCTCTTAAAACAATTTATGGCATCTTGTATGTATGTGAAGTTCACAGTGTTCAGCTTGCACTGTCAGTGTGATGGATTAAGGCAATGCCATAGCTGAAGTATGAGAGCAGATTAAAGGGATGTGGAACTTTCATCTGGAAAATGGAGGAGTGGTCACCAAGGCAAGCTACTACATCATCCTTTGACATTGCCCTGGATGACTCAGCCTGACTTTAGTATGTTTACTACCATCCTGTTTAGGGGCGGGGGAAGAATAATAAAATTCTGAAAAATAAAATCATGAACTAGTAGAGTAAATAAGGAATGATTATTAGGGGATTAGGCTTCTCCATCAAAACCCAAGAGTATTATTAACAATAATCCAATTGTGGGAACATTTTTTGCATACAGTTTCATCAGTCCCGAAAAGCACTATTCCCTTTCAAAAATGTTGATATTTTTGTAAATGAGACAAAATGCCTTGCCTGTTCAGGAAACATTTATCTAACTCTTGATGGGTTTTTCTTTAGCAATGTTAGCATGTACCTATCTAATAATGTAATAATATTCTATTTATTTTGAGGTGCTGGTTCACCAAGTATCATCAATGTGAGTAACCTGTCTTCACATAGCTAAATTGGATCCTTTTTGTGGTCCTTGAATGGTTGGGATCACTCTACTCAGAGATCCTAAATTGAAAAACCACACCAAAGTACCAGCAAACAGAAGAAATAAATAGAAGCAAATAGGGTTTTTTTAAAAAAAATCAAGAGGTTCTTAATTACATTTTTAAACAAGCATTTTCTGCCTGCAAACAGTTGTTCTGACCACATAATTTTAAACTGATAACATTCAATATGTGGTCAGTCATCATGATGTCTTCAGTGGTTAAAAGATTAAACTAGACGTCAAAGTTAGGGAACTGCTATTGAAATAGTATTTCTCTGTATTGTTGAAAGCTTTCACGGCCAGATTCAACTGGTTCTGGTGGGTTTTCCGGGCTGCGTGGCCGTGGTCTGGTGGATCTTGTTCCTAATATGTCACCTGCATCTGTGGCTGGCATCTTCAGAGGTGTATCACAGAGGGAAGTGATACACCTCTGAAGTGATACACCTCTGAAGATGCCAGGTACAGATGCAGGTGAAACATTAGGAACAAGATCCACCAGACCACGGCCACACAGCCTGTAAAACCCACCAGAACCAGTAGCATTTCTCTGTTGATTTCCTACTTCTTTTCTAGTCCTTGTCACTTCTCAGAAGTTGGGATTCCTTTAGTGATAACCATGTACTGGGTATACAAATTATGATGGTTCATTTGCTTTAGTCTTAATTGGTTTCCAAAAGCAGTCCAAAGTGCTAACAATCAGAGTCTAAACTGATATTCTATTTTTAATTGCTTCAGTGCTATATTTTATCATTCTGCACTTATTTTTGTATCAATATACTCTGATTTATAAAGGCCAATTTGATATGAGAATGAGTTTCCTGAGATGAATCAGCTTAAGCATGTATACAAAAGGCTGAGGATCTGTATCTAAACCCAGAAAGAGCACACATTTTTATAATTTATAGTTTCTACCAGTAGCATTGCTAAAACATGACTATTTGCAATAGGTGAGCTATTCTGCCAGAGGTCTGAATCACTGAAAAATTAAATGACTTGTTGTGACTGACTTCAGAGAAAAGTGTGTATTTTAAATTGTAGATCTGTCAGGAGCCATTATTGTTTACACTCAGAGGGAAGCCACTTGATTGGCTGAGGCAACCATGCACTCTGATGGGTCACAAAGATTTGATGTCACTGAGAGGGAGGAGATTATCGCCCGGTGTGAAACAATCTGAGGGGCGTTTGGTTGAAGTTCCTGAAGTGAATAGCTATTTTGTCTTTGCTGTGACAAAACATAACAACTCACAGGAAAGTAGTGGCAGTCAGTATGATTTTAACTTGCCCAGCTGTGTAACAGCCCTGAGCTGTGGTTGAAAGCAAATATACACAGACTGGGATAACTGGTGGTTAGGCTGTTGAGGATCCCAGGTTTAGGGGCATATCCTGTTTCCCTGAATATAAGACATCCCCTGAAAATAAGACGTAGTAGAGGTTTTCCTGAAGTGCAAATATAAGGCACCCCCGAAAGTAAGACATAGCAAAGTTTTTGTTTGGAAGCATGCCCGACGAACAGAACACAATAAAATAAGACATCCCCTGAAAATAAGACATAGCGCATCTTTGGGAGCAAAAATTAATATAAGACACTGTCTTATTTTTGGGGAAACACACACACGCACACACACACACACACAGAGGGATATATCTTTCAAGAAGAGAGAATAATCCCAAAATACCAGTTAGTTTGGAGTATTAGGTTTTGCTCTGAGTTTCCTCCAGAGTGTTTTATGTTTTAGTTTGGGGGTTTTCTATCTGTGAGGGCACTGAAATTAATGAACCAAGTCTGATAGTTGGGTGAGAAGTAACCATTAGCCAGAGTACTATCTTATATAAGGAACTATACCATCTTTTGAACACCTAAATTTACAATTTAAGCTAAGATTGAAGAAACTTAAGTCTGTGCATGAACACAAATATTGCTTCTCTGCCAAAGATCTCTGTTGTAAATATATCTGCTGCCTTATCAATTCCTTTCTCCAAGTTTGTCATCTTCCATTTTCATCTTCTCCTCTCTTGTTAAATAAATTTTTATTATGTTTAAGTTATCTCTGCATTTGTCTTTTATTTTGGTTTGCCTTATAAAAGGGTATGGCAAGAAAGATTTCGAAATAATGAGCTTCCTTTACATTCTGAAAGTATAACAGGGCTGAGGAAAAGTCCTTCTTACCATCTACATTACCATATTAGAAGCAGCTCAGTCCCAGAGGTGAAAAAGGCTGGAAAAATCTGACAAGCCTGGTGAGAGAAAGGTTTATTTGCAAGTCCATCGCACTTGCAATATATGGTGAAATGGTAGGTGGAGAGAGAGCTTCTAACTGTACCTAGGGAATGGGGACGCTCAGATGGGGACCACATTCCCTGTCCTCTGCCATTTGTTTAATTCAGTGATTGATACTGCCCCTAACAGTCCTCATTTATTTTCTGACAAGGAAATACATGTCAACAATGTGTGCATGGCCTTCTGAAATACTGATACTACAACTATGTTTTATGTTATATATAACATTAAAAAACTATAACTTGAGCACAAGACTGCCTTCTTTTTATTGCAGGCAGTTACAAATTTGGATGCTGCAGTAGTCATCAAGACCCTGAAGATCCTTGATGTACATCACAGCAACCAAATGTATAGCTATTAACAAAACAACACTTTGGAAAACTTCATTGGCTGTTATTTTGAATGGGGTCATGAAGAATAGAGGACGAAGGGCTTTTAAAAAATGACTGCACCCCAGATATACCTTGCATAGGCTGAAACATAGGAAAGGGGCTCTTGAACTCTCTCCAGTCTTAAAGGCATTAGTAGAGTTGACCCTTGATCTTTGCTTGGAAATACCAGCCCAGAGTGTCCCCATTGTCTCATGTATAAGAAGTGGTTCTGAGAGCTGGACTGAATGATTAGCCTGCCAGATGTTAGTTACTTAATGTTGTATTGTAATGAATTGACAGAGCAAGTAAAAGGACAGAGATGTGACTAGAATTTTCCCGGATAACAAATGAATTTACACTAAATATAGAAGCTCTATCTATGCAAGTGCTCAGTCTAGGTATCTGTGCAGTCTATCTGTGCCTGTGTCTGGCTCTCTTCTTTCGCTGGAAGAAGAAGGGAGAGATCTTTCTAGAACAGGGGTAGGGAACCTGCGGCTCTCCAGATGTTCAGGAACTACAATACCCATCAGCCCCTACCAGCATGTGGTGGCCAATGCTGACAGAAACTCATGGGAATTGTAGTTCCTGGTATCGGAAAATACAGGATCCTATCCCTGTTCTAGAAGCTCATGTGATTCTAGGTGTGTGATTTCAGCAGTTAACTCTTGCTTGACTGACTGAAGCAGGCCCTTGCAAAATCCTAACATTTAGTTTAGGTCACGGCACAAACGAACGAGCTACATCCCATTTTATAGGGGTGACTGTTGCTTAAGGTAGATGTAACGGACAGTCCTGTATGGCTTCTTTGTCATTGTGGCAAGATTTTTTTTTAATTTTGTTTTTAATTCTGCTTTCCAGATTTCTTATTGCTGAAATTCTGGATAGCTAGATGCAGTTGCCTTCCTTTTATAGTTTGCTTTTGACTTACACGACAATGTTTTTAAAATAGTGTTTGGTTTTAGCCATGTGACCTCCTAGATACTCCTGAAAAATTGGATGGCTCTTTGAAATTTATCTCATGTAGTTCATTTTAAGCAAGAGCTGTTTTTGAAGACTTGGTGCTGCTGAGTTGTTGAATAGTAATGCCTCAAGGTGCCTTTATCTTAACTGAGTACCCTGGATTTATTTTGCCCATCTAAACTGAAGGAAAGGGATCCATAGGCTCTTAAGACTAATACTGGAACACATTTTCGATGACATCCAAAATAACGTTTTTCTGATTTATTAGTTATAGTGATATTT
This sequence comes from Sphaerodactylus townsendi, assembly GCF_021028975.2. Classification (NCBI taxonomy): domain Eukaryota; kingdom Metazoa; phylum Chordata; class Lepidosauria; order Squamata; family Sphaerodactylidae; genus Sphaerodactylus; species Sphaerodactylus townsendi. Next base: position 146,018,538 of record NC_059425.1, read on the forward strand.
TATTCTATAGCAAACTGTGTGATAAATGAAAGAAGAAATTGCATAAAATGCACATAGAAACCTAACAGATGGCAGAACTTTAGAGAAAAAAGAATGGAAAAATCAGATAGGAGAACTAAAACTTTGCCCTGTACTCAAACAACAGTATCCATTCATCAAAGTGCTCATAAATAATAGAGGGAGAAATTCTGCTTTTTTGGTATTTTCTTTTCAACTGCATTTTTTCCTGCTAAAGCAGATGTACATATTTCCTAACCCTATGCTTACGTGACTTTTCTGACATATGACTTTGGTATCCAGTACTAGGTACTTAGAGCCACAACAGACCAGCTAACCAAATGCATGGCTGTGTCTGTTTTCACCTGAATTTTGAATTAGTAATTAACTATAATGATCTAGTGATGTAAATGGCATCCACTGTTTTCTTTCTTTGCCCTTCTAGTCAGGCTTTGGTATGAGTCAGTCCTGAAATACAACACAATGCATCTGGAAAGTGCCATAGAAATGATCACATCATGGCAGGTTTGGGCTACTATGGAAAAATTTATGAACGATGCTATGGGGGTGAGAATAGAAATTTTAGATATTGATCTGCCAAATGACTACACAGTAATTTTACAGGACATCTTGGTTGTAACAACATCATGCAAAGTGTTCTAAAGATGACGTTATTTTCTACTGAAATGTGGGGAAAATATTCATTGCCAGGTTCTGGAAGATTTTTTATAGCACTGAATGTGAAAGGCCATTAGCTTGATGCCCTTCATTTTCCAGCTCAAAGGTTTTATTTTAGTAAAACAACACTGTACAGGCAAGCAAAAAGACTGGCAAAGTCTGATGTTGGCTTGAGAGTCTGCCTGGTATATTGGAGTCTAAAACAATTTTTTTTCTACTGGACTAAGAAGTTACACATTGACAACATGGCCTAATGAGATTTCTGTGTGGCCTCAGGGACGTTTATTTCTCATGCATTAAAATAATTGCAACATTGAAATTATGGACCACATTACACACTGCTGAAGTCTGGTGGCTTTCAAAGCCTTCTTTTAAATAAACAGTACTTGAGTCCCAGCTGTGCTGTCCTTTCATTCAAGTGAAGATGACAAATAGGAATCATTGCATTGGATTATAAATAGGAATCAACTGGTTTCATTTTCTGTGTTTTTAATTTGATGCAATCTCCCTGAAGAATTACATTTGTACAAAGGTTAATTTCCTCTACATTTTCTCCCCTTTCAAAGCAGCAAGCAGACAGTGTTGTGCTGTTAAGCAGCTGATGTTTTGTTAAGCATCTCCTAGTGACTTGGCACCTTTTTGAGAACTCTGTTAAATGGGCCAGTGATTTTTCAGTCGGCACCAAACCTGCTGAACATATGGAGAAAATTAGAGGCCGTCAGTGTTCCACCACGGAATCCCAGTATCAAAATTGATTAATGAGAGAAGGAATTGCTGCCAGCATATTCCATACTGGAATAGGAAGTGTTCTGTCTCTCCTGCGAGTTTTGGCCAAGGTAACCAAAACAAAATTACTTTTCTAAATTTAATTGCTCAGCAGGCCATGGCTCTACTCAGTTACACATTAGGAAATTGTAACCTTCAGGAAAATGACATTTTCTGTCATTTTCTTCATTGATGTATAGATACACTTACTGATCAGATTTGTTGACCATATTTCCTTCAAGTAGTTTGCTAGAAGTGAGCCCTTGGAAATTAACTAATGAAATCCTAACCAAATTCCCTGATATTTAATATTTTTCCTCATTCAATCATTAAAGATTGCAGTTATCAATACTGGCCACTGTAATTTCCATTGCTGACATTGCCTGCTTTTCACATGCATATCATCAGCAAAATAAGGAGTAGGTAGCAACAGAAGAAAGTGACATGAATCTAAGTGACATGACAGTCTTCCAAAAAGAAGATTAAGCAGATGTTCCCTCCAAAGAGGATTGTCTCCGTGGACCTATATGTGTGCAACATTTCCAATTTTTGCCAATCATTTATTCCTTCAGTGGCTTGGGGAGGGCATTCTTGGTTTGATATTAGCTCTGTGTACTCCTTGTTTGCTATTCCAGTCTGCTTTAACTTTAAAAAAATATTGTGCAGTGACTTGTGCCATGACAGCTACTGACCAAGGAAAGGAGCGCAGAATTGTCACTTCAAAATAAAAGGAAACCAACCTGGAAGTTACAAGGGTATGCGGTATTAGGAACAGTGATAGGTAGATCCCTGATCTAATATGTAATTATTCCAGGAAAATCAGACACATTATCTGAACATCAATTGTTTGACTTTAAGGTTTGCTTTCAGACATGGACATCACCTCAAGCCTTTTCACATGCCTGATAATGCCATCATGAATGAAGCCCGAGTCAGCACTTTTGGCATAAATTTCATAGTGGTGATTTCTCATAGGTTTGCATTGTGGGCAGATGTGCAGATGCTACCCTAGTGAATAAACACAGGACACGCTCTGGATTGAAATGGGCCATAGCCCTTTTAATGAATGCTGAAGCTGAACAAACAGGCGGAGCGCATCTTAACAGGCAGACAGCATCACAACTGTCCCAGCACCAACCCCAATCTTTACTTGGGGATCCTATATATCCTGGGCCGCTGGGTGCTTACCCCCTTGTGGCCCCTAACTGGTGGATCGTCGAGCTCCACTGCAGAGGCCTTCCCGGCATGCTCCCTGAGCCCGACCCATCCCAAGCCCTGTTCCGGGGCCTTGAACCGTGGGGAGGTCCATCGTGCTATTTCAGCCTCCCCACAAGGATGCGCTCCTCTGCCCAAGCCGCCAGGGCTGTGACATGAGTAGCTGCACATCTCACTACCCCGTCCCATAAAGGGATGGAGGGTGGGTCAATTTGCCAAAGGCCCCAAAAGAGGCTGAGGCCACCACGTGCTGCCTATTTTATAGGGAGCGTGCACCACCCCTCGCCCCATGCATCACACACGTCATTCCTGGGTGGTAAGGCTCTGCCGCGCAGCCACCCAGAGCCACACATGCTCCTACACAGAGCTCACCGCGTGCTCTGCCCCCTGTCGCAATTACGGGCCTTGTTGATTCAAGTGCCATCATTTTTGAGCTTGGTGATAGTTCCAGGCAATGATGGAGGCCATTCTCCTAATCAAACACCTGTCTGTTATGAAGCTTGACGTAGTACTGGCGCCAGGCTAGAATGAGTTTACAACCCCAGAATAGCTCAATAGTTGTTGTAGGCTCAATAGGTGGTTGGCATTGCTGCCTACATGGGTTCAATTCTGTGTTCTATCCCTACTAGATGACAGGTAAAATGAGTCAAAAGAAGCAGAAATATAGCAATAAATGAGTAACATTCTGCAGCACCAGGAAACACCAGGTGGGTACCAAAGCATTGCATACATGATGATCTTGTCAGTTTCCTAGCCCCCTTCCAGCTTGGAGGTTATGACATTGAGAAAAGCACTTCTTAGAGGCCATAGTGCCTCTGCTGAGCCAAAAATTTTCCAGTATTTGGAGGAGATTGCATTGCAGTTGTGCCTGTCCTGTTTGCTTAGGGTACTCTATGGGCCTCTGAACCTGCATATAGACACTTTTTGTGTTTCACAATTGTTGGAGCAGTGTATTTGCTTATCCCTTCGGCCCATGGGTGTAATCCCTGTGACTTCCACTTGTAGTGTCAGTACACATTCTCCATGAATGTTTGTTTCTCCCCTGGCAGGTTGTAGATAGTGTTGCCTTGTACAACAGGTTTTTTCTAAATTTCCAGTCAACAGTGTGTTTGATATGTACCTGACATGAGGCCAGAGAGATATAAACCCATGTCACATGCCCTAACATCTGAGCCATGTGTATCTTGGCACATATAATACTTAGATAGATATAATTAGTTTAGACTTAGTTGGCATCTTAACCTATGCCAAGACTGGTGTGTATGTAGATGTCTCCCTGTATTGTCATTTGACATGTGTGGTAGGGACATTGTTAAAGTTATTTCACAGTTGTTGTTGTACACTTTTGCCAGATGTAGGACCAGGTCTGAGAGGGCTTAAGATGCTGACCAAGCTCCCCAAGTATGTCAAGGACTGTGCATATGTTGAACTGTTGCATAAAATAGACAGGCTATATTTTTATCAGTGCCCTAACCCATTAACAGGCAGGGCTTAGAATGGGACTATTATTCTTGGTTTATATGAGTGCATCCTCACAAGTGCCTTGGGCCATGACCAGGGACACACTGGTGTATTTGCAATAAAGTTAGGATCATGTGCCAGTGGCAGATGTTCAGATCTGAGCCTTAAGTGTATAGATTTGCAGTTGCCTTGCTACAGAGTCATAATAAGAAAAATAATGATGGTTGCATAGCTTCTTCCCACATAGATGTGCCAAGTGATAGAATTGGCATTTCCATCTAATCTTGGCTGAACTGTAGATTCATTTGAGAATTGTTGTTCAGAACTCCATGGCTCACTTCAAGGTAATGGTTAACAAGACATCTTTGGTACTGTTTCTTCTGTTCCTGAAATCTAGTCTTCTACAGGGCAAAAGAAAAGTTAATTTCACAGTGCTACGGTGCTATCATATTTCTTACTTCAAAACAGAGAATAAAGTTATAGAGTTCAGATGAGGAAATGTCATCATGGAAAGTTTGTTTTATTTAGATATGAACTTTAAGTTGGACATTAGCATTGTTTTACTTAAAGGTCAAGATGCAGTTAAAGCTTCCCCTCACCTGACATATCTATAGAAAAACTAAATACAAATCACCTAGCTTACCCACATACCTCACCATAGGAAGGTAGCTAACTTAACTATAGTACCTAGTAGTTATAATTTGTTGCATCCTTCAGAGGACTATACAGAAGTCACTCAGAACCCATAAGTGGACTTACCATAGATGAAATTGAATGTATTTATTTTTACGATCCAGTATCAGTAGATGATGTCTGCTAGCTGTTATCTGAAACAGCTGCTTCAGAGACTATGTAAACTAGTTTTGTGGCAAAATCTGATCTATACATAATTACTTATTAATCTAAATTCACAAGTATATTTATTATCCAGTATTATAATTGATTAAGCCATTGTAACAGTGCCAACCTAAGGAGGGTTTTATCTTACATTATAATAGCTATGTTGGCAAATCTTTGGAAACTTAAATCCAGTGACTGGAACTGTGAATTCAATACAGATATTTCTACAAAACTGATAAGAACCCCAGGTATGCAGAAAGTCTGAATTTTTTAAAAAATGAGGAAAGTTAAAAAGCTGAACAGGATAAAAGAATGTCTATGGTCCAATTGCAGATGCATAGTGGTTAAGAGCAGGTGTGCTCTAATCTGGAGGAACCAGGTTTGATTCTCCACTCTGCCGCCTGAGATGTGGAGCTGGGGAGTTCAGATTAGCCTGTACACTCCAACACACACCAGCTGGGTGATCTTGGGCTAGTCACAGTTCTTCTGAGCTCTCTCAGCCCCACCTTCACAGGATGTTTGTTGTGAGGGGGAGAAGGGTAAGGAGTTTGTAAGCCCCTGTGAGTCGCCTTTAGGAGAGAAAAGGGGGATATAAATCCAAACTCTTCTCCTTCTTCTTCAAATGAACTCCACCCAGCCACATGCCAATGCAAATGTAACAGCAATGTAAATGAACTTCATATAGATGAATGAAAATATACCTCAGCCTTCCCCATGAGATGGACAAAATATATACCCACCACAAAAAATATATACCCCACCACACATATCACGAAGAGAAACATGTTATGATGACATGCCAGCCATAGATGTGGGCAAAACGTAAGGAGGAAAAACCACCACACTTCGGCCATGCAGCCAAAAAAATCCACAACAGCCAATTGATTCTGTGAAATCCTTCGGTAATATATCTGGAGTATCAGTAATTGCAAGATTGTTGTTCATGTTCTCATTTGTTAGATGTACATTGGATAGCTTTATATGGGCATTGTGAAGTGTTGGCAAATTTAGATTTGTGACTAAAACTTCTGGGGTCATGATTTTTGATGTGAAGTTGGTGTATATGACGCTGACGCCCCCCGCACCCCCGGACCGTTTGCACAAACGGCCCCGGTAGGGGCTGGGAAGACGGCGCAGCCTGCACAGAGGCTGCACCATCACCCGAACGCCTTACTGTCCCTTCGACCTTCCGGTGCGTCGCCCAGGCCAGGGGACACGCCCCCCTGCCCTGCGCGACAGCTCTGGAGTCGCGGGGCAGGGGGCGTGTCCCCTGGCCTGGGCGACGTGCCAGAAGGTCAGAGGGATGATAAGGTGTTCGGGGAAGGGGGGGAATGGTGCTTTCCAGCGAACGGCAGCAGTTGGAAGCTGCTGTTTCCAAAAAACCTCGCTCAGGGAGCGAGGTTCGGAAACAGCGGCTTCGCACCACTCGGGGGTTGCGAGTCTGCCGCTGTTGCGATGCAGCAGTGGCAGCCGTGCGAACCCCTCACCAGGGATGCTGTTTTTAGCATCCCTGGGATGCTGTATTCCGCCCATGCGGAAACAGCCTTAGAATGATTTTTCCAGTGGTGGGATTCAAATAATTTAACAACTGGTTCCAGTGGTGGGATTCAAATAATTTAATCAAATAATTTAATCAAATAATTTAACAACTGGTTGTTTACAAGCACAATTTTAACAACCAGTTCTGCCAAAGTGGTGCAAACCTGCTGAATCCCACCACTGGATTTTTCCCTCTACTTTTTATCAGGAAACTACTTCACTGGCAACAGCAATTGTAATTTGAAAGGATGAGGGTGTTCATCTGTACATTTTAAAACAAGTCTTTAAAGATAACCTCATTCTCACTTTTTTTATTTGCTTTGTTGTTTGCGGTGGGAATGGGAGAGATGTGGATGCGTAGGATGGTTAATGAATAGACTATAGAATTTGAATCTAATTTCTTTCCCTAAAATATTATAGCCATCCTCTTGGCTTTGTTTATTACGAAGCATAATAGATGAAAGGAATCAAAATAATGCTTACTCTGCCTTTCCTTGTTCTTATCTGGAAACAAATAGACTTTCTCTCTCTCTGTTTGCAACATGCATGTTTAATAAAATATCAAACCCTCCGAATGCTTCAGTGCTCTCCATTATCTCATGACTTCTCAGTGTACAATATTCTAAAGCATTGCTTCTAATGTATTAGCTTTTAGGAGATTATACACACATTATGCATATTATGAAGTAAAGAGCAGGTACAGTACTTGAAACCATTTGGGTGTTTTATTGGCAAAAATTGCTTTTTCAAGCCTCAGCATGCATAAGCAGACACCCTCTATCTACTCATGCACGGCTCTGCATTGATGACAGAAAAGCGATCTGATTTATATTTCTATGCAAGTTAACTGCTTGGTTCCAATAACTTTTTGAACTCTCATTGATGCACAGTGGACAGAATTGTTCTAGAGGTTACAAGCTCAAACTATGTGCTATTTTGCAGTAAGCTTACAAACTGGATTTTTCATTTATGTTCCTCTAACCCAGTGATGGCGAACCTTTTTGAGACCGAGTGCCCAAACTGCAACCCAAAACCCACTTATTTATTGCAAAGTGCCAACACGGCAATTTAACCTGAATACTGAGGTTTTAGTTTAGAAAAAACGGTTGGCTCTGAGGCGTGCGATACTCAGGAGTAAGCTTGGTGGTAGTCGGTGGCTTTGCTTTGAAGCAACTGTGCATCTCTTCCAACTGGTGAATCAGGACCCTAGGAGGGTTTACTCAGAGGCAAGCCCCATTGCCAGCAACCGAGCTTACTCCCAGGTAAAGGATTGCGCTTTTGTTCTTTGCATGAAAATCAGTGGGGTTTAACAGCACTTAACAGGGTTACCTACACTGCTTCCCAAAACTAGGTCTCAGGTTCAATGCTAATAATCGAGCCCACCAGCCCAGGCCAGCCTAGATGTGGGGGGGGGGGCTCTGTTTGCGCATGCCCACAAAGAGGGCTCTGAGTGCCACCTCTGGCACCCGTGCCATAGGTTCACCACCACTGCTCTAACCTAACTGACTGCCCCAATGACTTTTGTGACCAAATAGGATGTGAGACTGGGTTTTCACTTCTGCGGTCATCTATCTGCTGAGGAGGACTCTCTGTTATTTTTCAGCAGATTCCTTTGAGCCACATGAAGAATGAGCACAATCCACCCCATGTTTGCATGCAACTAAGGCTGACTGCAATTTTTAGAGCCTCCCATGATATACAGGGCCCACTTTTTCATATTTCTTGTCCCAATGAGGTTTAAAAACTGCAGACATCGATAGAGTTTAGTTCAGAATAGGAATCTCAGCTGCTTGGAAGTTAGTGTTCAGGTTAGATGAACTTGTCATCTGCTATTTTTCCACCTCTGGTTTGGATGGTAATTCTGAAGCAGAGAAAAAAGTCCATTATCCTTCCTGTGTTTTTCCATCCCACCACCTTTTATTTTTCCTTCTAATGGGGAGCATAATAGGGAATAAAGTACTGACAGCGAGAGACAGCTGATAGTGGAGAAATTTCCTTTTGCAGTGTCATCTCTCTGGTTTCTCTGTTTTGCAGTGTCATCTCTCTGTTGATGTTTTTCTTCCCAACAAGGATGCAAAGCAGCATATAACATTGGTCTCCGTCTTCCATTTTATACTGAAACCACGTGCCTTTTAAGCTAGGTTTAGGTGATAACGTGTGACTGACCCAAGGACACCCAGTGACCTTCATGCAGAGTGGAGATTTTATCTTGGGTCACTCAGATCCTAGTTTGGCACTTTAACCATTACACTGTGGAGAGCAGTTTCTGGGCTTTGTAAGCCCACATGGGGTGGCCATTCTTGCAATCAAAACTCTCCTTTCCAGAAGGCTGCAGTTTGCCCTGGGGGAACTGCTGCCTCCTGGAAAGGGGTTTTTAGATTGCAAGAATGGCCATCCCGGGGGAAGAAATGTTGAATCCTCCATGTGGTACCTAGGTATATTTTTCCAAACATATCAGTACAACAATGAGGAATGTAATAGTGAAAAATCATGGAGAGAGAAAGGGTTAACCTTGCTCTTCCTTTTCCCTGTGTTATTGCACTGCAATCACCATTTGTGGATCTCCGGTTATCTAATTAAGCCTTAAGGACTGATGAATAAGGCCCCATGTGTCTTATTCCTTCCATTGTCGATCAACGAGTGTATGTTCTTCAGTGTGTTTGCATAAGCCTTCCTGGAGTAGAGCATGTTTCTTCAAAGGCAAAGGTCTTTAAGGTGCCGCAAGAGGCCTCTGTTTATTTTTGCTGCAACACATTAACACAGATATCCCCCTTGAACTTCACTCCACCTGTCTGCTTCCACACTCTAGCCACTCAGACATGTTTTGTGAGTTCAAAACAACCATATTGCCTGTTTGAAACATCAGTGTGGGCTGCAATGTGGGCATACGTGCATATGCTAAGGAGAGGAAGTCTTGAAATAAGAGACATTTATTGTACTCTGTAGAGGTGGATTGTTTTAGAATAAGGAACTCCGTCTAAATGGAAGACATCTGGCAGTTCTAAGGGGAAGTTATTTTCCGCTGTTAAGAGGTATTAGTTTGTCAGTGATTCTTGCCAATTCTGCAGGTGTTTCAGTTAACACAATATGGACTAACTTAGTTCATATTTCATCAAGGACATATCTTTTGCTGTTACATGAATTTGTTATGCAGGAACTCTTGCTTAACAAATATCTTACTTTATGGCATAGATTAGCTGATTTCCTTTACAAATCAGGGAACTTCTTTTGGGGGGTGCTGAAAAAGTAAGATTGTTGGATATTATCCAGATGTTAGCCAACCTGTTACACTATGATCAAGATCTAAAACTATGGTGCGAGTCACATGAATCGAAGAGAACTTTACAGTGTAATTCTACACTGAGTTACAACTTTCAAAGTCTATTGACTTCAATGGACTTTGAAGAGTTTAACCTTGTTTAGGATTCTGGTTGTGGTGGGTTTTCCGGGCTGTGTGGCCATGGTCTGGTAGATCTTGTTCCTAACTTCACTCCACCTGTTTGCTTCCACACTGCTTCCTGCATCTGTGGCTGGCATCTTCAGAGGTGTATCACAGAGGGAAGTCTGTCATACACTGTGTCCAGTGAGAAAGGAATGTTTAGTAAGGTATACATTGTCCATGTCCCAGGATGGGGAACCAATCAGTAAGTGTTTGGGTGAAACTTGCTATGCAAGGTGTGGTTGACTGCATTGTAATGCGGGTGGGGTTTTTCAGTCCAGGCCGTGATTCATATTTGCATTCCCTGCAGCAGCAGCAGTCTTAGTGAATGCAAACCCTTTGTCTGGGTGGAAAAACCTAGACCCTGAGATTAGAAATCTGAGTGAGAAAGGAGACAGCAGCTGAATAGATAAAAAGGAAGGATATAGACGAGACTGACCTATCAACCTTACAAGCTCTTCTGCTCCCTCTAGCATACTGGTGTGCTTGGAACAGAGTCATTGTACAGTCTTTCACATTCAGCAGTAACTATACTATATAAGCACTTATACATTACTTTGAAATCCTACAAGAGTTTCAAAACCAATCTGAGCTGTGACACAGGAGTCTGTTCATAATGAATTTACCTTGAAGATTTTGACATTGTCCAGGGAGCAAATAATCCTTCGCTGGAAATCTAAAGAACCATCACCACTGTCCACATAGCATGCCAGAAGCTGAGTCTTTACTTACATGACATAATCATGCATTAGATAAGGTAGCCAGTGTTGAAGTGTTGGGCATCCATTCCTGGTCTTTCTGAACAGCTCCTTCCCGCCATTATGTGAGTGTGCTTTTGTAAGTGTGCTTATTTTTGTTAGCCTTTTATTCCCCTTTTAGGGTGTTGGTTAACCAGCTGGAGAACATGCACGATAACCTTACTCCTGTTGAAATTTCTCCCTTTTGTTTGAATGTATTATTATTACTACTGTTGCTGAATTGTTCTCATATATTGTTTCACAACACTTCAATAAATAGAGATAATTTTGTTAGCATGTCAGCCTTAGTCACTTTTTGGATCAGCGTACTTTGATGCTAAACACTGCACTGAAATATCCTGCTACCAAAGAGAGGTGAAAACAGTTCTCTCACACTGAATGGGGAGGAAGGAAACGAGAGAGGAAGAGAGATTTCTGGCTTTGTGATTAACAAAACTACCCAGGGTAACTGCTGAAATAGGAATTTGGAAGAGGGAGTGAGAAAGTAACAATGCACATCATCTACGTTCCCAGACAAAATGACAGGTTTAAAGCTTGGATCATTTAAGGGGTAGTTTATTGGTAGATGACCTGTCTTGTCAATTTCCTGCTAAGGCTTTTGACATTAATTGGTGTGATTATGGTAGTTTAGAAGATGCATGGAACATCAGTATGATGTAGTAAAAAAATCTCCCTTCTGACAAAGAAATCAGAACCGTATTCCCGCATCTCTAACTATAATAGAAATAAATCAAAGAGGTTTGAGTATATGCCTGAAGCCAAGCTAAGTGTGGTGAAGCGGCTGGATTTTTCCATTCAGCAGTCTAAGATTTCTTTTTTTAAACTTAATTGCAACAATAACGGGCAAGTAGCTGGAAGGTTAAAGAGAGACCTTGCAAATTAGAGAGATCACCACCAATAGCAACAGCCATTTTTGTGGATGTCATTGAGCCAGAGAATTTACAGTTTAAATTTAAACATTTCCGACTACCAGAAAAGTCTTTAACTTGCTTTCCTTAGAGAAAAAAGGAGAGGAATTCAATCAGACATTTTCCATAAGGTTTTAAATTAGCAATAAACTGAGTTAACCCCTGCAGTCCTGGAAAAATATAGTACAATACCTAATATTAGTTAAAACATTTAAATATTCAACAAGATAGACCAGAATGCTTGTAGATGCCTCTGGTCAGAGAATTTTAGACTGGATGGTCATGTCCCTCCTTTAGTTAGGAAAGACTGTTACTTTAATCAGTGTCTTGTTTCACCAAAATAAACCTAGGCTCATTCCGCACATGCAGAATAATGCACTTTCAAACTGCTTTCAGTGCTCTTTGAAGTTGTGCGGAATGGCAAAATCCACTTGCAAACAGTTGTGAAAGTGGTTTGAAAACGCATTATTTTGCGCGTGCGGAAGGGGCCCTAGCTTGATGTACCTGCTTGCCATTGTACCTTCTTTACCCTCCCTTCTTGCTCAGAAAATCACAATTTAAAAGAACTCCAGGTTCATGAGAGTTAGTTTCCTTCTCCCAAACTGGAGTTCTCAGCAATGCAGTCCTAAAGAGAGTTAAGTGTAAGCCCACTGAATTCAGTCAACTTAGAAGGGGAAGCTTGCTTAGGATGGCACGTGTAAGCCTTGCTTAGGATCCTGGTTTGAGGGAGCAACCCCTGTGTGCCTGCATTCATACATCATGGAGTTCAATTTTAACAACAATTTAACCACAGTGGAAAACCTGGGGGGGGGGGGGAAGGTATGCACTTGAGCTCAGCAACAAGCCTAAGTTCATGTTTATGATTAACAGCAAAGAGAGAAGCTTTCATGCAGCCTTGGCTTCCAGCTAGTCAGGTTGCTTGCTTTTCTCATGCTAGATTTTCTTGCCCATTATGGTGTTTTGCCTCCTGATCTTCAAACAGCATACACTTTAGATTACTTTGCTAGATTTGGAATTTTCGTGATCAACCCCAATCTTCCCCAAAGCATCTGAATTTCTTGGAAATGTTTTATGGAAAATCTAGACAGTTTTTCTAGATAAAGTTAGTTGGATCAATGACAGAGAATTAGGATTTTTTTTCTCTTTTGGAATGTATTTTAGTGAATGCCAGAGTAACTGATTTCTATGCATAAACTTAGACATCTGTGGAACCTTACTACAGAGATGTATGATGGAAAGTTTATTATTGGTGTCCTGTGTATTACAACCCCCCACAGAATACTTCAAAATAGTCAAATGACATAAAATTATTCTACATGATGGAAACTTCCATTTCATCTCAGGAAAATCACAAACATATTTTCCAGTTTTGTTTCAACATTTTTTAAAAAACAATCTGATTGGAACAGCTACTCTGTAGAAATCTCTAATATAAAACAGAAACCCTCTAATCACAGGTTTCTGCTTGATGTTCAAGGAAATATGTCAGCTTATCTTATAAATACTACATCAGGTAAAGGTTACCTGTCGAATATATATGACTTGTTCAAAGCTTATTCTTGGCTTGTGTTAAAGGATTGGTAGTGCCCATTCCACATATTTAAAGCAAACAAACAAAGTGGCAAGTGAAATGTGTCATTATAGAAAATGCTTCTTGGGAATACTACTTTTCCTTTCAAGTCTTGTCAGGTCTAGGGAGCTGGTAGCAAACTGAAAAGTTTGGATATCCTCATACAAAGAAATGAATTCTTCTGCATTTATGTTCAACTGACGCTTGCTTGTGACCTTTCACTGTTCACTGAGCGATCGAGGTAAATGTCATATCAGATACACTGATCAAAACCTTGATATTCTAAAGGTCCTTCAAAATCTGGATTGGTTATTTGGTTTATTTGCACAAATAGCTTGAGGTTATTGTTTTATTTCGTTTCCTCTGCTATGCTGTACCTGTCACCTGAGAGCCAGTCTCTTTGACATCATCTCTTTGGTCATCATTTACTGTGGAAAGGGATTAAAAATACAGAGAGAGAGACAGACACATTGGCTGATTATGTACAAGGGCCTGTTCTGTACAACACAAATAAGACATCCTGCGGATATCTTATGAAGAGCTATCTGTGCTTTTTCTTTCTGCACAGCACAAATAAAACATCTTTAGGACATTTTAAAAAGAATCTCTTGGCTTTTATGTTTTACTTTTTGCTTTTCCCGCCTTCCATCCCCCTTCCCCTGTTAAAGCACTTTCATTTTTGCAGCAGTTTGTGTCCACCATTTTGTGCTGCAGGAATTCTACCTCCGCCATTTGGTGAAAGTACCTCATGGAGGTTTCCTGTGCTTGCAGCTCATTCCTCTGCTTGCAGCTCATTCGACTGCTATTTCCGTTTTATTTATTTATTTGATTTATTCTATTTTAAAAGTATAGGAATAAAGTTTGTTTTCCACACATGTCATTTCCCCCTCTTTTTTGTTGTTTTTGTTTGCAGGATACTGTTTTTGTAGCCACACACATGGATGAGAGAATTGCACCAGTAGAAGTGTTGGGTAGACCTGCCCTTCACAAACCAGCTTAGTTTTTTTTTCTGTGCAATAAGAACAAGCCAAGTTGGTCCATGAAGGGCAGGTCTACCCAATGCTTCTTAATGGGAGCTAGACCCATTCTCTGAGGCTGTTTCCACATGGGATGGAAAAACAGCGGTCCCTGGGGCACTGTTCGCACAGGAGGCATTGCTGCATCGCAGCAGCGCCGTCCTGGCTCCCCTGAAGTGGTGCAAAGACGCCATTTCCGAAACTCACTCGGGGGGCGAGTTTCTTGGAATACGCCAGTTGCCACCCGTTGCCGAGCGAACAGCAGTGGGTGGAAGCCAGCGTATTCCCTGCCCACCTTTTCCCTGCCTTGAGTCGCTCTGAGGAGGCAAGGGGACACACCTCCTTGCCTCCATCGCTTCAGCCATCACTCTGGCCAGGGGGCGTGTCCCCTGATCTACTCAGAGCGACGCAAGGCAGGGAAAAGGTAGACAGCTGTTCGGGGGGCTGCGTGGCTGTGCAGAGTGTGCTCCACCAGCAGCGCAGCCTGTGGGGCTGTTCGTGTGAATGGCCCCAGGGGCCTGTCCGGCATCCATCATTGCCAGTGCAGAGCCCTCTGCAAACCTAACAAATTGCCGGAAGCAGTCTGAGTGGCTGTGATTCTTTTATCCATGTGTGTGTAGCTATGAAGACAACTCCTTCTAAACAAACAAAAAAAGGAAAAAAATGACACGTGCACAGAATGGCAAGGGAAAACAAACTTTATTCATGTACTTTTAAAACAGAAATAGCAATGTGATGAGCTGCAAGCAGAGGAAACCTGCATGGGAAACCTTCATCAAACGGTGGAGACAGGCATGGAGAATCTCTGCAGCGCAACACGGCAAGTGTAAGCTGCTGCAAAAATGAAAGTGTTATGACAGGGGAAGAGGGGTGGAAGGTGGGAAAAATAAAATGTCTCTTGCTTGTTTGTTCCTCGTGGCCAACCAGGAGACGTTTTAAGAATGGCTTGGCCAAAAAAATTCCCTCTGTTCGGTGTCCTCAAAATAGGACACCCGGAAAAGAAAAAAGACATCCTGAAAACATCTTAGGGAAAAGCTGTGTGGAGTCATCCCCCCACCCCCCGACACCTTTTTAACGTCCTCAGGACATCTTATTTGTGTTGTGCAGAGTGGGCCAAGGTGTCTGGTTTGTAATGGGGGCAAATGTCTGTCACAACAAGATTTCTGGTCTCGACATATTCCTCAAGCCCTGCTTTTACTTTCCAATCTCTCCACAGCAAATGAGACCACTTCTAGCATGACTTTTAATTTGATTCACCACCAGAGCACAACTTTGCCCCAGAAATCCTGGAGAGCACTTGTTGCCCGATATGCTACTTAGCATGATGGATTTGATGGGGATGATTAACAAAGCCCTTTATCTTGCAACTATGGGTGTGATGAAATCTGTGCCTCTAAGAGGAGTTGATGAGCAGAGTTAAGAGAACCAGGAAAAGCAGAGGCCTGTTGAGACCAGCAAGTTCGTTGTGGGGCAGGTAGAGAATGTCTCCTCGTGTGAGCAAAGAAACATGAGGAGACCATGCTATAGCCCCACTGCAGCTAAAAAATACGAGGTAAGCATTCCATGCATAATGAGCCATCGAAAACTTGGTACTTTAGAAAAAAAACAATATCCCAGACAATGTACTTTCAGCTGTTACACAAATTATGAATTACATGCAGTATAATTTTAATTATATTTTCTCTAATTTATATTTGTATTAGGAAAAGACCAACTCACTTACTGGTCTCAAAAATGCTTCATTTAAAAGAAATTGCTTTCCTGAATAGCAAGCATTAAACAATTTTATTTCTTCAGTAGTTTCTCTTTATTATTATTCATAATTGATTCCTGTGGTTTTTTTAATGCTTATATTTGTCACCAGCTTAAAATGTTCATAGCTGCAAAACTATTGTGTCTTCAGAATGTCCTTACTTTTAGATATTTTTCTTTTGATTACAGTTGTATTCATCCTATCCAAATCCAGTGAAACCTTGCACATTCAGCTTCTATGGAAATGAAATCTGTAAATTTCTCCCTGAAGTCCTGAACATTTTATGCCAACATATAAGTCCATCTAGTTGTATAGCTCTTATTTCCAAATGAAATATGTTTTAACAAAAGTCATCTTCTATCCCCAAAAGAAAGGCAAAACACCTTGAAAGCAGCGTGTATATTAGTTTGTGTAGAAATATTGTGCTTCTAAGTATGACCTCCTTATTTCTAAACTGTACTTTCAGTCTCTAAGTATTGTTGAGTGTTCAATATTTGATTTAAAAGGA
This sequence comes from Sphaerodactylus townsendi, assembly GCF_021028975.2. Lineage (NCBI taxonomy): Eukaryota > Metazoa > Chordata > Lepidosauria > Squamata > Sphaerodactylidae > Sphaerodactylus > Sphaerodactylus townsendi. The sequence goes on from NC_059425.1 coordinate 146,034,985, forward strand.
AATGGGTTCCCAAAAAGCCCACAGTAATTCTAATAAACTAACAAATATCAGTTCAAATATAATTTTATTGAGGCATGATGGAACTATAACTGGCTACTTCCTAGTTTTGCTGGTAGCTATTGCTGGTTGGGCAGAAAGGTGTCCTCAGCTTCAGCGTTATCCAGCCATGATGAAAAGGTACCTTGTTTCTGTTGCTTTTTACTGTGGCTTGCAAGTTCCAACTGGTATCTCAAGGGAGAAAGCTGTCACCTGAACTGAGGCATGACAGAAACCTGTGCAGCTATTTCCTTTTCTCTCTGAGGATAAAGACAATTAGTAACTGAGCTGGAGCCACATATGATGGTGGCATGTTCTTTAGCCTGTGTAAATTCTCAAACATGTTTCAGGAGTCCAGTGACCCTTTTGCTAAGGGCAACCACAACAGTTCTGCAAACCGCACGTTCATCTTTTGATGTGTGTCAACCATGAGTTTCACAATGGAGCAGAATATATTAAGCTTTCCAAAACAATTTACTTTAATGAGAAAATATTATAGGTATAATGCCTCTATTTTCTGTGAACTGTGTGGCTGGCAGCAGCAATGTTGACCCTTTGTATTAATAATAAATTGATATATGAAAGGATATGGTCTTATGTCAAAATGTTGAACCTTCATGGTGTTAGCTCCCTGCCAGGTTCAGTTGATCACCAATATTACAAGTCTATGCCAAATATAAGTGAATTTTATACCTCCATTGATGTTTGATTGGAAGTGAGCATTACAGATTCAAGACCACCAGGAGTTTGCTATGGCTGTTTCTGCATGGCACAATTATACCAGGTTATAATCAGTATCTTACAATCTGGGACTATTTTATCCTGATTTCTCCCTTCTCATGACTGCCCATTCCTGTGAAGGAATCGAGTGAAGACTGGGAGAAAATACTCCAGTTTGTTTCATGTGAGCCTGGGTCTTTTGTATTTCCACCGCAAGCATATCTGCGCATGCGCAAACATCCCTGGTGTCCCGCGTTCTGATTGGCTATTATTTTGGGGTAGCAGCTTGAATTAATGTCTCCGTTTTGCCTTTTGAATTGCTGGTACAAGTGGGGGGAAATGAAGCCCCCCTTTTCCAGTTCTGGATAGGGCCCGGTGCAGGCCACAACACGGCAAGTGGCAGCAAAAAACAATGGGGCACAGCATCACATTACATTCCCACTCTTGTTCTCACATTTTTGTGGAAAACGAGAGACCCCCCCCATGATATGCCCACTAACATTTGGCCCAAAGTGCACATCTCCCTAGCTATGTGTTCTGAGCACCCAGTACATGTACAGAAAAGAAATGGGGACATTTTGGACTCTACTCTTGGTTAACCCAGGCAAAATGGCACCCAGTTGATACCAAGAGCAGAAAACATGCTTGGGGGAACGTTTCGGGAAGGGCGGGCTGCAACGGTTGGTGGCTCAGAAGAGTGGAAAACTGGCATGATGTCAGATGGGGATATCGGGGGAAAACTGACATGATGTCAGGTGGGGATATGGGCGGCAGGGGGGAGAGATCAGGTGGCTGGGTGGGAAAAATAAATTGGTTCAAGATAGCAAGTTCAAGATGGGATTTTTGAAAATAATTGCCAAATTGGTGATTTTTAAAAATCCTGGGATGAGGGAAATATCACAGGACAAACCTGCTATAGTACCAGGAACTGTATGAATATCTTGGCCAAACTGGAAGTCCAAAAGGTGTGGTCAGGTCCAATCCAGAAAAGTCAGATTCACAGAGAGTTCAAAGTGCAGTAAGGATATAAAGGCAGGGACACATTGCTCCCACAGTAGTTTCCCTTAACTGATTGCTTGAATTGGAAATTAACTTTCTGGGACAGATATGCCAGTTGTACTTCATTAGTCAGGTGTAATTCATCAGCCCTCACTGCTGCTATCAGGGATTGATCTGTGTTGAGCCAACATTCCCTCACTAACTTCCCTGTCTCCCTTAGAGTTTCCTTTTTAAATGCCCCCTCTTTGTTCCAAAGGTTCTGGTGACACTAAATGTGAGGCTGCAGTTGCAAGGTTTCAGGCACGGTTTGAATTCCTGAGCTGGAGTGTTGAGAACATAGGCAAATGGCTTCTGCCTGTGTGCTCTTTTGTTATTAGCCAGGGGCTGCGACTGACTTCATCTTCCTCCTCCATAACTGAGGAGGTATCAGCAGGAGGATCCATGACAGTGTCAATTATTGAGTGTTTCCAGTTCATAACTCAGAGTAGCTTTCTCTCCTGATCATTAAGACTTAAAGTTTTTGACTCCGTGCTCTGTGTTTGGACCCTTCCATCTCTCCACAATCCTGCCAAAGCATTTGTTCTCATATTACCATTTGTGAGTTTTCCTCACACTGCTGATTCCTACAGTTTTTTTCTGGAGTGCATCTTTTGTCTGAACATATGCCACTCCCATCTACTCATCTTTCCATCATGTTTACATCCGTCTAACCTATTTCATTGTCAAAGCCTTCCTTTCATTTTGTTTCAGTTTGTAAAATAGCATGCATATCTATGGTGGCATGGAAACGATAGTAGCATCTCTGTTGTGTGCCTAATGTTGTGGAGTTGCAATGTAGGCTTTTATTTTTGAGTTTCTGTCTTGTCATGGGGTGGCAAATGTTCAGAATTGTTCAGGAATAACATCCAAATAGAGAATGGTCTTAGATCGTTGCATCAAGCTGGTATGCCAGTGAACATTTTTAACTGTATAATATCTTTGGAAGTAAAAGAGAATATTGTACTACCCAGTCATGTGAATTATCCAGTTCTACTTCTCAGTCCTGCATGAATCATCCTGCCCCACCTGCATCAGATCCTCTACAAAGTAATACTCATCAATATACAATTCTACATCATTCAGCATCAAACTGATTACATGTGAAATTGAATGTATTTGGTAGTTCAGTGGTCTAAATGTGTAATGTCAGCTGAATAAAACTGCTACACATTGTTCCACCTGTGCCTCCATTTTCGATTTTAGTGAAAGTGTTTTATACAATAAACACTGCATGGGTCCATAATAACTCTCGTTTTTTTGTCCTCACTTTCATCCACAGGCTCATCTGTTCAGACCCTAGAAAAGATTTAATCACAATCATGAAAACTGACAACTTTCCATACCCTCACACAAGGCAGACAGGGTAGAAATCAAATATCTGAACAGATGAAATCTTTATGAACATTCCGTACCATCGTATTAGTTTACCCAACACATATACTATCAGGGCACAACAATATAGCTGAAGTCCGAGATTTCACTGTTCTTTGACAGAAGCATCATGCCAATCTCTTTCATTTTCCCCAGTGCTCTAGGGATTTCTCTTTGAAAGAATCTTTTAAAATAATCTTTGTAGTCAAACATCCCAGCCAATGGATTTGCACTGTGGCTTTTTAGATGTGCAATGGTTAACATAAAAATAAAGTTAATTCACTGCTAAAAATATGGCTTGTATATCATTCTGTGAAACTCTTTTTGACAGGCATGAATTTCTAAAAGAAGCTTCACATTATGGTTTTGAAGTAAGCAGAGATGATTAGGCCTCTTGATATTTTAGCAGTGCTAACTGTATTGATCTCCTTGTAGGCTGTCTTAAGTAATGAAAATAATGGGATTTAAATGTGACCTTTTCAATCACTGAATCAAGCTCTATGTTTTGAACATTGCTGAATCAATGATCCCTTTATACTCATCTGTACATTTGTGTCATATTCAGGGCAGGTAATACTGCAAATCGATTATGATTCTGGGTTTTTGGTGTGAGATACAACATGGCTTACCATTTGTGGTGAAGCTCCAACCATCCTGAATATGCTTTAAGAATTCTTAAGTATCCATCTGGAGATGCATGGAGTTGTACTCTTTTTTTCATCCTACTGTAGTTTTGTCTGCTTCATTAGATGTCACTCTGGAAAGCCCCATTCTAGAAGAGAAGCTTCTCGATTTGTGGGGGGGTGGGGGTGGGGGGTGGGAGTGAAGAACATAAGTAGATACAGCAGGAATGAAAAGACTGATAAGCATCAGCCCTGGACTTATCTGGGGCACTTTTGCAGCCTCAGGGTGGGGGAGTAGACTGGAGGGTCATTTCTGCTGGTTTAAGGCTGGCAATGGAAAACCTGGTGGAATGAGGCAGTCTGAGCTAGCCACTCAGCTTCACTGTGGCTATCTGGGGAGGGACGGAGCTCCAAGTAGACCAGGAGATCTGCAGCCTCTCCCTGCTGAGGCCTCTCCCTTCAGCTGGTTCTGGCTTTCCTGCCCACCCTCCCTTGTTTCGTGTTTGTTACAGGTTGGATTTGGGTTTCCATTCTTTCTACTGAAAGCATTCTTGTCACAGCTACTAGGGCGATTTGGGCATTGGGATGTATCCATTTAGAGGGAAACTGTGCCTGCCCGCTTTCCTCCCCTGCACTGAGAACCCCCTTAAAGTGTTTTAGAGGTGAAGCTATTCAGCTGCATGCCCAGTTGGGGGGCTGTCAACAGGCTCTCACCATCAGGTGGCAAGAGAACCATGCAGCGATTCATGCCCAGGTGGGATCCTGGGGCTTGCCACTGGGCTGTCTACCCCAGCAGCCAAGCTGGGGGAGGGCTGGTAAGACTGAGCAGCAGGTAAGTCGCTTGATGGCAGGATCCATCCCCATACTGTGTCAATGATCCTGCGGTTGTATTCAATTAAAGCTGTGGTCTTCTTTTGCACATTCTGGTTATTGTCTTTTCTCTTTGCCCCCTTTTGCCCCTGGACCCAAGCTTGTGTGTGTTTAAGGTCTACTGAATCTTTACCTTAGATCATAGTATGCAATTTATTCAGAAAAATCATCATCTAGGATGTAAATTAAACCTTAGCTTTGGTACTACAGCTATGTATGAGTTACCATTGCCTAGAAATAATATGATTGCACCCTGTTTACAATGCAGAGGACTTGTTGCCTGTGATAAACATTCTGTACAGGATTGTTTGTTTGCCAGATGTTCCTCTGGCATTTTCCAGTAACAAAACTGCTTGAGACTTCAGAAATGATGAATCCTGCCACAACAATGTAGCCTGAGTGAAAGAGATGCAAGTGCTTAGAAGCAAAGCATTCTTAAAAGCTGAAGCTCTTCATTAGATGGAGGCACGCAGGTGTGCATATGCAGAGCCGTGTGCGAACGCTCCTGTTCAATCGCTCTCAGTTTGACCCTTTCTACTGTAGATTAATTTTTTTTCCAATATAAAGTAAAAACTGCTGTTCTTATAATTGTAAAATTACTGCACTGGGCATGTTGCTCAATAAAGGCTATATCCTTGGCAAAATAATTTGGCTTTATTTTTTCCCACCTGCTGCTCACAGCAATTATCTTGTTCCTTTAAGAATATTAAAAAATGCTGATTTGTTGGACCACATATAGTTCTAAGTGTATTGAAGTTTGCCATGGGTGGTGGGGGCATTATTATTTTATGCTTTTGTTTATTTGTACAGAGTTAAAATGAAACAACCAGTTTACATCAGCCTCTGGGGCCTCGATCTGAAGAATCATGCTGGATGCTCCTCATGAGCAGAATGACTTCTTCGGCTCTTCTTTCTGGCTTTTGTATATCTGTGCATGTGTCAGCTAGGAGCCGCTGTGATTATTACGCGTATCTAACAATGCTAACTTATGTGGTATTACTTTCAAATCCATTGAAGTTAATGGACTTAGAAAGGTGTAGTGGTGTACATCAGCATGGTGTAGTGGTTAAGAGTGTAGTGGTTCTCCTAATCTGGAGAACTGGTTTTGATTCCCCACATGAGCTGCAGACTGTAATCTCGTGAGCAGTTTTTTCCCCTTCCACTCCTACCCGTGAAGCCTGCTGGGTGAATTTGAACCAGTCACAGTTCTCTCAGAACTCTCACCTCCCAGCTTACCTCACAAGGTTTCTTGTGGGAAGAGGCAAGGAAGGCTATAGTAAGCTGCTTTGAGACTTCTTAAACTTGAAAAAAGCAGGATATAAAAACCAATTCTTCTCTGTTTAGGATTCCGCTGTGAGGCAGCAATGATGTCAGTTGTTGTCACGTTTGGGGTATGCTTTGGTGAACGACCTGGAGGTTATGTATCATTCCAGAAAGTCTGTTTTGTCTTCATCTGTTCTCAGCACAGCCAGCACCTATACATGAATGGATTGGCAAAGGTCCATATTTTACTGTACCACTTAATTTCCCTTTCCGCCCCAAAGGAAAATTAGCTGCACGTGTTTGCATAGTGTAGATCTGTGGCTAATGTGTGTGTATACATGCGAGCACCGGGGCTTAGGGTTTAGGAAAAGAGCAATGGTTTTGTCAGTGGCTAGAGCTATGAAGAGAATGCTGCCATGTGAATGTTCAATTTTTATGGGCTAGGATTTCTCAAACAAGGAGTTGGTATCTGTGAAAAAATTTTGAGACTCCCACATATAATGTACAAGATTGGTAAGCTGGGCTGGGCTGGAGCCAGGGGTTGTCATAAATGCTTTCTGAGCACCCCACTATAGGTGAATGAATACCTCACTGAATGATTGTTTGGCTATGTAAACCAGCCATCATAGATCAAGTACAGTAAATGAGAATTCAGCTAATATGATATCACTATAAAGAAAATGAGCACAATGTACTTAATGTTTCTGAGGTTTATAGGACTTTGCTCCTCACCAACAAAAGTATAGTGTCCAGATCACACAAAGTGATAGTATCACTTTATTTTGCTCTGGTTAGAGCTCAGGTTTGGGTCCCACAGTTTAAGAAGGATGTTGATAATGAGGAAGGTGTCCAGAGAGTGAGTGACAAAGATGATGAGGAGACTAGAGACCAAGTCCTATGAGGAAAGGTTGAAGCAGCAGGATATGTTTAGCCTGTGGTGGACATGACTAATATGCATCTGCAAGTATTTGAAGGGCTGCTGTATAGAGGATGGAACAACATTGTTTTCTGCTGTCTCCAGAAGGTCAAACCATAACTAGTAGACTGACATCGAATCAAAAGAGTTTTCACATAACATTGGGAAGAAATTCCTGACAGAGCAGATCCTCAGTGGAGAAAGCTCCCTTGAGAAGTGGTGGGCTTGCCTTCTTTGGAGGGTGTTCAGCAGTGGCTGGATGACCATCTAGCAGAAATTCTGTCTCTCTGACTCACTATGATTTTAGTTAGATTGTGAGAAGGAGGTCACGGAGGAATGAGCCAGTGATTGACTCTCATGGCCTGTTCTTACATGCCTAGGGTTATGCCTATTGCCACTTTGCATCAGGAACGAATTTTCCTTCAGGCCATATTGGTTCAGAGATCCTGGAGGTTTTTTGCCTTCCTCTGAGCATAGAGCAGGATCCACTGGGGAATGCGGAATGATAGTTGTGAATTTGCTGCATTATGTAGGGGATTGGACCAGATTACCCTTCTAGCTCTTTGTTGCTGTGTCTTCCACTGAAATGATAATCCATATTGAACTGAAAGGATGGGCTGTGCCTCCTACTGCTCAGAAAAATAACATGCCTGCATCTTCTTTCTTATGAATAGAAGAACATGTGAGATACTCCTCCCCCTTCCTAACTTTTCTGTAATAATTATACCTGAACCAAGGGAACCTTGTTGCAACTACTTTTTTGCTAAATTATACCATATTTCTTTTCAATCAATTGTGAGTCTCTTGACAGTCAAAGTTTAATACATGATATAAATGTTCATGCATCTTGGGATTCATCCTTACATTAAAGAAATCATCCTTCCAGACGACATGAAGATTACAGATACAATAAATACCTTGGAGGCTGTGGCTGGGTTGGATCCAGTGCAAAATGTCTGCTTGCATTAGAGATGTTGTGCAAGTTTGAATTCACTAGCTGCTTGCACTGTGTCTAATTTCTTCTTGTACAAATTATTTTACAACCAGTTTCTTGGTACTGTAATATCTAGGTGGGGAAATGCTAGATGTTGCTCCAGTGGAACTGTGCCAAGTCCATTTCTGTTTCTGCTTGCACATAATTGGATTCATCCACATCCTCCACATGACCCAGGTAGTCCTGTTTCCTGGTATAATAAAATAATCTGGGGAAAATGCAAACCACTTTGTTTGATTCAGGTTTGTATAAGTGACATATTGACCTCCATATTTATGGATCAATGTTAACCCTCTCCCCCACCCCCCCAAAAAGCATTTTTATTTCCTTTATATGGGAAATAAATACATTACCCCTTTACAAAGACCTTCATAGTCCTTTATAAAGGATAAGCACAAGATCTCTAAAATCAATCTCTTGAGATACTTCTGTTAGTTTGAATGTTCTGTCTTTATTCCTGCATTTCACAGCAATTGCCTCTACTTGATTAACTGGTCCATACCGTTTGACAATCTCATACATAGTTGGAGTTCTTTCCTCAATAACCAGGGCTTGCACATTTTGTTCTTTTCCATTTAAAAAGAGCTGTTCAACATGACAGATAGAAAGCATGATAGATTATTGCTACATAAAAGATCTTTTATTCCAAGAAGTGGAGTTTTGTAAAAGTTCAATTGTGGAGCACAGGGTATATTTTAAGAGCAATGATTAGGGTGTTTTTAGTCAAAAATCAAATTGGCAAACCATTTAAAGCCAAATAAGTTATACTGTCTGGTGGACCATTCCATTTTCTTCAGCATCTTCCTAATAGAAGGAAAATAGTCCAGCCAATTATCATATAGCACTAGCTGCTGCTGCTTCTTCTTTTTTTTTGGTAGGAAGAATGGAGCAGATCTGCAACTACATCTCTTTTTTATTTTTCATAGAGGACTGTGGATTTTTTTAGCTGGGATATAAGTTTTTTTTCCCTCAAGCACTAATCAATAAGGTGCTACTCTGTTATTTTGTGATTTATTATTTAGCTATTATGCTCTTCTTTTTTGAAAACACAGAGCAACTTGCATAGGATTTCTATCATCCAAGCACTGATCCAGAGATTTTATTTATCAAAATACTAAAGTTCTGCCTGCCTCAGCAGCAGCAGCAGCTCGTGGTGGCTTACAAAGCCAGTTATCACTGCTGCTCTTTTACAGATTTATAACTTGAAATAAACAGTAAAAACATGTTTGCATAGAAGAGCCTTGCAGAGCCTTCAGAACAGAGCCACGCTGGAACCCTTCTGATATCCTGGGGGAGGCCATTACAGAGGGCTGAACGTTGCAGGCCAAAAATAATGACTTAGTTCTATGGTAGATCTAATACCTGTCAGGGAGCAATTAGATAGGAGGAAGATCTGAGGTTTGGTCTTATCTCACATTGCAACATTGCAATCCTATGCATAGTTACTCCAGTATAAGCCCATTGATTTGCACTTTCAGCCTGACAGACTCAATGTATTGCAGGGTTTTTCATCAGCTTGTGAGTACTTTCAGATTGCTGTTTTTTCATGGTTTGACCTAGTACCACCTTGTTTATGTTGGATAGGTTGAAACAAAAAAAAATAGGCTAGGTCCAATCACACAGGTCTGTTTTACCCAGTTTTTGCTGTTCTGCAGCTGGGAATCAAATGGGAAAGACTCTTGTGGTTTACCTTTGCACGTCATTTCATATATTACCATAGCACTGCAGAATGAAATCACAGGAAGGCAGTTTTCACATTACTATGATGTTAAATGAAAGCAACCTTTATTTTAAATTTCAACCTGATGACTCAATAGTTTTGGGAAACACAAAATACTCCAATGCTGCCCTATTTTTCTACCCCCACATAGCAATCACTGCAGCCACCATTTGCTATACCCAATATAATACCAAAATTGGTATTAGCTAGCAAAAAAAGCAAGATAGAAGAAAAACAGTATGATCAGAAGCTATCATTGGCTGAATGTGGAGCCACCAAAGCACAATGATGAAACCAACTTTCATTTGCACTTGATTGAAGAACAAAGTATATTAATCACAGATCCTTTTCAGCATCACAAAGTGAGTCAGGCTAATAATTGGGTTTCATATTCATCGCAATTGTATAGACTCAACAATTATACTAGTAAGCATACCAGTTCATCTTTCCAATTTTTCTAATTCTTTTCAGGGTTATCGGTGTACTTGTCTCCCTGGTTGGGAAGGGACATTTTGTGACTCTGAATCCAATGAGTGTGAATCTGTACCTTGTAAGAATAATGGAACTTGCATTGATCTCTTCGATGATTATCGGTAAGAAGAATCCTTTCTATCTCTAAATGATTTAAATTTTGTACTGGTGATGATAGTTCTAGCTTTTCTGTTGTCTCTACAATGGCTCAATGTCAAAATTACTGAATAGCAATCAACCCCTTCTGACATTTTTTTGAGGATAGGACTGACTATATTCATGTTACAATAGAGCATTCTCCTTTTGGAAAAATGAGTCACCTTGCGGGAAAATGAGTAACTGTATATGTATTCTGCCTTGTATATATGTATTCTATTTTGTATTTTCATGGAAGGAGAACCTTTTAAATGTCTTTTTCTTTGTTTCTCGCAAAACTTTTTGATCATGTTTGTCAGAATCATGATTCTCTTTTGGACCCAAGATGCTAACTTAGACTAAAATGCTGATCTGTTTGTCCAACTAGAAGCAACTATTGAAGAGAAGTTAAGATCACTAGCTAGGGAAAGCAAAAGTTGACAGATATGCAAGCCTAGGCATTTTGAGGGGGGTGGAGGGGGCTGAAACCTCGGTACAACTTTTCTGCATCACATGGGGGGTGCTTTTGGCCATCAGCCCCCCTCCCTCGCTCCATGAATGAGGAGTTTGAGCATTGCACTCCCTGCCATTCTATCCTGTGCCCAGTCTCTCCCCTGCCACTACCACTGCCGTCGCTGTTGGTTGGTTTAAAATTAGACTTTCTTTACTTCCAGGTGAGTGTGCTGTGGCCAGGAGGAGAGTGTGGGTGGGGGCAGGCCAGGAAGGGCACTCCTCCCCTGGCTTCAACTTTGCAACCAGTCTACCTGGAAGTAAGTTAAGCTTACTTTTAAAGCAACGTATGCTTTTTTTAGTGGTGAGGGGGTGCTGGGGGGAAGTGGTCAAGGATGTAGGTAAGGGGGGGTTCTCGGGTTCAAACCCTCCCCATTGCATGTCCGAAGCTCCGCCCCCCGTTTGTGTGTTTTTTTGGTATTTTTAGTGTTTTTTGTTTTTGGCCTACAGGGGGCACAGTTTTTAGGCTAGAAACACCAAAATTTCAGGGATTTGTTGGGAGACTCTCCTGATGAGGTTTGGTTCAGGGGGTCCAAAGTTATGGACTCCCAAAGTGGGTGCCCCATCTCCCATTGTTTCCAATGGGAGCTAATAGAACATGGGGGCTACACATTTGAGGGTCCATAACTTTGGACCCCCTGAACCAAACTTCACCAAACCTGGGAGGTATCATCAGGATAGTCTCTTACTGATACCACCCATGTTTTGTGAAGTTTGGTCCAGGGGGTCCAAAGCTATGGAGTCCCAAAGGGGATACCCCATCCCCCATTGTTTCCAATGGGATCTAATAAAAGATGGGGTCACACCTTTGATGGTTCATAACTTTGGACCCCCTGAACCAAACTTCACCAAACATGGTGGTATCATTATGAGAGTCTTCTAAAGATACCCTGAAAGTTTGGTGCTGCTGGTTGTGCAATTGCATCCCTGACAGCAGGCATCCTCCAAATTTCCCCAGATTCTCCTTTTAAATCCACTCCCTTCGGCGTGGATTTAAAGGAAGAATCTGAGGTCCCCAGTTTAAACACTGAAAGTGATGCTGTATCAGAGTGGGGGATAATCCACCCCCAAACAGCATCACTTTCAAGGTTGTTTTAACTGGGGACCCCAGATTCTCCCTTTAAGGTGGATTTAAAAGGAGAATTTGGGCTCTCTAGTTTAAACACCACTGAAAGTGATGCTGTTTGGGGTGGATTCCAGCATCACAGCAGCCGCCCATGGGGGTGGGGCGCAAAACTCAGATTTTTCACCGGGCTCCATTTTCCCTAGCTATGCCTCTGCCCAGAGGGGAGGGCAGAAGGGGCTGTCGGCTGCTGGCTGGGAGCCCAGCTGGTGGGGGGGCAGGGGAGGGCGGGGCAGGGGAGTCTTCTGTCCCCAGCCTTGGAGAGCTGCCTTTATAAGCACTGAGGCCAGGGGTGGGGCTTGGAGAGGCATGGCCACGCCCCCTGAACCCCCCATAAAAAATCTCTACCTACGTCCCTGGAAGTGGTCCATGTTCCCCCAACTGCCACCAACTAAAAAAAGCCTGTGTTGGGGTGGAAGTGGTGATGGGGAAGGAGTGCCCTTCATGGCTCATCCCTGCCCCCGTCCCAGTCTGTTCCTGCTCGCAGCACACTCACCTGGAAGGAAGCTTAATGTTAATGCCAAATTTAATTAAAAGTGGGGGGGGGTTGGGGGGAAACATGGGTGATGTTACACTACTGCTGCTGAAGGTCTCTCCCTCTTACTTTCTCCCTTTCTCCCCCTTTCCCCCTTTCTCTTTCTCCCCTCCTCTCTCTTTCCCCTTCCCTCTCTCCGTCCCTCCCTTTTATTCTTCCCACAATGAAAGTGTATCTGTCTGTATTTTCCTTCCTTCCTTCCTTCCTTCCTTCCTTCCTTCCTTCCTTCCTTCCTTCCTTCCTTCCTTCCTTCCTTCCTTCCTTCCTTCCTTCCTTCCTTCCTTCCTCCCTCCCTCCCTCCCTCCCTCCCTCCCTCCCTCCCTCCCTCCCTTCCTTCCTTCCTTCCTTCCTTCCTTGTGTGTCTGTCTTTTCCTCACTCCCCCCCTTTTGGTTAACGCAACTAGGGTTACTTGGTACCCTTTGAGTTGGGGAGGGTACAATTTCAGTGCTTGCCCCAGGTGCAATCTTCTGCAGTAATGCCCCTGTATGCAAGGCAGGTCAACAGCCATTCACTTGGCAAAATAGCTGCTTTTTTGAAGGATAGATAAGAGGCAGAAATCACGTCCCCCTCTATCGTTTGATCCTCTTTTTATTTCCTGTTTAAAGTTTACATTGGTCACAGGATCATGAACAGCCATTATGAATGCAGTTACTTACATTTATTAGTTTCCTAAATTTCATGGATTGCAGTCCATAGCTGAAACTGATTCATTTTCACATTTAACACTTTCATGGGTTTGCGGCCATTGTATTAAATTATTACACATTCTGTTGCTTGTTCTCCCATATTTTACCAAGAGGTAAAGGTGCTAATTGGGTTGGGTTGGAAAGACCTATGCAACTATCTCTTCCCATCTGAGTTTACTTGTTCATGATGAAGCAACTCTCACACTGTTGTGTGCATATGCAAAAGGGACCTCTGGACTTTTAAACTAGTGGAACTTGTTTTAAGAAAGTGGCCCTTTTTGCAAAGTCATCTGGAAGGCTTCCAGAACCCCCACTTTTAGATCCCCCCACTTTGTCACTGTGTTTGTCTGCCCTCACCTCCTCCAAATGTTTCATGGGAACCAAGAGGGTTTTATTTTTTTTATTTTTTTAAATTATGCTTCATTGATTCACAGCATCAGCGCTCTGTAGTTCTGTTTAATCAATGCTTGCTAAATTCACCCAAAACAGCAAAACACACACGCACAATATTATGAAAATAAATAAGCGAGGGGGAAAGAAGAGAGATGATGCTGAGGGGGAATTTGGGTGCTGAGGGAGAAGTTAGGTGATGGCACAGAGACGCAGAAAATGGCAATGAGCATGATGAAATATTGTAAAAATATTACCACAGAGCGAGGGAAGACAGTTTGGAAACACTTCAGACAAAAGAATAGTTGTAAAAGGAGTTTCAAATAAAACTGAGAAAAAGCTGCTTGGAAACATTTTTGGAACTAATGGGGGGAACAAAACAGAAATCCACAGAGGAAAGTTTTTATTTCCAGCCTGAAAATGTTGTTTCTTGTATGAAAAGGGCCTGTGTTTTCCCCTCAATTGCATCCAGTACATTGTTGGCTTGCTCCTAAAATGCTTATTGAGGGCTAGCTAAAAGACCATTCTTTGTAGCATCTCTGAATAATTTATATTAGTCAATACAAGATGTGATGTTTAGGTATCTTTGTCCTTTCAATTTTCTTTCATTTGGTTTCTTTTCTAAAATAGGTTTTAAAAAAGATTCATCTATTCATCCTAATTTTTAAAAGCAGTACCACAGCTTTATTTTGTGATGCTGTAGATTATCACATCAACCCACAGCCCTGAAAGCTTCTATATTTGTTTACATCTCTTTGATAAGCTGTTGTAGGTCTTTTGGTGCCAAGCTTTTCATTGTCGGAATGAAAGCATTCAAAAGTATTCCAAGAGTGAACTTTTCATTCTTCTCATTTTGTCAGCACTGACATGAAATGATCCTGCTGGCAGTGAAAGGTCATTGTAGACTACTTGACTGCACATTCACAGAAAGGATGAAAGCAGCTATTCCACAATGTTGAATAAGCCACCTTGAATTGTTTTGAGCAGGTACAATGCCACTGCATCACTGCCCTGCTGCATCCAGAGGGCTTTTTGGTGGTGCAGGGAGACAAAGAACAAAAAAAAAAAAAAAAGGTCCAGGCTGCAGCATATCTGGAGGGAAAGCTGGGGTGGAAGCTGACTAATGTCTGCTCTACCTCTAGCCAGGTATGACAGACTAGCCCACATTGAAGGGTTGGTGTGTTTGTTAAGGAGCAGATTAGCAGGCCTTAGCAACAACAAGGAAGTATAAAGGATGCTCCTTGTGCGGAGTTTCCACCTGATTGGCTGGCAGAGGAGCAGTTCTCCTAGAGCCTCAGGTAGGGGGAGCTAGAAGGGCTGGTGCTATAAAAGCAGGAAGAAGCCTGTCAGAAGGGAGTTGGGGAATGGAGAGTCTGGAGAGCAGTGTGACTCAAAGAGATCCCTTTCAGTTCCTCAGAGTCAGTCACAGGAGATAGTGTCTAAGGGCAAAGAGAGCCAGAGACAAAGGGGGATAAGGCAAAGGGGGCCTGTATCCACCAAGATCTCAGACTGAGGGGAGACAGCCTTGTTTCCACAAGTGGCTAGAGGCCTGGTTGGTGGGAAACAGGAGGACTTGTAACTGAAACAGCCAAACAAACTGCTAGCTCCGTAACCATTAAGTTCCTGCATAAAGTAACGCTTGAGTACCTCTCTGAATCATCCTGAGAAGAAAAGTTTATAAAATAAAATCTTGTTTTTTGTGTTTTAAACTTTCAAGAGCCTCTCTTTTAAGTTCCAGTTATTTTGCTTCAGTTAATGGTGGCAGCATTTGGTATCTATAGTTCAGTGTTCCCTGACAGGATTTTCTGTATAAGAGGCCTGTGTGCGTGTGAGTTGAGGGGAGTGCCTTAGGCCAACAAGTTCAGCTACTCTATTAACCACCCTCAGCAACAGGCTTCCCTCCCTTTTTGGGGTCTCTGTCTTCCCTCAGGGAGTGGGTGCTGTTACACCAGGCCTTTGGAATACTCCTGCTACATCAGTTGGAACTTCAATGGCATGAGAACACTGATGCAGCACTCTGCGCCATCTCCAGGCATCTTGGGTATATATGCCCCAGGAACGGTAAATCCACCGGAGCAGCTACTGTTTAAAAAAATCTTAAACAATAGCAGATAATGAAACCAAGATTCCTCCTATTATGGGACTGAGGGGCTACTGAGTATCGATCAACTCATGGTACCCCCTTTTATGGGGCATTCCAAGCAGAGATGAACTGAGGTGGTTTGCTGTTGCTTTCCTCCACAAAGCAATCCCTGTCTTCCTTGTCAGTCTTTAACTACTGGCCTTGGTTGACCCTACTTAGCCAATTAGGCTACTAATCAAAAGCACACAAGAAAGCTTAGAAAGTGTGAACTAAGTCAAGTGCAAGTGGATAACAGCAGATAACAACAGATTTGCCGATAACAAATTGGACTATCAAAAATTCCAAACTGATTGCAAAGTGCTTTCTTTAACCTTTCCCAAACCATTGAACAATTAATTTGCTTTTTAATAGCCTTGAGTTTTTATTGTATCCTAATTTGAGAGCCAGGGGGCACCTTAATTTCACCTCTCCGCAGATCATTCTGGTTCACTGGCATAATTGAAGAACAATCAGCCAGTAGTGGCGCATGTAAAACACTCAGCTGTTTGATTTCCAAACTCTCAACTGAACTAGCAAATATGTGATTTTTTAATATCCCTGGTTGAAGACATCTCCCTCAGTTTGGTCTCTCCAAGCAGTTTCAAGTACTGCAAGGGAGTAGTGTGGGGAGTGCATTGCTAGTTGTCTAATGCAGTAGCTACATTCAGAGAAAATAAATGAGATGAGAATTGTAAAGTACTTTGTACATGAAAAGATACTATGGTAATTATTCACAAATAATTCCAATTACATGATTCTGTGCATTTGTTTAGTTGGAAAATGTCTCTGTGTAGACCTAAGTGTCTATATACATGAGAAACCCATTTTCTAATTATTTAGAATGACTCTCTATATTTAAATGATTATGTAGACTGGTCTTTATTAAGGAAAGGGGGGTGACATTACTTCTACCTGCACTTTGGTAAATTAAATTCTAAACCACCAGCATGCATTAGGAAGACATCGATAACTTCTGAGAGGAAGCTATGCAAATATTTAAATATGTGTTTATAAGTCTTGTTGCAAATATGCTCAACCTGGGCTCACCAAAGCAACTATTTCCATATCTCTTCTACCTGAAGGTGAATAAAAAATCCGCTTTTTGATGTTATCATTTGACGATGCAAGGTACCAGGGACACCAGTTTCACTTTATTGGCAGATATAAGCGGAAACATTGGCTTGAAAAAACGTTTACCACATTTTGATAGTGGATTGTTTTGAATTTTATGTTTGACTAGGGTTTTGTGTTAAAACGTCACTGTTCTGAGAAGCTGTTGAAGAATAAACAAAATACGCCCTCTGGGCAGGAAGCAATATAGTATCTGTTTACTACATTTCATTGAGTTTAGATGGGGAAATTACACTCTTTGCCTAGGGCAGCCAAAGCTAGAGAGACATTGCAATGTGGCAGGTATGCAAAATGTAGCACACAACATTACCATGGCTATTAATGGGTGCACTAGCACAAATTAGAAATGAAAAGTGTTGTATGGACCTAATATTATTGAAAAACCTGATTTTAAAAAATGATAATATAAAATGATAAAATGCTAACCTGTGTTACAGGAGGGAAATGTAATTTTCTAAAAGTGTGCTTTTTGGGGCTTTTGTTTTTGGGGCTTTTTTTTGCATTTTGCTCCATCAACCAACCTGAATAAAAGGATATGTGAAAAAAGCATACTATGGTACAATCAGTAATACACTCAGCCTGCTGCTCTAACTGTTAAACAGCCTTTCACACATTATCATTAACGGGAACAAGGAGGTGGGGAGGTAACGGCTGTCTGCAGGAGCACACTGTGATTTTTTTTGTATTTATAACTATTGTTCCTATTAAACCATTATTTTATATGTAGTGATCATTTTGGACTGGGCTTAAGTTTATGTAATGTTGTGGATAATTTCTTGTTTTTTTACTGTTCTTGCAGCCAATCTATGGTGACCCCTAGTGGTGGTTTTCAAGACAAGAGATGTTCAGAGGTGGTTTGCCATTGCCTGCCTCTGTGTACTCCTTGGAGGTCTCTCATCTGTTCTGAGATTTGACAAGATTAGGCTAGCCTAGGCTATCCAGGTCAGTGGGTGGATAATAAGTTCACTTTTTCTATTGATACCTATTGGCCTGCAGCGTTTGAAATACTTTGCAGTGCTCTTGGAGGATTATATCAGTTGCCCCTTTTTTGATGGCTGTTTCAACTAACTTATTTAAAGCCAGAGATGCTGTTGCACAAACCTCTGGAATATTGAGGCAGTATAGGATAGGTCTGGACTAGTACCTAGTTAGTGGGAGGGAGACCATATGTTCTACCTCATTCATGTAGGCATATGTTGCACCCAGCTGCCCACAATACGGGATTAGCTGGTTACCTTGAGGGCTGAGGAGGATTTTTTGGAATCTACTTAAAGCTAACTTTGAATGAGGATCATCTTTTTTTAAAAAAAACAAGCTTGTTACAATTAAGGAAGAAGGGCCATTTTCAATCTATCCAATCATCGGCCATATGGCTTCATGGCTTGGGGAAGGACTCCCTTGGTGCTGAACAGCAGTAACCAAGTCCTTACTTGTTTGTTTTTGTTTTTTGTTTGTTTCTTTTCAGAAGCAAATTGGGGGAGAGGAGGTGAGGCTTAGTATCTCACTGCACAGTGTGCTATGAAGACAGGGGTTGGGGCTGGGCATGGCTATAACACCAGACAAGCTGGTTGCCATGGTACAATTGCCCCAAATGCTAATAGCTAGTGCTGGTAGATGTAACCCACACTGTAGTATAAAGTGTTGCTAACGTAGATCAGCATGAATAAGGTATAGTTTAAGCCATCTATCAGTATCTTCTTTAGGAATAATAGTACAAATTACTTAGCACTGGCAGTGTATAGATTTGCTGATGCTCATTTGCTGATGCTTTGGTAAGCATTCACAGTGGAATGAGGCACCCAAGATCATCATGATGAATAGTTAAAGGCAGCAAACATGGATCTGGAACCATTTGCCTCATGATGAATAGTTAAAGGCAGCAAACATGGATCTGGAACCATTTGCCTCTTGTATTTTTCTGCCATTTTGGCTAGTTCAACCATATTTGGCTGCCTGCCACTGACATAGATCCCCCCCCCTTCACTGAATATGTGCTTAATGAAGTTGCAGCCTGCTCTCTACCCAGCTGTGTGTGCTTTCTTTTCCCTTCTCCTCATCTCCACTGCGGGCACAATTAAAGACCAGCCAGAACAGCCAAACTGTAAAACCGTCTGAGATGCAGTTCTGTACAAAACCAAGGGAAGAGCTGGCCATGAAGCATAGATGAATTGCCAGGAAAACAGCCAGATGCTACTGGCAAGAAGTGTTCCAGAGTTTGGCGTCTGGGACCAGTAAGCACTACACATATTCTCCATCTGTGGCTGAAGCTGTTGACTGCTTCTGGGGAAGGTGCAATCGAAGGCAAAAAGGCAGCAGCAGTTTAAAGCAGTGCCAGTAAGAGCAGATGGCAGGCTGAACTCAGCATTGAAATTAATGTTCAAATTCCAATTTACTTTTCAGTTCAGCAGTAATGTGAGAAATCCAGACATTTAGGATAAAGCATGTTTTAGACACTCTGATTTGCAAGCCAGATAACCAACATCAGCTGTTTCTTGTGAAAAGCTGCAGTGATAGTTTACTTATCAATCTTTTAATGTTTATTAAGAGGGCTATTGGCAGTGGGGGGGAAAGCAACAGTACTTCATTAACAGGTGGTGTTAGCTATAGTAATTCATTAACAGGTGGCTGCACCTTGTGGTGCAGAGGAGTATGCTGCAGTAGTGCAGTCAAAACTCTGCTCACAACCTGAGGTCAGTCCCAATAGAAGTTGGTTTCAGATAGCCACCTCAAGGTTGACTCAGGCTTTCATCCTTCTGATGTCAGTAAAATCAATACCAAGCTTGCTGGGGGTAAAGGCAATGCCAAAACACCCCTCAACAAAGTCTCCCTAGTTAATGTTAGGATGTGACATCACCTCATATGTCAGTAATCACCTAGTACTTGCTCAGGGGACTACCTTTACCATTAATTCATTAACATTGCTGCAAAAATGTTTGTGGTTTTCAATCCAAAAAGCATGTAGTCTTTACAATTCAGAAAATGAAGTTCAGTAGATAGCCACTCCTATGGAGTGAGCTATAAAATAGCTCAGGCTATTATTTACAATAATGCCATTAAAATCAAATTTTATATCTGGCAGAGCTGGCTAGCAAAACACTCTGTAAAAAGGTCTAGAATGGCAGAGGAAGGGTATAGAATGGATAAAAAGATAAGGGAGAACACCCTAGTCTCATCTGTAAAATGTGATACAGAAGAAACGACACACCATTTTCACTGTGATAACAAAGGAAGGGAAATAGATGTCCTTTCACATGGGCACTAAAATCAATTATACTAAGAAGTTACAGGGAAAATCTTTGTCGTCATAAATGAAATGCCAGAACACATTTGTTTATGATGAGAAAATCTATTTTCCTAATATTTTTCTCTGTTCCTGGTAGGACCCTTAGAAGTGGTGACAGATTTAGTATTGGCATGTTATTCTGTATCATATGATCAATAATCTTTTGATTTACTTTGTATTTATACATTCTTTTGAAAGGAGTATACACAGAGAAGCTTACCCATAGGTCATGTCTGGATACGTGAGATAACATCATTGTTACCTAGGTGTTGAACCATTTCCCCACTTCCGTTTCAATGAGTTTTGCTTCTCCTTCATTTCAGTTTAACAAAGAGAATTTCAAAAAATAATCCCCAAATTGGACTATGTTGCTTCTCATTCACTCACACCTTTTAATAGTTTATGAGCCCTCCGGGGATAGGGCGGTATAGCAAGTTTAATAAATAATAATAATAATAATAATAATAATGTTACTGATAAAATACTGTAAAAAGGGGGAAATGTTGTGATTGTATGTATAAGCACTTCTACCAGATTCGTTAAACTCTCTTCTATGGTGATTTTTGAAAATTCCAGGATGAGGGAAATATCACAGGGCAAACTCACTTTAGGACCCAGAACTGTGTGAACCTCTTGGCCAGACTGTGATAATTCCCTTGCTCAACCCGGAATATTTGAACCATGCAGAAACGATCTGGGATTCTCTCAGTCTTTTTCAGCGTCTCCAGGTCAGCTGTACACTGGAAACTGAAGTTGCTAATCTGGAGAAGCTGAAAGAGAAAGATAAATAGACAAGACATGTAGGACCTGTGTTAGTTGCCTGATTTCCATGGTCTGTTTGTTTGCTTGATTATTTTTATTTTTGCTGCCTTTCTCATTAAGACTCAACGCAGATTACAAAATACGCAGCTCCGGGAGGGACACACATGGAGCACTGAGGGAGGTAGGGGACACCCGTCTAGCCAGACAGATCAGCCGAATCAACCCTGGCGATCAATGGAGTGACAGATGTTGCAGCCAGATCGCTCTCACATCCAGTATACCAAGTGTCATGTAATCAGGTAGCATAAGACATGGACAAAGCAATAGGACTATGATTGTGCATGTGTGGAGTGCTGCCATGTTGCAGACAACTTATGGCAACTCCAGGAAAGGGCCTCAAGGTAAGTGAGGAGGAGAGATGGTTTGCTTTCCTCTGTAGGTCTTTTTCAGTGGTCTGCTTCCCAAGTACCAATCATGTTTAGCTTCCAGGATTTGATGAGCTGAAGCTATATCACACCACCTCTCCTACCCAGGACGATGATTACAGAACTGGAAAACCATGTAAACAACAAGCTAAGGCAGGATATAACATGTTCAATGCAGAAAGTTAATTGCAAATGTGCCAGATAGGGATGCCAATCTCCAGGTGGCACCTGGGGAATTATAGCTCATCTCCAGACTACAGAGATCAGTTTCCCTGGAGGAAATGGAGGCCTTGGAGGGAGGACTCTGTGGCATTATAGCCACTGAGGTCCCAAATCTCCAGGAGTCTGGAAAAAGCAGGGACCTCAGTGGCTATAATGCCATAGTGGCTATAATGGGGGTAGAGTTGACCTCTGGCAACTCTACCCCCATTCCCCACTAGTGGCAGGCAGAACTTTGTCACCCTAGTACCAGACAATTCAGTAAAAGCAAGCTGATGCTTTCAAAACGTATTACAGTAGACTCCAGTTTTAATCCTTTATAAAAGCAACCTCCTGAACTATTCCATTATACTTCAGTACTAATCCTGTTATAAAAATGCTGTCCTGAACATTTCTGTTCTTCACGTGCTGCAGAATGATAGAAGTATGGGAATCTCTTTGACCTCCTCAGGCAGGTAATTCTACTTGGTGGGAGCCACAGCAGTGAATGTACATGTATTGGCAGTTGTTGATTTTACCCATTTGCACGGTGGCACTTTCAGAAGGCTTCGTTCAGATTAGTGAAGTTGTTATTGTGAAGCATAGAAGGAAATGTGGTTTAGCAAATATGTGGCTCCAAGGCCATTAAGAAACTGTAGGTAAGAATCATTACCTTGATCTGAACCTGTTAACTGATTGGTAACCAATGAATTAACTATAGAAAGTGCAGCACAGGACTTATCCCATGCTGCCATTGCTGCTGGGGAGCAGGGAAGCCAAGAGCCACCACCCGTTCTGGCTACATGCTGCCCAGAGGGCAAAGCTGTTAGAGGTCACCCAGCATAGAGCAGTGATATGGCTGGGGAGATGGACAGAGAATATGGCTGTTCCAGCAGTAATAAACTGTTCCTTACCAGCTTGTTTTTGCTTTGATTTTTAAGTTAAATTGCGTTACTAAACCTTGAGATAATCACAACATAGAGCCATATGACCAGATTAGGTGAGTTAAGGCTTGCAGTGTAAATGGAGGTGGACAAATGCAGTGTTTTTACAGCTAAATTAACTTGCTTCTGTAGGAATAATGCTGCATCCAGTATAACCTCTAGACTCTTTCATGTATTAGTATATGTCAGCTGAACCACATCAAAAGTGGGAACCACAGTGTCCTTCAAGACCAATTAGCATTACCACCATTGTATTGTCGAAGGCTTTCACGGCCGGAATCGCTTGGGTGCTGTGTGGTTTCCAGGCTATATGGCCGTGTTCTAGCAGCATTCTCTCCTGACGTTTCGCCTGCATCTGTGGCTGGCATCTTCAGAGGATCCTCTGAAGATGCCAGATGCAGGCAAAACGTCAGAAGAGAATGCTGCTAGAACACGGCCATACAGCCCGGAAACCACACAGCACCCATTACCGCCATTGTTACCTAGCTTAACAGTTAGAATATATTTTTAAAGTAGCAATGGGGAATATAACTCGGCTTGGCAGGGTTTTTTTTAGTAATGTCACTATAGGTTTTAGCAAGACTGCACAGGCACTTTACAAGTGTAGCTATACTAACTTTTTACTCTTTTGTCATAATCAAATGTATTTTATCTACTGCTTGCTTTTTCGCGAGTTGACCTTTTAGTAAACAGTCACCGACTGTGTATAAGTACAATAATAATTATATTAATGTCGCAAATATTCCTTCTTGTAAATACCATAGACTATGTAATACTTCATATAGTGCTTCTAGTACTCTTATTATAGATTATAGATTATATACATACTATGGTAACGGTACCTTGAAACTGATGTACCTTGATCTTGTACTACTGGTCGCTGACTGTAAATAAAATGACTTGACTTGACTCATCAGACTGGAGGAGAGCTAACATTGTCCCCATATTCAAAAAGGGGGAAAAAAGAGAGTCTACACAATTACTGCCTAGTCAGCCTGACATCAATACCTGGAAAGATTCTAAAGCAGATCATTAAACAGGCAGTATGTAAGCACATTGAAGGGAATGCTGTGATTGCTGAAAGTCAAAATGGCTTTTTCAAAAAGATGTCATGCCAGACTAATCTTATATCTTTTTTTGATAGAGTTACAAGCTTGGTAGACAAAGGGAATTCCTTGATTTTAGTAAGGCCTTTGCTAACGTCCTCCATGATATTCTTGCAAGCAAGCTAGTAAAATGTGAGCTAGACAAGGCTATTGTTAGATGGATTTGTAATTGGTTGACTGATCGTACCCAAAGGGTGCTCACCAATGGCTCTTCTTCATTCTGGAGAGAAATGACTAGTGGGGTGTTTCAGGGTTCTGTCCTGAGCCAGTGCTATTCAGTATTTTTTATCAGTGGCTTGGATGATGGACTAGAAAGCATGCTAATCAAATATGCAGATGACACCAAATTAGGAGGAGTAGTTAATATACGGACAGATTAGAGAGCTGGGTCTGTTATCCAAGGTAATGGTAAGTCTCTCCCTTTTATAGTGGGGAATTAGCAGGAGCAAACTCTTGGCTTAGCAAAAGGTCAGGCAAGCTCAAAATCTTGATTGCCTATGTATACGAGAGTCAGCAGGCAGTTTTGTGTTTGGGCAGCAGGCAGTTTTGTGTTTGGGTGCCACAGAGCTGTGCGGCACCCACACGCCATTTGCTCTCTCTGCCAGTGTAGGTACTCCTTTTGCCATCAGGGAGGGCAAAGGTACCTGCAGGGACCTCCACTATGCCCACAAGTCATTGGGGGGAGAATATCAGCTCTAGTGTTGAGACTCCTCCATGTGGTGATATCTGAGCTTTTAAAGCTGCTGATGAGTGGAGTTAAGAGAACCAGATTGAAAGCCTGTGAGGTAGGCACTGGGCTGTCTCCTCACATGTACACAGAGAAATGCAAGGAGAGTCCTCTGTAAGCCCAGAGCACAAAGGAAAACCTCAAGATGGATGTTCCATGGGTAATGGGCCAAGCTGGAGTTTCTTCTGCTTTCCTGTGGTTAGACCTCACATTACTTGACCATAGCTGGATGAATGGAATAAGGTTGACACAATGCCATTTTTATTATTTAGTTATTTAAAACATTTCTTAGCCACCTTTGTCCCTTCTGAAACCCCCCCAAAATTATAAAAACACAATAAAAACAACAGTGATGAAGTCACAATCTAAAAACTCTTATTAGGCTTGGGAATAATAAAAGCTAAATCAGTCCTGCATAGTACTGTCTTCAGCTGCCTCTTGAAAATTGACTATGAGCAGGTCAGGCCCATCTCCCTGAGGAGACTGTTCCAATATTGTGAGGCTGCCACAGAAAAGGCCCCTCTCATGTATCCACCAAGTGAGCATCTTCAATTAGTGGGATAGTCAGGAGGGCATCTCCCCCAATCTTAATTCTGAGACTAATACTACTGATACTGGCAGCCCAGATTAGACGGATGATGATGTGTGTTTAAACTGTCAAAGGTGTTTAAAAAACTGCGGGACTGAAATGGGACCTACCTATAGTGTCTGAATTTGGTCTCATATTTTCTACACTGTATCCGAAAACTGTGTTACTTAGTTGTGTAAATCAAATTACTGCCACGGAATTTTTTATTTGTAACTTCTTTAAGTAAGAAAAGTTGAAATTACAAAACCTATAAATGGAGAATGAGGAACAGAAGGGGAAAGTGCACAAGAAAGAAACTTTGTGACCTCATTATTTCTAATCTAAAGCCTTTGTAATGCATGCCTGCTGCTGATGAGTCATAACAAAATCGATTTTGTTTGTTCTTTTGCCCTTGATTCCATTGTTTTCTGAAAACACAGTGACATCTTTAGAGAAATCCGAGTAAAATATGAAGTTTAAACAAACAAATGTAAAATGATGCAGGCATTTTACAATGGCTCATTAGAAATGAAAGGGAAGCCCATCCATCAGTGTTTGGCACAAATGAGATATTTCATGCATGGCCAATGTCTGTGACATGCACAAAGAAGCAGAAGTATGGAAGTGCTACTAGCATTAAATCCTATTGAACCATGGAGAATGACCAATAAACTATTTCATGTAAATGTACATATGTAAAGCCACTGTAAAAGACATACTTTTGTTTTCAAACTGTAAGGTTATATTTCTGAAAGCAAGCATAATATTTGTCAAGCTAGTGGGCATCCTCTCAGTTCTTGAAACACAACTACTATGTGGTAGAATCCTATGCAGGTTGTGGACTGTTGTGCAGATTTACTCCCTGAAAGCCCACTGACTTCAAGGGGCATCTGCTGGAGCAGCTGTGCAGAGCAATGCACTGAGGAAAATTCAGACAAGCACCTCTGCCTGGTTAGTGGGCGCTGCTGGATTTGTTTTGGTCTCTGGCATTCTTGCTATGCTGTCTGTGCCTAGCAGAGGAGGGCCTGTTGTTATTTCCACCAGCAGAATGTCCATAGCAAATAAACCAGTTGCATCTCTGATGCTCCAAGAGCCATCCACCTCTGGCTTAGTGGCCCTCAGGATTGGGCTGCCCATTACATTGATTGTTGTTATATGAATCCATTTAAACCATGCATACCTGTAATGCTAGGGTTCTGCTATTGAAGGTATGCCTGTGGGACTTCTAGTGGAACCACTCAACAAACATTATTTGTGAATAAATCCCTTCAAAGTCCTTGGGGTTTAACCTACCTGTTTTCCTTTAGACCCTAATTTATTTTCTGGATTGTTTACATTGATTATTTTTATTTGACCGTTATAATAACTCAAAAGTATATTGGGTCTAATTTATAATCATCAGGTCTTTACACTGTTTTTTCAAAAGAAAATGCTTTATTGCAATTTACTTAAAATAAGGTGGTATATCACATTATTCACCCCACTCAACTATCTACCCTACTTTGCCACTTTACTTCACTGGTTAGATCTTACCAGTAAAACACTCTATTCAAAAATAATTTTACTGCTGAGAAAAACTGATTATTTAGGAAAGGTACACATAGGAATGGTACATATTGCTTTGTTTTCGAAATTTATTTTCGAAAGAATAATGTGAAATCCTTATAGTGTAAACGATTTTTTAAAAATCCCTTCCCCCTTCACAGAACAGATAATTTAATTTAATTTTATAGCTGCCTTGTTTCTGGTTACTGTTTAAATTGTTCTATTATGTTAGATCAATAAGTATTACAGAAAACAACAACTGCAAACCATCTACTGGTAGAGATGTTCTATGAAAAAAAATACTTTCTTTTTACTAGCACAAAGGCAGGCACATTTTGAATGGGTAATTATACTGGCCTCCATTAAATGCCTCTTTGGCTGTGTAAAGAAAGCAATAAAAGTTTTTAAAAGCGGAACTTTAGCTCCAAAGTTCATGAAGCGGAGGGGGGAAATATCCCCATGTAAAACATGCACATCTGCATAAAAGTCACGAAATATTTTGTTCACTCTCACTTCTGTAACCTGGAAGGGACAGTAATAAAATATTGATAGTGTTGCTCTTCAGAAATTGCTCATAAAGAAAGTCTGAGTTAAAAATTGGGTTATTTCCATTGTGACGGGTATCAAAGACAGGTGAGACTGTAACTGCCACATGAGGAGAGGGTGAAATGACTACATATTTTCCTTGGTTCTTTTATTTCCTTTAGTGAATAATACTGCAGTCTTAAGCCATGTTACACTGTTCTACGTCCACTGACTACTTAGGATGGGATTGTAAGTCTAATGCATAGGGATGGGTGGTCCCCACCCAGTTGCCTTGAGTACTGCAGGCTCGGGCAGGTAGTACCATCAAATTTTCTGTTTCGTCATCCTGTTCAGAGACAGTTAGGCCCAGGATAAGTTGTCTCCACACAACAGCCACATGACTAACATCATGACATCTAAGGTTGCCAACTTTGACTTGGAAAATTATTGGGATCTGGGCAGAGCCTGGGTAGGGTGGAGTTTGTGGAGGAGAGGGATCTCACTGGAGATGACTGCCATTTTCTTCAGGGAACTCAATTCTGTTGTGTGAAGTTCTTTCTAATTCCAGGAAAATTCCAGACCCCATCAGAAGAATGGCAGCCCTATCAGTCTCATAACAGATGGCTTCATTAAGCATGACAGTTTTGAAGTTGCAATAGTTGTTAAATACTGCTACGCATATTAGTAAACATTAAACACTAATGTCTCATTTTTTAAATAAACACTTGATTTTGTATCTTTTCTCTTCTGCTTATGTGACCTGTAGCAATATCACTTCCCTTTTAAATACTGCAGTTTGTTTCTTGAATGACAAGCTTGCTACTAAATATCTGCTCAGGGCCTAACAACTCAGTTAATTATGTGGGGGTTTTTTTTTGGGGGGGGGGTAAATCTTTGTAATGGTTGAGCTTAACCTTTCCTGCACAGTGTGAAAAGGCAAGTATTTTAAATTAGGCTTTTTATACTACATATCCTTTTAGTGATATTTTCAAGAGTGTCTCATCCTGGTCTGTGATAAACAGTTGGGTTCGGATACTTACAATACTAGGGCAAAATTTCATAATTGTATCCTGCCATCTTAAATCTATATTGATTCAATCACACAAGCTCTGGCATGTTCCATTAAGTGTATAGATAGAATACATTAAATCCTGTACTGATGTGTTGTTGCATGATGATATATCAGTGCTGACACTGTATATACACAAGACTTAATATGTTTAGATATCAGGTGCAGGTGCTGCTTCCAATACGTATTGAAGACACTGGGGCAAATGACAG
The DNA here is from genome assembly GCF_021028975.2 of Sphaerodactylus townsendi. Lineage (NCBI taxonomy): Eukaryota > Metazoa > Chordata > Lepidosauria > Squamata > Sphaerodactylidae > Sphaerodactylus > Sphaerodactylus townsendi. The sequence continues at coordinate 146,063,004 of NC_059425.1, forward strand.
TTTTAAAAAGGATTTTGTTGGGCTTTTTTCTTATTGTGTATTTTTTACTGTGATCTAAGCTAAATATTTACTAGCACTACTATTTATTTATATTGTTCATTTATAGTCTGCTTTTCTCTCCAATGAGAACCCAAAGTAGCTTACATTGTTCTTTCTTCTGTTTTATCCCACACAAAAGCCCCTGTGAGATAAGTGAAAGGGTTCCAGCATGAGGATTCGAATGTGAGTCTCCCAGATCCCAGTCTGACATTCCAATCACTATACTGTGCTGGCTGTAGTATTAAAATGTTGTTGCTACTATAATTGCTGTTATTATGACATATATGCAGCTGTGGAAGACAGAGCCTTTTTTCCTGCAATAATCCTCATAGTACTTTGATTCCCATATAACTGTATAATTGTCATTTACTTATAAGTTTTCTAGAGACTCTTCTCTTCTCATCATGTGACCAAAGTACAACAGCCTCCATTTAGTCATTTTAGTTTCTTGCGACAGTTCAGGCTTTTGGGGGCAGGGAGTGGTTTGAGGTCAGTTTTAATCAGAAGTGGTTTACCATTGCCTTCTGATCAGTACAAACCAAGGTCAGCTATAGTGGTCAGCCATTGTCTACGAAAGATCTTCCACCAGTGTCACCTTCCACTAATGCTGCTTGCTGCCCAGTAGCTACTCTTCAAATATATTTCCACCGCCATCATGATTGGAACTGTCTGTTCTCTTCTGCTCATGTATCCATTGATCCCTGAAAGGGATGGATGCATCTTTACAGCCCAACCCAGAAGGTGGGAGGAGCTCCATGGTGGCTTGGGACCGCTTGGTGAAGGAAGCACCATACCATCTCCAAAGGGGTTTTGGGTAGCAGGGAAATGAAGCAAAAATGAGAAACCTCCTGCCACCCAAAAAGCACCATTGCAGAAAAAGACTTACACCTCACTTTCCAGTGGAATAAGTCTATAGCCATGGAGGAGGGCATTCCCAGGCTGAAACTCTGGTGGAAGATGACTAAAGGTGGCTCCACTTCTGGAAACATCCCTGATCTACAACTCACTGCATGGGCATGCTCTTCGACACTAAAACTCCTGGTTAGCAGGCACTTTTGTGTTTTGGTGCCACAGAGCTGTGCGGCACCTGCACGCCATCATCTTTGCTCTCTCCACCAGTCAGAGGCGGAGTGAGGTGGAATTGTGCCCAGGGCACACACGCACCCTGCAGCCCTGCCGCAGCACCATCTGCCCCGCCACGGATCGCCTTGTCCCCGCCCCTGCTCCACCTGGGGCATCGCGCCGTTGGCGCTACGCCACTGCCGCCAGTGTAGGTGGTCCTTTTGCCAGCAGGGAGGGCAAATGCACCAGCACGAGCCTCCACCATGCCCACAAGCCATTTTGACCCCTTCCACACCTAGATTGAACCCTTAGTCTGTGACTCAGCTGTGACCATTCCATCTTCAAGTGACTCTGCTAGGAGTTTACGCTCTTGACAGAGTCTAGACCAGAGGTCTGCAACCTGTGGCTCTCCAGATGTTCATGGACTACAAATCCCAATAGCCCCTGCCAGCATGGCCAATTTGCCAATTGGCCATGCTGGCAGGGGCTGATGGGATTTGTAGTCCATAAACAGGTTGCAGACCCTTGGTCTAGACCGCTTATGCAGACCCCTGGTCTAGACCGCTTGCAGACCCCTGGTCTAGACCACTTATGGTATTGCCCCCAGCTTTGCTGACACACATAAAGCCACATCAAGGAGTATATCAAAAAGGGGGCAAGTGAAAAGGGAAACTACAAATGAGAAAATGTTAACTCACCACCTTGCATCACATCTGTTCAGCCCTCCATAGTATATATGCTGTCAAACTGTAAACAGCTTTGTCTTTGCTGATAGCTGATTTGCTGATTTTTGATTCTCCTTTCTGTTTTGACCCTTCAGCTTCTGCCCTTAACTCCATTCCTTTTAGATTAGCTTTTCTTGGAACTCCTTGTCTCTCTATGGATCCCTTCCAGCCTTAGTACTTTCCCTTATTGGCTCTTGTGTTTTAGAGGTGGCTGCAGCAACCAGGGAAAATCAGTACAGGATAGAGGGGACCATCAATGTGGGGCCCAGGACAATTGCTGCAGATACATTAGGGTTAATAGCTACTTACTTACATGTTAGTGATAATTTTCCATCCAAGATGCTAGCTGTTTCATTTTTACTAAGCTTCCAAATTCTCTGGGGCTTTTAAAAAAAGAACTGTAAAAACAGATTCAATATGTAAAGTAGTTATATATTTGCCTTTAAAGTGCTATTAAAATTATGGTTATTTTCAGTGAAATATGTGACATTTTATTACCGGGAGTTGTATTTAGTATGTAATAAAATGGAAGGGCAGTTGCTTCACATCTAATTCATTGGGGTCTTTATGAGCTAGTAGCTGACCATTGCATTTATATCATTTTATTTTGATCCCGTTAAAGCTGTTGAGATAGCCCAGGGGAGAGAATACTGTTGATCCTGTTTTCCTTCATGGGGATGTCAAAAGCAGCTTGATCAGAGAGGACAGTTCATCCTGGAAACAAAGGGGAAAGCCACCTTTGTATGTACAGCCATGTTTGTTGGATCATAGTTTGTTTGTGGTAACCCCCCTACTGATACCTGCAATATTAATGAAGTCTAGTTGTGCTTCTTGTATATTTGTGTGTTTGTGATGGGAGGCGAGCCATTTCTGGCATACAAGCAGTGGTGGGATTCAAATAATTTAACAACCGGTTCTGGTGGTTGGATTCAAATAATTTAACAACTGGTTGTTTACAAGTACCATTTTACAACCGGTTCTGCCGAAGTGGTGCGAACCTGCTGAATCCCACCACTGCACAAGCCTACTGAATAGAAATCATAACAATGTTACAGATCTTGAAGTGAACTTTTTGCTCTGCTTCCCCTCTGCCCCCACCTCATTTTACTTCCTCTTTCCCTACCATCAGTACTTTCCCCAACAACTGATGAAGGAATTGCTTTCCTTTACTTCCCTTTTTCTTTATTTCTTTTCCCTTTCGCTCTTATTTGCCTTTAGTCTAATGTCTTACAGTTTTCAACTCTTTTTTTATCTTTCCTAAGGCTTTTTTTCAGTAGTAAGAGGTATTGCAACCAGCTTTAAAAAGTGAGGAATGCTTTCAAGATTAACTTCATAGTTCTCCAACCAAACATCTGTTGTTTGCAACAGCATGGATTGGTCTAATTGAGCATTTTGTTCTATGCAATCTGTTAGGAAAGAATATTAGTTCTGATCAGACTATTAATCTCAGGGTCACAGGATGCCGGGTTGGTGTGGGGAAGGAGGGGGTGATTTTGCGCCCCCCCCAACATTGAGCCTGGGGTAATTTGACCCCACTGTCATCATGGGTAGTACGCCACGGCAAAGTAGTACACATTAAGATACTGTTGAGCATACCCAGGGAATCCCCAGGGGTTCCACCACTATATCCATGTATGACATCAACTAAAGCATTTTCAATACTAAGTTAAAATCAACCAGCCTGACAATAATCCAAATAAATTGTTTCATTCAAGAAAATCTGGAATTACAAGACCACCAATTGATTTTAGTGTTAGCACTTATGAGTATGCTCTATTGAGGGACATTTAACCTAGCCTGTTGAGAGTGAACATGGTTTTGGTGTAGCTGGACTAAATTGATCATGTGATTTACCCGTGATACTTAATGGATGGACGTACACAGTCATTCAGTATTTTCAGATGTGTCATCTAGATGAATTGTGCAGAATACTTCATACATCGACTTGCAAAATGTCCTCTTTATAACATAAATTAATTAGATTAATTCAAGATAGGTTGTCCAGAGTTAGGCTGAGATCCAGAAATCTGGTGCACTATCATAGTTAAATCTATTCGACAACTGGGCTGTATATAGTGGGATTTTTAATTCTGAGATTAATCTTGCAGATATAACTACACTGATTTATAGGGTGATGAAAGGAAAGTAATTAACATCCATATGAAATAAATTGGAAAAGCGTAACACTCAATCCGCTTCTGTGTCAGATTTTTTCTGCCTTGTGCTCATGTCACTTAATACACAATATATTAAGAATGTGCTTTTTCAGTTTCTGTTATAGGAGAGATTATGAATGGGAAGGCTATGATAAGAAATACATAGAAATCAGAAAATGAATCCTAGAAAATTAAAAAAGGACAAGGCAAAAAGGGCTGAACCAATTAAAATGGAAGGAACATATTAAATTGGATGGAATGAAAAACACATAAGCCTTCTAAGGTTTCCCTGTGTAAGACTGAACATGCAATAGGCATACACCGTTACACCGTTATGGTAATAAGAGTCTCTTTTCTTTATCTCTCTCTCCAGCTTTCAGCCATCAAATGCCATCTCTCTCATATAGGGTCAATATCCTTTTTTATCTTCAGCTTTGCAAATTCTAGAAATACCTATGTTTAGAAAAGATGGGTTTTAAAAAAGAAGAAATAGAATCCTTGGAAAATACTTTAAAAGGGTTAATCCTTCTGAAGGTTGGAACTTGAAAATATATAATAGGTGCATTTCAAACACAAGCTGGAAAAGGGATATGATACACCATTGTACACTGAGTGTATGGCAAAGATCAGCTTTAAATATACCTGGGTAGTGTTTTGTTTTGAAAAGGCAGGAAGAATATCAAAGTTCTGCCAAAAATGCTTAAATAACAATTGTACATTTTAAAATGCAAGGAACATGTTTCAACTGCCTTATTACTTTTGAATTTTCCATTCTTTAAAGTTAGTTCTATATAAATTTTCAAAACCTAGATTTTATATCTCAGAATACGGATACTCTTTAATGGGGCTGTTTCATTTCCTTAGGTTAGAAAAAATAATATATTTTTTGTACTAGGAATTTGTACTTGGGAGGAAAAAGGTATTTATCAGGTTTGGATTTTGAAAGGGGTGTAAATGCAAGTATTTGGGGGGGGGTGGTATTTGGGTCCTCAGATATAGTTTTGAGATTCTGGTTTATTTTTTTCTGGGATTCCATAATTATTCAGGTTTAATTATTACCTACGAGGGACCATTTTGAGGGGGTGGCACAGCTGTTTTTCTACCATATAACAATAAATTTTCAGGGGACATAGTACTGCCTGTCCAGTGAAGACCCACTAAGTTTTCCTAAAAATTGAGTTAAGGGATCCAGTTCTACCAACCCCTGAACAAGGAGTCCCCAACCTTGTTTCCTATGGGAAACATCCATGTTTCCCATAGAAGCTAGTTTTCTCCAGAGCAAAGAAACCAGTTGCCAAACACAAAAGAACAACCACTAGCCAAAAACTTTCAGATGCAAATAACAAGTCCAATGGAACCAATGTCAAACCAGATATTCCCAGTAAAACTAAAGTGATAAACAGGCGAAAGTGACAAACACACCATAACTGATGTCAAACAAAAGATCCATCTTGTGCCACCTCCAGCCTTTCCTTGTGACTGTCCTTGGAAGTCCTACTGGACTCTGGAGGAACCAATGAAAGGGCACCCAGTTTTTCCACCAATTCCTCCAGCAACCTTTGTGTTCCTAGCATGAACGCAAGACTACTGTGTCCCAGGTGTAGCACGAAATTCAGCCAGGATGCTCCTTCTGCTGAGTCACAACAGCTGGAGGTGCAGCACCCTGAAGAGCAAATCCCTGCCCAATTCTAGCACATACCTCATGCACCTCTTTGGCAGTGATCCAGCAGCACTTTCAACAAAAAGGGCCTCGCGAGGCCTCTCCATTGCACCATTCCAGCCAGAAGATGGCCTGCTGGAAGTCAGCTGCGGGGCAGGCCTCCACACAAGTGGGGAGAAAGGTGCAGCCCTCTCCCTCCCCTCTGCCTTACTCTTCTATTTAGCCTTTTCTTCAGAGCATTGCTGCACTGCTGTCCTAGTGCTCCTTCTGTGCCCCTGAGCTTCGTCATCAAAGCAAGCTAGCTGCTGTTCTTCTGCCTGAGTCTCAGCAGTAACCTGCTTTTGAACCTGACATACTAAACTGCTGTCTTTGACTTTTTCCTCCTCAGTACTCACTTATAATTGCCTTCCCTCCCCACACCAACCTAGCTTTTTTCTCTAATACTACATCTAGACTGCTTTCAAATGGATTCTTTAACAAGTAAATTAAATTTTAAAAAATAAACTCAATCTTACTTTCTAACCTAAAATCATGCTTTATTTTTCTTTGTTTTTCTTTTCTGTAACCACAATCTGAGAAAGTAGGATAAAATTCTTTTTTAAAGGATTTTTTATTTTTTTATTTGATTTTTATTTGATTTTTGATTTGATTTTAAAATAATCTCTGTTTTTTATGATTTTAATGTTTTTTTTAAACTAAGAAATCTACTTACCCCTTTTCTTTTCTTTTTTCCCTTTCTTTGGCCCATTCTGCACAGCACAAATAAGACAACATCCAGAGGACACCAAAAAAGCATCTTGGGGAGGAACTCTGCATGGCTTTTCCCCCAAGATGACCTCAGAATTTTTTATTTCAGCCCAAGCTGTTCCCCCGCCCCTCAAATCATCTGCAAAACATCTCCTGCCTGGTTGTATAGAGCTCAGAAGCTCAGGATATTTTTCCCACTCGACCGTTAAGTTCTCTGCTCAGAACTCCCCAGCTCCTCAGAACGCCTCAGCTTGCGCCCAACATTTTGAATGCTGCTGAGGGGGATTCTTCCTGCTGCCATTTACTGAAGGTTGCCCCAGGATGTTTGCTGTTCAGGCTCCAATGCTGGCCATCTTTTCAGCCCAAAAGTACATAGTTGTACTCAGCTCATCCTGCTGATTGCAACAATATATGGGTTTCTTAATTTTTAAAAAAGTTGGTTAGAAATGCAGACATACTATAAGAATCTTAGCCACTGGGAGTATTGGTCTGCCTCCCATTGAACATCATTGGGACTTTGGAGGACAGGTGTACTGCCAATTGAGAAGCATTGGGACCATGGAGGATAGGTCTACCCAATGCTTCTTAGTGGGCAGTACAGTTGTCCTCCACAGTCCCAATGCTTTTCAATGGGAGGTAAACCAGTCCTCCAAGCAACTAAGATTCTCATAGTGTGTCTACATTTCTTCACAGACACCTCTTCAAAAGTTTTAAAAGGCCTATTTGGAAAAGATGTCCACAGTCATTCAAATAACAATTTTCTCATAGGAGAAGGAGAAGGAGGAGTTTTGGATTTATATCCCACCTTTCTCTCCTGTAGGAGACTCAAAGGGGTTTACAATCTCCTTGCCCTTCCCCCCTCACAACAAACACCCTGTGAGGTGGGTGGGGCTGAGAGAGCTCCGAAAAACTGTGACAAGCCCAAGATCAACCAGCTGGTGTGTGTTGGACAGCACAGGCTAATCTTAGTTCCCCAGATGAGCCTCCACAGTTCAAGTGGCAGAGTGGGAAATTAAACCCAGTTCCCCAGATTAGAGTGCACCTGCTCTTAACCACTAGGCCACTGCTGCTCCCCATTGCTGAGGGGAGGTAGGTCAGTTATAAAATGCATAGAAATCACTGACCAAGTCCTCTGAGGAGTCTTCAAAGGTTTGAGAAGCCTCTGGGTTTTCCCTGGGGACTGTTTGGCCACAGCACACACAGGGGCCACTCAAAACATAGGCCTCCACATCCTTCCACAGAGTCTTCCACCAGAACTGTCTACAGGCCAAAAGCAAAGTTTGGAGAGGGGGGTTCCTTGACACTGTTTCGAATGCCTCTTCAGGGAGCCAGTGTGGTATAGTGGTTAAAAGCAGGTAGATTCTAACCTGAGAACTGTCCAGTCCATCATGTTTGACCTCATAGGGATGGGCTCAGTCCAGCCCCATTATCCTGCTAGAGTGGCACAACACCTTCCTTTCTATCTGTCTTGAAAGGTTTTACCCCCTCCAGGCCCTGAGATGTATTGTCTCCCTCCTCAGTAAGTTGTAGGTTGGTGCCCCCACCTGCCGGCCATGGCTATCACCCAGAGCATGTACTCCCCACAGGATGGACACGTAGGTAGATCTGCCAAACGGTTCGCCCCTGGTTTGTTGAATAATGAGACTTCATGTTCAAACAAGTTATTTTACTGAAAACAGCATCAGGAAATAGCATTCAGATTTTCATTGACAGATCTAAACTTTAGGCGCCAATACACCTTCCAAAATACCACCTCTCCATGCCCATTCCCCATCACATAACGCCACCCTTCTTTCCCAGTTCCCAAGAGGAATGGTATCCCCCCTTCCCCATGGGAAGCAGAAAGCATGTTCTTCACTAGGTCAAAACAACCCACACTCCCCAGTGCTTTGAAGTGCAAAAGCCAGCCAGTGTCTAATGAGCAGATTAAGCTGAAAGTGAAACTGACAAGCGAGGCAAAACAGTTCCAGAGAAGAGACCCCACATCCCATCCAGGAGATATGACAGGATCTGGCCAGGACAGGCTGGATCATGACACTATGGTCCAATTATTATTTTTTAAATACCTGGCTCGTTATTTTGGAAATCTAACAAGCCTACTTATTTTTTTAGGAGAACACTGAATCTTTTGCTGAAATTTATTGTGTGTGTGTGTATGTTTTTAAAATACCTAAACTCTCATCAAGGGTAATTAAAGCTTAATTCTTTCAGGGCTATTAAATTTTTCAAAACCAACAGGAACATTTCAAAACTCCACTAAACCACTCTGCCAAAAATGCAGTACAGAAATAGCCTTAAAACAGCCGTAGAAAAAAAGCTGTAAAACCTGAACAATGCCAAAAGATAAACAGCAACTGAAAAATCTCCCTCCCAAAGAACTAACCCTTTAAAAATTAAATGACAAAGTATGTAAAATTAAAATTCTAAAACAAGCCAAGAGACCGTAGCAAAATAATACAATTCTTTAAACCGCAAACTGCAAAGAAAGGATACTATTTTTAAAAGAACCAGAAAAAAAAACAATGCTCTCCCCCGCATGCTGCAACCCACCAGGCAAAATGGAAAAACACAGGAGGACTTGAAATAATAATTTAAATAATATTTTAAACCAAATTGAAGCCTGTCCTGGCACAAAATAAACAGGGGGTCTTCCCAGGCAGGTAGGAAGAAGGTACCAGAATTAGCCCACGACACAGACAGGCCAGATCAGCCAGAAGCATGCGAGTACTCCAAAAAAATATTTCCTGAATTGGAGTCAAGCTGCAGCTAAGAGAATCATAATTACTAATGGTTTCCCTAGCACATGATCCTTTTTGCAGAAGTGATCCATTCCCCCTCCCTCCTGTTGTCTGGGAAGCCTGTTAAATAAACAGGGGGAAACCATGCCCGGGATCCTTGAACTATTCTTGAATGTTCCTGATAAGAAGAAAAGTTTGGATTTGTACCCCACCTTTCACTCCAACAAGGAGACTCAAGGCGGCTTATCAACTCCTTTCCCTTCCTCTCCCCACATCAGCCATCTTGTGAGGTGGGTGGGGCTGAGAGAATTCTGAAGAACTGTCACTAGCCCAAGGTTACCCACCTGGCTTCAGGTATAGGAAAGGGGAAACAAATCCAGTTCTCCAGATAAGCGTGCACCACTCTTAACCACTATACCTCGCTGAATATTCCTGAATGTACCCAAATTTCCCCAGAAATATTTGGGACCTAAATACCAGTATTCTCAAGAATCCTGAAAATTGATCCAGGTACCCAAATATACCTGGAAATTACCAATACATAGTCATGTATTTAGTCAGACCAGATATATCTGAATGCACATCCCTAATTTGTAAATTCCATATCCAGTTCGTGACATTTATGTTGGATAGCTTCGATTTGAGTAGAAGACTGGTTTTCGAGGGTGACTGCTACCCCCTACCCCCGAAAGCTTATTTAAAAAGAAAGTTGCTTAATGATAGCTACAGAATAGTGTCCTGAATGTAACTGCAGTTTGAGCTGCTTATTAGCTGACACTATCTTATTACTCAGGATGGTGAAGAAGTGGATTTTCTGCTTTATTCTCCTGGTGCAGGCTTATTAAAGTGAAAATTACTAAATCATGAGGTGGTAGCAATTAGCAGAAACCTGTCTAACATATGTGGCATCAGATATTCAGTTTCTGTCATTGGTATGCTTAAGAGGACCCAGCTTTGAGAGTGTACGCTTTCTTGTGCTTCAGCCGTGAACATTTCATATTGCAGAAGGACTTGTAGCTATGGCAAAGACAAGGACATTGATTGATCCTTGGCTGAAACCTCAGACTTGAAAGCCCATTTGCTCTTATTTATCTCCCATCAGTCAATGGGACTCAACACTACTCTCTCACAAGGACTTTGTATGATCAACTGTGTTGACGCCACAGAATATTTTTTTTTTAAATCTGGCAATTTCTTCCAAATATAAAAGATCTTCCCCTGATTACCTGGGGCAGATTCTGTTTGGCTGGCATTTACTGCATTTGTTTTTCAATTTGGTACAGAAAGGTACTTAATACAGAAAGGTACTGAAGATTTCCAAGATAATAAAGGCCTAGTAACTCTTCATCATAGCAAATAGAAATAAGGCATTACTGCCAACAGCAAACCAATGATTCATTAAGCAGTTTCAAACATTCCATGTAGCAACAATTTGGACTCTTGAAAATCTGAAGAAAAGGCTCTGCTTTACATGTCTAGTATTATTTAAGAATTAGAAAGTATGCATGATGCAAATATACATGTACATACATGAAAAGTCCAATATATATTATATTCACTTTTTAAGTATCATGTTCATAACATGGTTGAAGAGTAAGTCTTCATAATGCCTGAATGTCTAACAAATATACACTGTAGAGTGCCTAAATCAGATTCACTGTCAACCTTTCCAAACATGAGATACAAACTTAACTTTTCTTTACCCAGCCCCTTCAGAACCAGCCCTTCAATTACATCATGTAGTAATATGCTTGTCCAGTCTAACATAATGATTCCATACAACTTAAAATATCAAGAGTTTCTTTTTAATACAGGGTTCTTCACTGTGGAGAATCCCTTGGCTCAGAGTGGTAAACTTCAGTACTGCAGTTGAAGCTCTTCTCATGAGTTTGATCCTGACAGAAGTCAGTTTCAGGTAGCCAGCTTAAGGCTGAGTCAGCCTTCCATCCCTCTGAGGATGGTAAAATGAGTGTAAAGTGTAAACAAACAAGGAAGACAGTGACACCCGTCCCCACCTGAGAGAATCAGAGTCTGCTTAGTACATGTTGCAATGTGACATGACTTTATCTGTCAGTAAAGTCTCAGTACTTTCACAGAGTGCCACCTTTACCTTTTTATTCACTATGGGTGGAAATCGTAGCTAAGCACATGCATATAATTTGGTGCTGTTTGCTGAAATCTTAGTTTTGAAGATTACTCCACAAGTATATACACATAGGAAATTTTGTCATGTATTTTTATGAAATACCAATGCTGATGAGGCTTACTTCATTATAATTAATTTACTTCTAATTGCCTTGGTCTGTTCTGACACCTTTCCCACCGTGACTCTGGCTTATTATGCGTGGAATGCTTACCTCAGGGCTCTTCACTGAACAGTGGGGCTGTAGTGGGGTCTCTTTGCATTTCTCTCTTCACATATGAGCAGGCACTCTCCCAGGTCTGCTTTTCCTGGTTCTCTTAACTTTGCCCATCAACTCACTCTAAAAGGCACAGATCTCTTCATACCCAGTAGGCTCAAGCTTACTGACTTTGTAAAAGCCTTTAAATTACTGCTATACTGATATTACTGTTAATAGCAGTTATATCAATATTGTATCCCTAGGGTTCCAAAAAATAATCCTCCCCCCAAATGAAAGAAGCAAAGCAATACCCTGGACCACATGCTTCTGAAGAATGGGACCAAGTCCTAGAGTTGATAATCTCTACCCTTCTGCTCCACACACACGTGCACATACACACACACATTTTCTGCTGCTGTTGCTGCTGCAGGAGGAGAGAGGTGTTATTTCAATATTCCTGTATCTATAATAATTGTGATTGATCTAATATTATATGAATGCTTGAATGGAGTTTTTAAAAATCCGCCTGATCATTGGGGAGGGTGGAAGTAGAATGGGGGAGGTGGGATGGAGCCTAAAAGACACCTGCTTGTACTATCCATAGAAGCATCAACTGGTCCCCTACATGAAAATGAACACTGTACAACCCCCACATCCACTCTCTGCTACCCCTGTAGTGCATCAGGAGAGTCATACCATCCCTGGGTGAATAGGAACACTGGGTATATGGCGGGACCAAGCATTTTCTGTTATTATTATATCAATATGAGAATTTAGAGGTTGGTGTGTTTTGGCTAAGTTAATGTGATTGAGCTTCTTTTCTTTGACTTCTACTTGCCGACTAACAAAAGATGTCCACAGGATGTGTAAAAGCAGGAAGGAGCTGGCAACATGGGAGGGGGAGCGAGGGGGAAGGGAGGGCAAGGGAGTTGGAAGGGTGAAGCTAGGTAGACTTGCCTTGGCATAGAAAAGATGTCCTGGGCAAAGCTATGCTCACTGGCAAATCTACCCCACTCTGGTAGCAAAGCAAATTAAAGTCACTCTAGAAGTGGTGTTTCTTGCTGTGGAGAGAATGGAAAGTGAAAGCAGGGCTTGAGGAAATACATCCGTACAAGAAATCTTGCTGCAATGGAAATTTACTCATGCAGCGCAGCAGACACCTTGTACATAATTACCCTCTTCTTCATATTCAAGACAGTTCAAACCTGCTTATTCCAACCGTTTAGAACTGACAGTCCACAGTGGAATCTACACGACTTGGTTGAAGAGGGTTCAAGTGGCTTCACATTTAGAAACCACATACCTTTTCTTGGATTTAGTGGTAAGCTAGGAAAAATTAGTTGCAGAGCACATAAATTAAAGGGACTCATTTTGTCTCTCTTATTTTAGCCAACCAGTGAAGAAAAGTGTAATTCTTTGTAATTCTTAATTTGTAAACTTCCATTGTCTGTTCCTTCTCTGTAATAGCCTACTTTTGTTCTGCATAAACTATCAAAGGCAGGATGCACAAACATTTCAATGTTGAGTTCTCTTGGTGTTCTTTAATTTTTGGGGAAAAAAGTGCTTCATACTCTCTGGGTTCTATGTTTTTTGGTAGGTGGGGTTGGTTTCTGTTTTGGAAGAAATGACTTTCCCTGCATGGGTATGGGTTGGAGACATCCACCCTGTCTACCTGAGGACAAAAGTTCGACTCCTTGTGGGGAAGAGGATCAGTAGGGACAAGGACAGTTAGCCTTTCTGCAATGCTGATCACATCACCCATGGATTACTTTATCCCATGTACCGGACTAGTGCAGTTTATTAGACAGTGTTTCGTTGGTTTATAGGGAGTTTAGAGACGAATTTTCATTGATATATCCTGGACCCACTTGATTTGTAACCAAAGAGGAGGAGATAATGACAAGCTCAGGGATTAATGGACACCCACCTTCCTTTCAATACATCCTCACAGGATGAATACAAAAAGAGGCAAATTGCCTCTTCATTTTAAATAGCATAAGAAGAATAGCAGGTTGTGGGAACGATAATAATACCCTCCAGTCAGAAATGGTATCCTGGAGCTGACACATGACAGCTCAAGCCATAGTAGATGGCTTAAGGAGCAAACAGTCTCTCTCCTGCTTTTCCAGTAGCTGCAATTTAAAGGAAAGCACGCTATCTCAAGGACCACTTGTTTGTTTTTCAACATTAAATTGCCCTCCGATCTTATCATTGGGAGTTTAAATTGCAGTTTGTGGCCTTTAACTTGGCAACTGATCTTATCTACTAGGGTTTTGAATTGCTATTTATGGCAGTAGGCTTGGCCGATGATAGGGCCCCCTCTCTCTACAGAGATTCTGTACATGCTTGAGAGCCAGCTTCAGAAGACAGATTTTCTGCCACCACCACCCGTGGTTCTTTTTTCAGCCAGGTTATTAAATAGTTCAGCTTATTTTCAATTTTATTTAGTTTTTGATAAATGGCTATCACTGTTTTGCCAGTGAATAAACATTGATCTACCACTTTTTTTAGCGATTCAGTTTTTGTTAATCTATGTCCTCCCGCCATCCAGTACTGAAGAGTGTGGGCTATCTGTCCTTGAACTGAATGCAGGAGAAGATACCGGCTCCTCCTCCATTCCCTTGGTAACAAAATCTCCTCGGCATCGTAGGAAGTGGGGAATTGACAATAAAGTGTCTCAGGTTATTGAAACTGTTGGAGCAAGGAAAAACAGACTTGCCCTCCGCTTGATTCTAATCAATATAATAAAAGGCTGTTTAATGACTTTGAAGCGGGGTGGCAATGGAGTCTCAGAGTTAGAGCTTTTCCTAACCCTTTTCTTATTTTTGTTCTTCCTCATACTCACTCACAACTTATCATAAAGCATTTATATCTTGACTCAACGATATATATGGCTGAAGTGGTAAGTTGTAAGTCACCTTTCTTTTCAGCATCTTCTGTCCGCTAATTGCCATTCAGAGTATGCTTCTATCTATGGCTTTTCCACACAACACAAATAAAATGTCTTGCAGACATTATAAAAAGAACCGTTTTTGCTCTTTTTATCCACGTAGTGCAAAAAAACCCAAACCTTTTCCAGCAAACTCAGTTCTTTTTTTCCCAGCAGTTTCTATCACTTCAAGGTTTCTCCATGCCACTCGCCATTTGCTGAGTGTTCCCCAGGTCGTTTTCCCACTTACCTGCTGCTGCGTGCTACTCTCCCCAAGTAGCGCGGGGTCCCCCGGCACTCCCCACTACAGGGGCGGCGACAACGCAGCCGTCCCGACGCTGCTGCTGTCGTGCCCCCTCAGCGTGCGTCATTCCTGGCGCTCCTCAAAACGGCGCCTTTTGATGACCCTGTGCAGAGCGCAGGGTCGTGGGGAAGCCCGGGAGCGCGCCAGAAATGATGTGTGCTGGGAGTAGTGCGCAGTAAAGGGTGGTCGATGTAAGTGGGGAAACGACCCCAAGAACACTTCCTCAGCTGGCATCATGTCCACTTGCTATTTCAGTGTTTAAAGTATATGAATGAACTTAGGCCCACTCCTGCTTCCATGCAGGGGGCCTCAGAGGTGCCGCAGCCCATGAAGGTGCCTTTGCACAGAGGCGCCTCCATTTCATTTTTAAACTTACCACCTCTTCCCTGTGCAGCTCTGCAGGAATGAGGGGACATGTGAAAAAAGTTTTTTTGACTAGATGTTGACAGAGCAATGATCAGGTTTGGATTGGGACTTCCTTGTATACAAATGTAAACTCTTTTTGCAGTATCTACTGGAGAAAAACGTATGTGCAGATTGTATACAGATTTAGCTATGATTGCCCTAATGGACACGACAGGTTCTATTTGTGTGAGAGTGACACTGGGAGTCAAACCCATCTCACGTAACTGCTCAGTTGAGTTTTATGTGATGCTCAGTACTCCTTATAGTCCAAATTAATATAATAGCTTCAGTTATTCTCAGTGCTTGAAGAAGGTCTTTAAAGGCATGAGAGACTTGAGAGTCAACATGGTGTTGTGGTTAAGAGTGGTAGACGTTAATCTGGAGAACTGAGTTCGATTCCCCACTCCTCCACATGAGTGGGGGACCCTTATCAGGGAAACTGTCCTACACATGTCCTACACATGAAGCCTGCTGGGTAAACTTTGACTAGGGACAGTTCTTCAGAACTCAGCCCCACCTACCTCACAAGGTATCTATTGTTGGGAGAAGAAGGGAAAGGAGTTTGTAAGCTGCCTTGAGTCTCCTTACAGGAGTAAAGATTGGATATAAATCCAAAATCCTCCTCTTCCTCAAATGTCCCAAATCTGTTTATATCGTCACTAAATCTCTCACATACAATCAATTGCACATGTATACAGAATTTGGAGTTTTGGAGCGGAGTATACCTAAGGTGGGGTTAGAATTACCAATGTTAGGGAAACCCCTGGAAATTTGGGGGTGGTACCTGGGGAGGGCAGAGTCTAGAGAGGGGAGGGAGCTCAGTAAGTATGCTGTGCCACAGGGTCTGCCCTTTGAAGCCACAAGGAGAACAGATGCAATCTGGAAATCAGTTGTGGTTCTTGGATAATTTCAGGCCTCAACTGGAAATTGTCAGCCTTAGGTGTTCTTGTTCTGTAAATATGTTCACAAGAATCTATGTAATGTAATATTAATAATTTCATGTGCCAGCTTTAAATAATGTGGCACTTCACTAACCTTTTATTTTTACACTCTAAGTAGCCTAATGACAGCCATAGCACTTCAGAAAGCCGTCAGATCAATTCCTTTTTCCCACGTATTTTGAATAAAAATTGGACGAGTCAAGTCTCCTACCTATTGTAAAGCTGTTCTTTTGCCCTCGTCAGAACAGAAAAGAGAACAGACAAGAGATATTTAGGGTGTAGACCAGATTACTAAAAATAAAATGAAGGCATTATTTTCTTCTTGGCTATCTTAACACTGCAACAAGATGATTTATAGTAATGATGCAGAGGACAAAAATTCCCTAACTGTAATAGTTCTTTTCATAGGTACCAAATGGATAGCTTCATACTTTAATTCTCTAGCTTTTAAGCAACAAATAACCACCTAGAGATATTTGCTATTGGTATACCAAAATAAAATCAATATATTGGTATTAGAACAAGGATGCCTTTTGGAACGAAGGTGCTTTTCTTCCTTCCATTTTTCACTAAAGCAAAATGTCAAACTTTACCTATTTTGGAGAAATAAACAACATTTTTTCTTCTCCCACCTCTCTGTGATTGCAGTTCAATGTTGCCCTGTCACCTGAGAGCTGATGTAGCATATCACAAACTTTGCCTCAATGTAAAGAGTGTGACAGAGTTGAAATCTGGTGTGAGCCCTGTGAGAAGTGCCTTAACTCCCTGATGTTTCTGCATGGAAATAAATAATAATTCATTCCTATTAAACAATGTATGCTCATAGCAGTGACTGTTTCTCCATAAGTGCTTTTGCCACATTGATTGCTGGTTCATAAGGCCCAATTCATATTCTCTGTAGAGAATAGGCATTCAACCTGAAGAGCACAGTTGAAAGATACAGAATGCACTTATCTGCTGACAGTTTCCCCTCTTAAGGTGAATCTACTTGCACCACTCTGGTGGATTCTGCACAGGTCATTACAGCGGCTCCCCACCAGCATTTATGATGCCGGTGGAGCCCCGGGGCCTTTCGCACACAGATTCAACGTTGGTTTGCTATTTAAATCTGACCTGGACTTCTATTTGTCTTTGTTTTTTTCCCTCCAATAAATATACTTTATATCCTCGTTTAGAGATATGGATCTACCCCCATTAGATTTAATTTGGAGCAAAAATATATATTTCTACTAGGGACAGTCTCAGTCATAGATCACTTTGCTGCAGCATGGATGGGCTAAGGTCAGACTGTTATTCTACTTTAGGAGCATATCAATGGAAATGTTAGTGTACTTTTTCATGCTTGCTGGATCACATGCATTCTCTGTTGCAGGATTCTAGGCCACAATGCCCTGTAAGTATATAAACAGTTTCTTTTGGTTCTCTGAGGTTAATACCTTTATTCCTGGCAGCTTTCTTTTTTCACCTGTTAAAAACTGTTCTGAGAAATGTTAGGTCATAAAAACACAATAAAATAATTGGGAAGAGATCTGAGACTGTGGCAGATAAGAATATTTGTACCCCATGGAACTCATTATCCTCTCTCTTTTTTTAGTTGTTTGTGTGCTACAGGCTGGACAGGACAAGAGTGTAGTGAAGATATTAATGAATGTGATCCTAATCCATGTTTGAACGGAGCCACTTGCTATGAGTCTACAACCCATGGGCAGTTCCTCTGTGTTTGTGCACCATTTTATATTGGAAGAACATGCCAGCATCATTACAACCCCTGTGATGAACCTTACAATCCATGTGTAAACAATTCTACTTGTTTGGCACAAGTTGATGGGAATCCATTGTGTATCTGTCAAAAAGGTAAACAGTGCTACTTCTTGTCACATTCTGGCTATACTTTCAATGTTTGTAATTTGTTTCCTTATGAGTCATAGGCTGTTTCTGCACAGGCAGAAAACAGCACCTAGGGATGGTAAAAACACTGTCCCTGCGATGCTGTTCGCACAGTGTGCTTGCCCCCCAAGCTGCGCGAAGACCCCACTTTTAAACCTTGCGGGGGGGGGGGCTATAGCTGTATCCTGGCTCCAGTATTCATAGGTTTACTGCCTCTTCTTTCCTTCCCATGTGAACATCACCAGATTTACAAGTTTTGAGGGCCTTGTATACATATGCCACAAGAATGGGACTCAACTCTTGGAGCCCTCCCCTCCCCTCCTCCATTAGTTCATTCTTTGCTGTGGTTAGTTCATTCTTTGCTGTGGTGGATGACTGTCTTCAATTGATTGCTTCATTTACCTCAGAGTTTTTCCTTTCCTTTCATCTTCTTCATTCAGATGGCATTATGCAAGAAATGTTCTAAGTGTTGGATGAAGATGGCTTAAAATGATGAGCATCATTAATACCCCTCAATTCAAGCCATTGTCTCCTCAACATCAAGGCTTGTCCCTGGTACATCCATAGTCTGCTTCCCCAGTCATCAACCATCTGTTTCCTCCTGACATCTAGCACCATTGTATCCTCAATGCCCAGAGTCTCCTTTTGGGGTCAGTAGTCTCCTCATTGTCAACTGTCAGTCTCCCTGCCTGGAAAAAAATCCTTGTTACGGTTGAGTTCGGAATCTGGGCACCTCTCAACATTGAAGTCCCTGCTCCTCTCAACATTGAATGTCATTGTCTTCTGTTATTCAGTTTGCCATCAAAAAGAGTTCCAAGCTCTTCCAATATCCAAGAACCCCCCTCTTTATTTGACATTCTCCTCCCTTCTCAGACAGTGACTTTTTGAGGTTCCCTTACCTCTCTTAGATCAGGGATCATTCATCTTTTCTGCTTCAGGGTTTCCAATCTCATCTCTGCCAGTGTTCATGTGGTTTCTAATCAAGGATGTGTATGCCTCCATTTGTCCATTGAGATATGCCTCCACCATTATTGTTGTTGTTGTTGTTATTTGGATTTAATCCTGTTGACCAAAGAGATTTTGATTTCCCACTCTGTTGAAATTATCTCAGGGAATTTCAGTGTCCTTCCAATGGAAGATGACCTTCTCACGATAGTGCCCCTGCTCCACCATGATGTTTCTTCCCTACCCCTAACAACATGGTAATCAATCTTAGGTCCAGGACTAGATAACGACGTTCTAATAGCATCACACAAATCTTCTAAATGTAGGTCTTATGCTGGCAATGGTCATGTTTTGTCCCCTGGGCAGAATCCATGGGTCTACATCCCAACACTTCAGCTGCTTTTCTTTCCAGGGTTAATCTCCAGGATATCTGTAAGGCAGTGATTTGGTCTGCTCTGTCTGCATTCTTCTGATATTACTCCATCTATGTGGATTCCAGAGAGATGCAACTGTTGGGAGAACAGTTTTACCGTCATTGTTTCATTGACAATCTCACCTCCCATGTGGGACTGCACTGAAGACATGACAATGAAAACAAGTTGCATATACTCAGAGGTGGGATCCAGCAGGTTCTCACAGGTTCCCGAGAGTAGGTTACTAATTATTTGTGTGTCCCGAGAGGGGTTTACTAACTGGTGATTTTGCCACATGATTTTTGCCTTAGTTATGCCCCTCCTCTCAGCTGTAGCGTGCAGAACTTGAAGCAGTCTAGCAGGAGGTGCACCAGCGTGTGTGGCAGCCTGCGCCTGCATGCATTCATTTCCCACCCAAGGACCACCGCAGCGGCTGCGTCCTTACCACAGCCCCGCCCAGGAATGCCCTGCCCCCAGAATGCCCGGCCATGCCCCCGTCGTGCCCTGCCCAGCCCCATTGGCACTACACCACAGTTTGAATCCCACCACCATGGGAACCTGTTACTAAAATTTTTGGATCCCACCACTGCATATACCTATAACTGTTGTTCATCATGTGTCTTCTGTGGAGCCACACACATCCCTCCTTCCTTTTTCCAGTGTAGGCTATTTTTCCCTCCTTGATGCTGTTCCACAGAGTCAGTGAGATAACTAAGAGACGCATGCTCTCCCCACCTCCATCTTGTGATTATTTGACCAGGAAACCAGCCCATTCTCAGCTCGAGATGGGAAGGGAAGTGTTCCAAGTGCTCTGAAACTTCTGGAAGCCTTCTAGTCAGTTCTCCACGGTGAGGTAGGTTGAGAGACAAGCTGTAGTTGTCTGTAGTTGTACCATTTTTTCATATTTACCCTGATCTTCCAGATACATGTGACAAATACAATGCAATTGAAAGGAAACACTGAATACTTCTACACAGCATGATTTAGCATTGTTTCAAGGATGGCTTAGGAGAGGAATGAGCCAAAGCAAGCACAAGTTTATCTAATATGAAATTACCTGACATCATATGATCTTTGAAGAATTACATATAAAACTATCATCAGGTTCATCCAGAGGCGGAGATGCAATGGGGATGTCTCGGGTGGCTTGCCCTGGGCACCGCCACTGCAGTCATGTGTCTGAGGTGGGAGGGGCACGTGGGCAGTTCACATCCCGGGCGCAGTTTCCCCTCCCTTCATCACTGGGTTCATCTGTTGACCTAACTTTTCAAAATGGAAAAAAAATATTGTAATTTTTAAAATTACTCAATTGTGCATCAGTTGGCATGAGAATATTCATTTTCATCATGAACAAAAGCTCCAGAAATGATCCTTTTAGAGAACATCAGAGTGATTTTAAGTGAAAGTGTGAGTGATATTTTTCTTCTGTCACTACTTGCAAACTTTGAGGTACCGTTTATTATTTTCTATTGATCAGTTAAATATTTGCATCTAGGAGTTTGCGACGTTGGTGTCTGTTCATGTAGATTGGTGCTACTGGCCTGCAGAAAAGCCACTGAAGATCAAGTCTTAAGCGCATGGACCAAAAACAGCGGTGCGAAAAGGGTGTGAAAACGGTGTAAACCCTTTTACACTATTTTAAACCATTTTACACCGTTTTCACACTGCTGTTTTTGGCCCATGCGGAATCCGTCATAGTATCACCACATTTTTTTCTGAACTATGTCCCACTCAGCTTCGAAATATGAAAAAAACAGCATTCTCCCTAGTTGTATCAGATTATTTCCATGCACTATTGATTTATCATTTGTATCCCAAGCTAGACTGATTTGCATGACCACCAGCAGCAAGTAGTTGCATTTAAATGTGCCTATTACTGTAGTACACACACCACTAAACAGCATTACAATAACAATACGTTGGTCCTAAATGTACATTTCTAGCCTCCCAATTAATATGCCAATTTACAAAACAGCTTGCTGAAAAATAAAAATCATTCTGCTATGTAAGTTAAACAAATGTGTTACATCGCAGTGCAAGATATGAATTAGGATTTACATTATGATGCGCTCTAAAGACTGCTTTGTGCAAATAGTTTAGATGCTGAGGATTGATTTTTTAAATGATGTTAATTTGTAATGTTGCTAATATTTTAAAAATGTTAAATGAGTTGAAACAAGCAGGTAGAAAGGGATTTTTGTTTTGTTTTGCCTGGCCTGTTCCCTTCCCACCCCCATCACATTAAATCACTTGATCATAACTGAACCTCTGTTGACACTATAATTCCAGAACATCAGGGTTGTTTCTCTTTTGGAATGTGAAGGCATGTTTAGCTATTACATAGAGGCCTGACAGCAAACTATCCAGGAATAAGCTCACATATACTATACTACATTAGTGTGTATTTAGAACCTTCCTGAGACAGTTATTCAGTCCAAATGGAAACTGGTCCCATTCATTCATTCATTCATTCATTCATTCATTCATTCATTCATTCATTCATTCATTCATTCATTCATTCATTCATTCCCTGCAGAGAATCACTAAAACTTAACCACCACCACTCACACCCCAACATATATACACATGATCACCAGAAAACTTATAGTTGCTGCTGTTGCCTGAATGGTTTATCCTAATTTATGACTCCTTAGTAACCATCATCAAGCTATAAGCCTAATAAAAGAATGACTAATCAGCAGACATATGTTAGAAAACTATGTAAATCCCCAAGCCCTGAAGACCAGGCATCAGCATTAATGTGTAAGATGAATATATTCATAGGTTGCTTTGCCCTCACCCTAAGAAACCACTTGTACCAGCCGAGCTTGAATGAAACCAGCAAACACGAGAAATTGTTTCACATGCACCATCATGATAGTATCTTTCAAATTTTTCATCAGTAAGTGCTGCAGGTGACAGGTAATTCTTATTTATATATTTACTTTATAGTCCACCTTTCTTGATAAGACTCAAGGTGGATTACATGATATAAATGGGTTACTAACATGTGAAGTAGCAAAAAAATCATGAAAGAAAAATTAGCCCCAAAATACTCCTATGTTTCCTTAAAAGAAGACAAGAGTCTGTCTCTTCTGGTTCCGTGCATTGTCATTTGACTCCTGTGCTTCAAAAATAATTGTTGTTTTTAGTATCTTTTGGTAACTTGACCTGACCAATCTCTGTGTAGAGCGAAAGAACAGAAAAGTAAAGCTTTACTTCCCTATTCTTTTCTCGTTCAAAACAACTCAGCAAAGTAAATGAGCAAATCAAATAGAAGCATATCTCAAGACTTAAGCATTAGGTCTGCATTCTGATTCCAGACACCTGCATCAAGTGTTCATTCAGTGGGACATTGAAAAGGATACAGAACAGTAAATGGTGCAAGGGCCTTTGTCTTAAGATAAATGTATGTCATGGATTGCTGATAAAATAGCAAGAGGTAAACCTACCGCATTTCCTAAAGCTGTAGAGAATGAAATCTATTAGGGAATATAGATTGCCTCTCTCTCTCTCTGTCTCTCTCTCTCTCTCTCTCTCTCTGTTTGTGCCAGAGGTTGCATGCCTCCATGATAAGAATGGCATTACTTGTTTATATTTCTATATTTTTCAAGAATAGATTTTGAAGCTTTCAGAAGTCAAACTGAAGATAAAATGAGATGGAGACATGTCATTTCATGCTGAAGTAGCAACTTAGCACTGGAGAAAATCTCCCTGTATTTGCTACACAATGCCAGTAAAATATGCTACTTCCTACTATTCTATGTACTATTCTATGTTATCCAGGTGTTACCTGAATTATAGGGCTTTGTCCCTGTTTAGATGAGGGGAACTAGCTAGGGACAGACCTTTGAATGCAAGAGGCATGGACTGTAAAATCTTCCACCAAAGTTTATGGGAGTCTTTCTCCCTAGAAGATCAGAATTTAGAAGTTTAAACAATTTTATTGTAAAAAGAAAAAAGTTTACACACAACTTAGCAAAATACATGCACACGAAGAATTGTGAGACGCCTAGGATTTAAATAGACGTGAGGGAATAGATTTGGAATAGTAGAGATGATTGTGGGAAGGGCAATATTTATCTGATCTATACTCTTTTTCACAGAAAGATACATCGACTGTGATTTGATGGCAAAAAACAGCAAAAGTATTTGTGCCTTGACCATTTGTATGGTCCCTGAAATACTGAATCAAGAGAAAAATCTTTGAAATGAAGCACAGAATAATACACAGATATCAGTGTATATGCCATCAGGTTGCTTCCAACTTATGGTGACCCTATGAATTAGTGAACTCCAAAATGTCCTATCATTAACAGCCTTATTTAGGTCTTAAAATCAGAATTCTAAGGCTTCTTTTAATGACTCAATCCAACTTGTTATGGGTCTTCCTTTTTTCCTACTCCTTTCATTATTTTTCTAGTACTATGTTCTTGTTTTTTCCACTGAGTCTTGTCTTTGCAATTTTTGAACTGAGCTTATGGACTTCCTTTTGTTAATATTCATAGTGAGTATTGTCTCTGGCTCCTTTAACAAGACTATGCCTTTTAGCCAGTTGAGAACTTCATTTTTGTTTTGTTTTGTTTTTGTCCAAATGGACTGCACCAATTCTATACCATAGAATCAACTGCCAAAGGAAGTCTTAATGGATTGTCTTGATGAGACGTGGAAGAGCAGGATACTTCAGAAAAGCAGGATGTGCTGAGGGACATTCTCTGGAGAACTATAAAAAGTTTCTTTCCCCAGGTACAGGTTAGAGAGTTTTCCTCAAAATACTTCTTCTGATTACCATTTCCTCAGACTTAGATTATCAGCAGGTGCTTTGGGCACTATTCTTCTTTTATATTATCCAAGAGGGATCCAGAAAGAACTAATTCCAGGCCTTTACCACTCGAACTCCAAAAATCCCTTTGTGTGGTACAATAAGTGTGGTGGGCCACTGTGGATGTAACTTTACCTGCATTTTTATCAGACATAAATAGCATTCTTTTTTTCAAGATTTAATAATTTGCATTATCACTGGGGAACAGCTTTCACAAAATCAATATCCTGTACAAATTGAAAGGGGTTGTTTTCATGCATCGAGCTTTGAACTTAAAAAATCTACTAAATTATTTCTCTACTGCTTTGTAGAAGGGAGGGAAATATCCTCCAGTAGGTCACTACTGAGATGCCAGGTTAAATTCATCATACCATAGATTTTCCTTACTTTTGAAGATACCTTCCCTATTTTTGATGAAATATTCCCAGGCCTTAAAAATAGGCTAAAATCTTCCAGTATATTTAAGCAGATGCTCTTTTCTTGCATTCAGTCATACCTGTATCTGAGCTAAAGCATTACTAGTCATTTATAGTTTCCAAGAGGAAACATGGACTGTTAAATCCAAGGGATAAAAATGCTTCAGGTGATTTCAAGTTCCATTTAGAAAGCATTCACTGGGCCTTTGTTACCCCTGATCCTGACATTCTAACTGAGTAGTGGAGATCACTGATCCATACCTGTTTCATATATCTTTCAGGATTTGAAGGTACTTACTGTGAAATTGACACCAATGAGTGCATCTCCAGCCCATGCAAGAATCAAGGTCACTGTTTGGATGGGGTTAACAGTTACAGGTGAGAAAAACAGCCCAGAGAAACAAAGCTGTCAGTTCTGACTTGAGGACTTTTGGCAACAAAGTTTATGATGATTTGTTGGTAGTGTCACTTCAAAAATTCCTTACTTACTATGGTATCAATATAATCAGAATACTCAAGTGTTCTGTCAAACTATTTCTCAATTTGTCGAAGTTGTATTTTTAAAAAACTTTTGATGCAGTACACACAAAAAACCTATATGTGAGAGATTACCCCGCCCCCTTTTTTTCTTTTGTTTCTTCTGAAACTAGCAGTTAAATATTCTATGTGGTTCACTTGATTTCATCTTTCTCTTCAGGTGCTTCTGCAGAGATGGCTTTTCTGGGACATTGTGTGAAGTGGAGATTAATGAGTGTGTGTCAGATCCCTGTGCAAACAGTGGAACATGCATAGATCTTATAAACAGGTTTGCAAATAAAATCAGTTAATTTTTTAAGGGAAAAAGGTCTGCATTTCTGTTAACTCTTCTAGTGAATGCTTGTAGAACTCTATGAGAGGAATTGCGTCTTCTTTCGGAAGACAGTGTTATTTTTTAGCTTCCTGCTACCATCAATATAAAGCAGATTTGTGTCCTGTAAAAATTACACTGAACATTAATGGACTCCTGTCTTTCTTGAATTTTTGGAACAGATGCAGAAATGAAGTAAGTCTTTACATTAAATTTGGGTGTTTGAAGATTGATGCATGAATAGCTCCATAAACTTGTGTAAAGTGATTCTGTACTGGGGAAGGCAATGGCAAGCCACCCCATAAGCACAGTCTGCCTAGTGAGCTTTGTGATGTGACATCACCCCATGGTTCAGTAATGACCCAGTGTTTGCACACCTTTACCTTCACATTGCTATGCACTGAAGCATTTATTTTCCATGTCATAACAGGTTCCTTTGTAACTGTGCAACTGGCTATTATGGATCACTGTGTGAGTTGGATGTAAATGAGTGTGAAACTCTTCCTTGCTTACACGGAGGAAGCTGCTTCAACAAACCTGGAGGTTATCAGTGTGTGTGTACTCCTGGTTTCACAGGTACTGTATTTTTGCAGAATGTTGCAGAAGCCATAATTTAATATCTGGACAGTTATTGCGTAAACAAGGGTTGCCCGTATGTCAAGGATAGCAAAAGAGGTCACATGCAAATTGAAAGACAAATCAATATTTAACCAAGTGATTCTTGGATTTGCATCTTGTTAAGTACCTCTGGACCTTATTCGTGTCTTTTCTGATTTATTGGTTCCTTACCAATCTTGATATTTAGCTGCATTACATTAAAAGAGAGGTTATTGGGTACAGGACAAAAATCAATACCTTGTGAATTGAACCAAGAAAATTATTATTAGGGTAGCTACTGAGTAAGCTGTGCAAATACAGATCACAAATCCTTTCTTAAGCTGTGTCTATTTTTATTACAGTTTGTATAGCTAATAAATTAATATATTAGGCCACATTAAATAAGTCCAAATTTCGCATTGAAAAGTATAAGAGTACCTTTACATCTGAATTTTAATTAGTGAAGATTTGACTTAAGACTATGCTATTGAAAACTATACTCAGGTGTACTGAGAGAGAGGGACTGGCCCAAGATCACCCAGCACACTTCCATGGCTAGTGGGCATGTAAACCTAGGGCCCCTTCTGCACAGGCCAATAAATCTGGGCTGGACACAGGAAAAAAACCTATTTGGGGTGGGGGAACTTTGCATTGCTTCTACCCCTAAAGCGAGGCTGCCCCATGTTAAGTCCCCTGAAATGTTTTTTTTGAGAATCACGCCATACACAATTCTTTTTGTAAAACCCAGGCTGCAGCTGCTTACGAGCGAACAGGGGAGAGGAAAGTGATGTAAGCCATCTTGGGTCCTCACTGAGGAGAAGGTGAAGTACAAATGAATAAATAAACAAAGATGGAAGACTAACAAGCTGATCACAGTAGAGGGGTAGCTGGGCCAAACTGCGCCCTGTGCACATTCTATATTTTCCGTCCCCCCATGGCGTCCACCTTCTCCCCTTCCCACACTTACCTTAGTTCCTTTCCTTTTTCTTGAACTTTTTCAGGCTGCAAAAGGCCTGTTCACAGTACAAATGGCCTGATGGGAACTATACTTCCCAGGAGACCTTGTGAGCCCCAAGGTGTTCTGGGAACTGTAGTTCCTCAGGCAATTTTTACTGCAAACAGGCCTTTTGCAGCCTGAAAAAATTCAAGAAAAAGGAAAGGAACTAAGGTAAGTGTGGAAAGGGGGGCAGGGGGTGCCGCGGGGGTGGGGGAGGGGTCTGGGGGCAATTTTCTGCACCCCCAGGTGTGCGCCTGGTGCATGGCGTGCACTCCCGCCCCCTTGTAGCTCTGCCACTGGATCACAGCCATCATCTGCTTTAGACTGCAGGTGCGTGTTAACTCCTTGATGTTATATTCCCCCACTTAAGGAAGCATCAAAACAAACAAATTTCTCTGAGTATCTGGTGGACTGGTATGTATTATTGGTGGTTCCCATTCAGCTTGGTCAGGCTTATTCAGACTTGTTGGATGTTTAATCATATGTGGCTGGTTCCCTTTTCAGTGGGTTTGTGTTCCTGTTTTGGTTCGTCTTTTCATGAGATTCTTTCTCATTCCCCTTTTTGATTGGAAGTGTAATCATTAATCCCTAACGACAGATCATGTTGCTATTGAACGTTAAATTGTTATTACTTGTGACAAATTATGTAAAGTACTTTACAGGCAAGATGCGAAATATCTTTATTTGCCTGTGTAAAGAAACTGCTGTTTTGAGAAAGTTATAAGTGGGAGAGATTCATTTGCAATTCCCATCTTGCAGTAGCCTGACACTCAGTGTTGGATACAATTTATTGACAGCTTGAAATTTGAGAAGCATGTATTTTTAGAAATATACCATATAGCTATAATGATGCATGACTACTTTCTGTGTTTTATTGGCTTTGTGTCACCTAATTCATAAGGAATGAAAACATATTGTTTGCAAGAGTGCCAACCTTCTCCATTTTGGATAATGAAAAAGACAATTCAAAAAGTCGATATGTCAGCAGTTTAAAGGCAGTGAATTTATGGGGATATAACCAGCTGATTAAAAAGCAAATATATTTCCAGACACCTCTTCCCACTATAATGCACATGTATATATCCATACATACTTTACACTGGAGAGATCTGGCATTGTTGCTTGCTTTTCTGCTCTCTTGTGTTGGCAACTTATTGTGAACTACAAACAAATTAGGACAGTAACTTTCATATGTCTGAATCTAAGAAATTGCACTGATGTGCCTGTGTAGAAAGTTGGAGATTATCATACACATTTCAGGGGAAAAAACCTTTCATTAAGATGGAAGGGATGTTTGAGAGATATTGGGGGGAGGAGCGGGGGGAGAAAACCACAAGCATCTGTTTGATGTAAAAACAAACAAGCAAACAAAAACAGAAATTTAGAAGGACCATTAAAAAACCAATAAAATTTTAAGTGGGAAGATGGTAGGGCACAGCCCTACCTAATTGGATTTTGGAAACTAAGCAGGGTTGGTACGTGGATGGGAGACCACCAAGGAAAGGTCTGCAGAGGAAGGCAGTGACAAACCACCTCTGCCCCTTTGAAAGCCCCTTATTGTGGTTGCCTTAAGTCAATTGTGGCAATGGTACTTATATACTTAACCTTTAAGGACTAGACCGTACAACTTCACATGTAAGCAAACTTTTATATTGAAGATTATTTTTAAAAAACCAACAGTAGACCTGGGGAAAGGGGGGGATAAAATTCAGGAAGCACATGGTGAAATATAATTTTGAAAAAGCAGAAGATAGTCGTCTTTTCACAGCAGTCATTGGTAACGTCTCTAGTTTAGCTGAGCTGCTTAACACATGTTCTGATCTAAATGGCCCAGGGTAGCTTGATCTCTGATCTCAGATCTCAGAAGCTAATCAAGGTCAGTCCTGGCTAATCCTTGGATGACAGACCACCAAGGAATACCAGGTCACTAGGTAGAGGAAGGCAATGGCAAACCACCTCTGCTAATCTCTTGCATGTGTAAATAGCCAAAGTCTTGCTTCTATTAATGTTGCACAGATATTATAAAGGATAAGAACATCACCATTTTGTTTGGATGTTACTATTTGTAAAAGCCTTTCAGCAAGAAAATTGCAAGTCTATTAAAATTGACACATATCAAGAAAATAACAGGTTGTTTACTACCTATGCCAATAGCAAGGACAGGTAGGATTGTTTAGTCTGCTTCTGTAACCTACCAAGACTAATCATGCAGATTGAAAGTGATTAAGATTCTGACTTAAATCCACAAACCCACAAAAAAGTTGAGAGATGGAAATTAATCCTCACAGTGGGGCCTCACTCTTGATGTGAAGAAGTTTTTGCTTGGTATATGTAGGTAAGGAAAATATAATCCTTATCTGCACATTTCCATATTTTTGGAGCTCAAAAAAGACACAGTGTCTTCAAGTGTGCATTACAGAGCTTATTTTCCTTATCAGTCTCATCATAATGATTTCACAGTGGTTATATGTTAATACTTTTCTCCAGCTTATTATGGGCTGTTATATGTCAGCAGAGAAAACTGTTTGACAAAAGCAGAAGCTGACAACACGGGTGAAAAGTTTTAGGCAAAGTCAGGGTGGAGGAAGGAATGAGCAAAGTGATTTGTGTATACGAGTCAGTTCTTGTAGTATTGAATTACGATCTGGGAGACCCTTGCTCAAATCTCTATTCTGTCATAGAAGCTTGGTGAGTGTCCTTGGGCCAGTCATACACTCTCAGATGAACTTATATCTCAGGACTGTTGATGGTATAAAATGGAGGAACTACTTTAGAGAGAACCCATTAGAGAGAAAGGCAGAGTATGTATAAATAAATAAATAAGTAAATAAATAAATAAATAAATAAGCAAGCAAGCAAGCAAGCAAGCAAGCAAGCAAGCAGACTTCCAAGCAATGGCAAAGCTGCAACAGGGCGGGTATGGGGGTGCCGTGCCCCAGACGCATACAATTGGCATCATGTGGGAGCTGAAAATTTTCCCCCAGACCACCCTCCCAGGGGTGGGGGGCATGGGCAGGGCATGGGTGGATTGGGGCAGGTCACGGTCGGATCAGGGCGGGGTGGGCAGGGAGCAGGCCATGTGTGGGCAGGTTGTGCCCCTGGTGCAGTTTCCTCTCCCTGCTTTCAAGTGCTTTCTATGATAAGAGTTCAGTATGTGAAATCCACTGTACAATACTGTAGAAAACTCAGATTTATTATTGTAATCTACTGGCACGGAAATAAGTTTGTGCTGTTCAATCAACTAAACCTGAATCAAATCTATAGAATTTTTATGGAATATAATCAAATAATTAAACTCAGATAAGTAAATAATATATAAACTCAGGAGTCATGAGATAAAGTGATGGGTTTACTTATGTATTAAAAATTGGGCAAATGACAGCAAATGAAGAGAAGGCATAAATGGACAATTTTTACGAGAGAATTAATCAGTTTTAGGAAGAAATTAAGCACAGGGATCAGTTTGGGAGCAGGTGAGTATGATGGAGGCCAAGCTTGCAGATGACACAAAATTGTTCACCATGGTGAAAACCAAAGATGGCTGTGAAAAGCTCCAGGAGGATCTCCACAAATTATGTGAATGGGCAACAATGTGGCAGATGAAGTTCAGTGCTGGTAAGTGTAAGGTGATGCACTTTGGAACAAACCCCCCCCCCCCTTAACTTCCAAGTTTAGGCTAATAAGGTCTAAACTTGTTGAGATGGAGGGAAAGAAATCTTGGGTTAGTAGTAGATACCTCAATGACAGGGTGAACCCAGTGTGCTACAGTGATGAAAAAGGCAAACTCTGCACTGGGGATCATTAGGAAAAAGGGTTGGAAATTCAATGGCTGACATTATAATGTTCCTTTTTAGATGCACAGTGGAGCCTCATTTGGAATATTGTGTGCAGTTCTGATCACTGTATCTCAGGGACATTGCAGAGCTGGAAAAAATACAGAATAGGGAACCAAGATTATTGAAGCACCTTCCTCAGAGGAAAGTATGAAGAGTCTGGGACTTTTCAGTTTAGAAAAGAGACAACTAAGGGGGGACAATATAGAGGTTTATAAAATTATGCATGAGGTGGAGAGAGTTGACTTTGAGAACTTTTGCTCCCTCTTCCAAAATACTAGACCTTGATATCATACAATGAGGCTGATGAGCAGTAGATTCAGTATGAACAAAATAAAATACTACTTTACACAGAGATTAAAATGTGGAATTTGCTGCCAGAGGATGTACCTATGGAACAAGGCACAGGTCGGGAATTAGGCCAATTCATGGAGAATAGGTCTATAATGGCGACTAAAGAAAATTTCTACATTCAATGGCAGTAAACCTCTGATTATCCGTGCCAGGATGCAACATCAGAGAAGACTTTGGTCTCTATGCCATATTGCTGGACCTCCAGAAGAACTGGTTGGCCACTATCAGGGGCGTAACGAGGCAGCCCTGGGCAAACTGTAGCCCTGGGCAAAACCTGAGTTGGATGCCCCCCCGCCCCCCATGGGCAGCCACTCCACCACGACCAAATTTTTTTTTGCACCAGGACATTGGTGCCTGCAGGGGGGCGCATTTTAGACATATCAGCACCAAAATTTCAGCATTTCATCAGGTGACTGTCCCTGTCTCCTGAGGATACGCTGAAATTTTGGTGCCGCTAGCCTAAAAACTGCACCCCCTGCAGGCCAAAAATTGAAAACCACTAAAAATACCCAAAAACGAACCCAACATTTTGATGCCCCCCACAAGGTGATGCCCTGGGCAGCTGCCCACCTTGCCCAATGGGCATTACGCCAGTGACCACTATGTGAGACAGAAAGCTGGCCTAGATGGATCGCTCCTTTGATCCAGCTGGGCTCTGCTTATGTTCTTAATACAGAAAAATAAAAACCATGAACAAAGGATGACCAGATAACAAATTAGGGTTTACAAGATGTAAAATGTTCATTCCACACACTCAAATACCTGATTTGAGTATCAAATGTTCAAATTGACTTTATTGTCATCCTTGTATTAAAGATTTTTAAAGAGGGTTTTGCTTTTCTATACCTTTAAAGTGTCTCAAGTGTCTCTTCTCCCCACAACAGACATTTTGCAGTGTCACTATGGTTGATTTCGCACAGTCCAAATATCCCAGATTGAGCAAGGGAAATATCCTGGTTTGGCCAAGAAGTTTGCATGGATTTGTCCTGCGATATTTCCCTCATCCCGGGTTTTTCAAAAACCGCTAAAACCACAATCTTTTCCCAAAATCCCACATTGAACTGTCTTCCGTGGGAACACCACGGGAGCAAAATTGATTTATTTTTCCTGCTCCATTGCCAGATCTCCCTGCCCCACCTGACATCATGTCAGTTTCATGTCTGCCAAGCCACTGACTGGCGTGGCAGTCCATCCTTTCTGAAAGATTCCCCAAGTTTTTGCCCTTTGGCAGCTCTTCTTGTGGAAAAGCACAAGCGCTCACCCTGTTGCCATTCACTCTTGCCAAGTGCTGCTCGCTAGCCAAGCTGCAGCCCGGAGAGCCCAGCCCCGCAGCTCTGGGCTCATGTTCCCAACAGGGGCCTGTGGCGGCGAGGCAGGGAAGTGCCTGCCTGGCAGGATGCTCTCAACCATTCTGTGACAGCCCCAAAAATCAGTCAAATATTATTTGGTATATCATTTGGGGGTGGTGGTGAGTGTCTCATGCTGTGGTTTCTTGCACACCTTTAAATATGGCTTAATGCCCTGCCCAGTATTGGTCAAAAGTTTTTACTTTGTATAGCACAATGTGTGTTGACGTGTTTCTCACTGTACCGGCTCCTTTCCAAAGCTAGAGAAAAAGAACAGGGTGGGGGGGGGGGTCTTGCTTGGTTTTCCTGCAGTTGCTGTGGATCTGCCAATCAAAAACATTGCCTTGGGGGGAGAGCCAATCAGAATGCAGCGTGGCTGAATCTGCATTGTAAAAACAAAAAAAAGCTAGGCTCGTGTGAAAAAAATCATAATATTTCCTCTGGGTTTTAACTTGATTCCTTCGCAGAAATGGGCACCCATGCAAAGGGAGAAACCAGGATAAAATGTACCTGGATTTTAAAATACTGAATGTAACCCAGTATTATTATGCTGTGCGGGATTGACTTGCGTGAGACAGAATGCTAGACTCAGTTGACCACTGCTCTAATCCAGGGTTCTGCCTATGTTCTATTCATTCATTCATTCATTCATTCATTCATTCATTCATTCATTCATTCATTTATTTATTATTTGGATTTATAAACCGCCCAATCCCCGAGGGGCTCTGGGAGGTGCACAACACTATGTACGCAATATATAACAAGGGTCCTGATAAAGACCAAATACACTAAAATCAATTAAAACAATTAAAACCATTTAAACAGTGGGCAGAAGCAATAACAATAATAACGATGGTGATGGCGTCCCGTAGCCCAATTCCTTTAACTGCCCCCAAAAAGGAGGGAGCGGCCAAACTCATCCTTAAAATAAGAATATACAAATAGATTATAAAATAGTGGGCAAAAGCCCAAGGAGCAAAGCAAAGGAGGGGGGGCGGGGGGAGAGGGGGCGCGCTTCAGCGACTGGACACTCCAAAGGCCCGACGGAACAACTCAGTCTTACAGGCCCTGCGGAACTCACCAAGGAACTCACCAATTTAATGAAAAACAAAAACCATTCCCAAACAAAGGTTGACCAGTTATTAAATGAGGATTTACTATGTTCAAATTACACATTTAAATACCTCATTTAAGTATTAAGTGTTCAGACTGTCTTTATTATCCTTGTATTAATGCTTTTTAAATAAGTTTTTTTAATACCATGCTTTTCTTTACCTTTAACGAGTCTCAAAGAGCCTTACAATCTCAAAGAGCCTTTACCTTTAAGGAGTCTCAAAGAGCCTTTCTTTCCCCTACCCAGAACAGACACCTTGTGAGGCAGGTGAGGCTGACAGAGTTTTGAGAGAATTGTGAGTAGACCAAAGTCACCCAGCAGGCTTCATGTGGAAGAATCAAACCCAGTTCTCCAGATTAGAGTCCACTGCTCTTAACCACTACACTACACTGGCTCTCTAAAGTTATTCTAGCTTGTTCGTTCTGTGGTCTATGGACAGGTTTTCTCACTTAGCAGTTGTTATTAGCACATTAAATATGCATATTTCCCCCCTTCTTGTTTGTCATTAATTAATGAACTACTAGGCCCTATATATTCAAAAGTATGTTCAGTTTTGGAAGACAGAAGTGTTGATGTTGTGCTGTCTGGCAAATGTAGGGCGGGGTGGGGGATGAATGCCGGGTGAATAATACGTACTTTTATTTCTATACTGTAATATCCAACAAATGTTGGAGCAAATTTATTCTAAGTCATCTATTCACAAGATTCTATTGTATAGGGTTTATTTCAAATTTCAGGAAAATGAAAGCTGCAGCTCAGCAGAATTGATTCAGAACATACATGGAGTAACAGGAATAGAATGAAAAGAATTCAATAAGTGTTCTATAATGAGATCAGACAGAAAAGTTTTACATGTGAACATCAGAATTGTAGTATATTTCACAGGAAGCTGACTGTTTCTGGCCGCACAAGCATAAATGTAAATGACATTCTCTTAAGTTGGTTGGGGTTTTTTAAAAAAAATGCTTCTGTTGTTTGGAGGGTATCCTCAAGAGCAGTTATGAACAGATTGGAGTAATTCAGTGTAATAGTGCAGAGGTGGTGTTGGATACCTGTTGACCGCTTCAGTAACCTGCTGATTTGATGGTCTGCTACAATCCGCAGAAATAGTCTCCCCGGTCTGTTTCTACAGATGGTTTTTGAAGAATTGTAAAATTCTTTTATACATTAATCATACCCACAGTGTAATATCTTTCATTCCATAGATCACAGTAATTTTTGTTTCCTGCCATGGATCAAACCTGATTCTACTGTGTCTTTGTCACTGAAGAGGCAATTAAATTGCGGTGTTTATTTTCCAATTTCTTCCAGCCATACATAAACCACTCTTGTGGCTTATTACTCCAATCTCTGAATTTAAGAAACTTTTCATGACTGTCTCTGGCATTTGATTAATCTGTTTCAGGAGTCCTTCCTGAATGAAGTTGTAAGGCTTTTAAATGCAGAATTGCACCACCACAAAGAGTTTCTTAAAGCACTTAGATGTTATTCTTTGATGATGACATCATCAATATGTATGAGACTTTGCAGAGTACAAAATGTCAGGTGCTTACCTGCCTGTGGTAGTTTTTAATCTAAAGATTAATATATAATGATTAACGAAAGGAGGGGTGGGATGTGGGCACAGGGTTAAAAGAATAAGCCACCATTTGTGTTACTTATGTAGGCTTAGTGTCAGTAAAGAAGGGGCACTGTGGGGTTGTGCCAAAGGCCTCACAGGAAAAAGTATATTCTGAGGTAGGGATAGAAAGAAATGAGAATTCAGCAACACAGAAGTCCTGAGAGGCAGTTTCAGGCAAAAGGAACAGCAAGAGAGAATGGCCACCGTGGTTTGAGGGATCAGGAGAACTCAGATTGCAGAGGCAAGTGAACTTGGAAGAAAGAAGGCCACAGCATGTATAGAACTAAGTTAAGGGGAGGTGTTAAAAGTCATAGTGGGATTTCAGTTAAAAGTTTGTTAGATATAGAATAGGGGTCTGCAACCTGCAGCTCTCCAGATGTTCATGGACTACAAATCCCATCAGCCCCTGCCAGCATGGCCAATTTGCTGATGCTGATGGGATTTGTAGTCTGTGAACATCTGGAGAGCTGCAGGTTGCAGACCCCTGATCTAGAAAGCAGGCAGGAGGTCAGTGTAGATGTTAAGGAGAGGCATAGCTGGAGGTGGTGGTTCAACAACAGAAAACCGTAAAATAAAATTATTAAAGTAGTCAAAGTAAGTGGCATCTGACATATGAGCTGCAGTTTTGCAGAGGTCTGGAGAGAGTGGGGTAGGGGAGAGTGTTTTATTGTATCACAGGCAGCACAGGGGTCATGAAGGATGAGAACGAGTAAGGGCTTTTGGATATGTCAGAGGCCGTTTCCGCACGGGCATTTAATGGCGGTCTGGAGACGGCAAAAACGCCGTCGGCAGGCCACCATTCGCACAGGGGGCGCAGAAGGTCGCAGCAGTCACAGCCTTCACGCCGCCCTCGCTACCGCTGGCCGGTGCTTAACGGCAGCGGTTTCGAGATGCCTCCCCCACCCGGGTATCTTACCTTGAACCCTCTGCTCAGTAACGCCGCCGAGGCCTGGGCTCACGATTTCTGCCCCGCGCCCGCTGGAGCAGGCGCGCAGGGCCAGGGGGGCATGTCCCCAGGCCTCGGCGTCGCGCCGGAGGCCCGGGGACATGCCGGGTCGGCCGGGCGCCGGCACTCCGCAGCGCCGGCTGCCCGGCTCTTTCCAGGACCGTCCATGCGGACGGTCCCAGCATCGTCGGGTCAGCATCGGAAACGCCGACCCGGCCGCTTCCGCATTCGTGCGGAAACGGCCAGAGAGATCATCTTCATAAGATCAGTTTCAGTGGAGTAAAGAGAGTGGAAGGTGCATTGCAAGGTTGTTCTTTGTTTTTTGTTTTTTTTTGCTGTTAAGTCGCAACTAACTTCTGGTGACACTGTAGGTTTTCACGGGGAGAGATGTTCAAATGTTTGCCATTTCCTGCTTCCATGCCACAAATGTGATATTCCTTGGTGGTCTCCCTGCCAAATACTAGCCAGGACTATCTTTGCTTTTCTTCTGAGATTAGAGAGGAAGTTGAGCCAGTGTGAGTATACTGCATGGCTAAATTATTTACTAATTCATTTGTATTCTGCCTTTTACCCCAGTGGGGACGTAAAGTGGCTTACATCTTTCCCTCTCCTCCATTTTATTCTCACAACAATCCTGTGAGGTAGGTGAGGCTGTCAGTATGTGACTGGCCCAAGGTCACTCAGCAATCTTCCATGGGTTTCCCAGATCCTAGTCCAATACTTATTTGAATACATTAGAAAAGAAGATATAGGATTCTGATAGGCTGTTTATGTGTTAGAGAGTACAGAAATTAAGTGAACCGGAAAGTGATAGGATCAAAAGGGTATGTGGCAGCATTAAATCATATCAACTGAATTATCAACATGAAGTGAAATATGAAAAGCAAGGAAAAGATTTGATGGATATAGAGGAGGGAAATGGTGGCACAGAGAGGCAGAGCAATCAGCACAAATAATTTTCAGTTGTGTTCCAGAAAATAGGCAAAGACCTGAACAGAGAGGGGGAAAGACCTCACTAGGGTGTCAGAAGTTGCAAAGAATTTGTGAGGGTTCCTACAGTTGGTAAGATCAAAGTGATGTGGGGATATTTTTTAGCCAAGAGAATGGCAGCTGAGGAGACTATTTTTTAAAACAATCAGTCAAAACTTTTGTTTTTCTCCAGATGTTTTCAGTTTCAGAGTATAATTGTCAGCAGTCATGCTATTTGGAGATTGGATTGCTCCAAAGGAACATATTTTCCCCCTTGCAGAACTGTACCCATTTTAAACATGGCGGTTGGGTTGGCGGAAAATACCTGTCTCTCCACTCTTTATTCATTACAAGTGACATTTTCCCATTGAGTGAAGCAATAGAAACACAGTAGCTGACAACATATGCATGATTTATATGGCTAGTCTAATCTATCAATAATGGCTTCTCTAATCAGTGGCATTCCAGGTCATACGTGCTGCTTCCTGTAAAACAACAGCTTTCCCTCTTTCGAGCCAAATGAGCTCCCCCCTCCCCCATGCTGAGTGATAAAGTGCTGCAGAGACAGATTCTTCTACATATCTCTTGCAAATGTCATTTCAGTGGACAGTATACTAAACAATTAGATACCTGTTCTGCGAGGTAAGTTATACCATGATATCCTGCTATCAGCATTTTTTTTGTTAATTTACAAACTGCCCATATTTGTGATGTGGGGAAGACCTATGCATGGAAGTATCGTTGGAGGATGGAGTGAATATCCATGTGTTTGTGTGTAGAGACATTACATTCCATCTCAATTACCTCTAAAGAAGTACAGGAGCCTATTTTCTTTTAGGAGAGTAGTGACTGTTGACTCAAATGCCAGAAAATAAAAGCATATGCTCGCCACATGATTGGAATGAATGATAGATTAGACTGCTGAATCTATCAACAGTTGCTCTGGTTTGTCTCATTGTATTACTAGCTCAGCACAAATCTTTCATGTGCATGCCCCCCTTACCAAACTCAAACTCTACCTACACTAGATCGTGACAAAGAAACAGTATGGCTTTTGTTATGCAGCCACATCTCAGATTAAAGGACATATCTAGCCTTAGGATGTTCTGTGGGCAGTGTAACATTTGACATAAACTGGTGTTTAAAAAATTATTATTCTACATGAGCAGAACTCTATTGAATACCAATATTTCTATTTTTCTCCTTCTTGGCAAACTTTGCCTCATTGGTCCTCTTCTTCAACTTTGGTGCAAAGTGTGTGGTGCAAAACCTGGGCAAAGATATTTACCACCCAGCTGACCCAACAATTTAAATGTCATCCTTCTGAACAGCAGCCATCTGATATGATTTAATGTGAGAAAACTAAAACAATTCCTTGCCATAAATCCCTAAATGACTGCAAGACTTTTTAGAGTTCAGGTTTTTAGAATTAGTCATTAACTTATCATAAATCTTTCTAAAATGAAATCAATAGTGTATTAGGTCCAACAACCTTACCTGGCAGGTTTTATTCAGTATGTGTGTGTGTGTGTGTTTGTACGGGTGGGTGTATATATTGTCACAGGTAATACGTAGTGCTGTCAAAAATAAGGTACATTCTTCTATTGAAGTCAATGTCCTTAGAAGGCTATGCTTATTGAAGTAGAGAAATGTCCAACTATAGAGGCACAATACTGGAATAACAGTATGCTAGTTAAAAAGAGAAATCTACTTCTCTTTTTCTATTTCTGAAGAAATACCTGGCAGGAGATAGAAGGGTGCAGAAATATTATGCTTATACTATTCTTGTAGTCATCTTATGCATGACAACTTATTTCATTTATACAGGATAACCATATTAACCTGCTGGTATGTATACCTTTTAACTAGGAGAGCCCTTCTCAAAGCTTGCATGCAGCCTAGCAGATTTGTACTGTATTTTCATTATTCCTTATCACAGAGAGAAGTCTGTTACACACTGTGCACTCAGTCACACCTTTGCATAGCGTTCCACCCAAACACTTACTGATTGTTTCCCCACCCTGGGACACGGACAATATATACCCCACTAAACATTCCCTTCTCACTAGACACAGTGTGTAACAGATTTCTCTGAAGATGCCAGCCGCAGATGCTGGCAAAACGTTAGAAAGAAAATCTACCAGACCGCGGTCACACAACCCGGAAAACCCACCACAACCTGTTGAATCCAGCTGTGAAAGCCTTCAACAATACATAGGGTTTTGTTGTTGTTGGTAAATGAAAGCTGAGAATTCAGAGTCTCTGACAAACATCCTTGCAGCATTATAACCACTGCATTCCTGAGGTCTCCATTATACTGTTATAACACTGGAATTGTGGCCAGTTATTCAGTTGAGGTCTCCTTCACATTGAGTGTTCATTTCCTTCAGGTTGGATTCTCAATTACGTACGTGTGTGTCCCTCCCCCTCCCAAGCACCCAGCCCTATGAACTCACTGGGCTACACAACATCAATGGGGATCCCACAAACCTGTCCCCATGTGGAAGAAACTATAGCCTAGAAGTCCAGATAGGTTACCCAACTATTTCTATTGCTGTTTGAAGTCTTTGAGTAGATTGTAGATTTTTGGTTGCTACTTCTTTGTGTTGACTTTGGTGATTTGTGTTAATGTTTATTATTATAAATAATAATTTGATGTTTATTGTTTTAGCTTAATTTTTCTTGGTTGTAAATGCCTTAAAGTGCTTTTTATACAAGGGTGGTATGTACAGTTTATAGACAGCGACAGACATTTGATATAAGGCTTGTTGCTCACATACTTTCAAATTGCAACCAGATTAAGGCATGGCAACCATTTCAGTTCACAGCTGCCTTCAGTCTTTAAATTCCCTCACTTTGTAAGGCTCTTATTTTTCAGTGTCTGGAAGAAACCTCCTAGGGGAGCTTTGGAAGCCACAATCAATACTGTCACTAAGTTGTCACAATGCCTGAAGTAAATTTGTGTTTGAAGGAAAGTGGCCAGCTTTAAGAAAAGCAAGGGGAAAAACTGAACTGGTGTTGATGGGAAGGGAAAAACACTTTGACAGTATAGTTAAGATACTGATCTAACACATTTGGCCTCTGGTCATTTGAGAAACTCTGAATTTACAGGGTTGCTATTAATCCTGAACTCTGAAGTACCTAGACTAACAAGAAATGCCTTCTATTAAATCTAGCTCTCCAGAAAGCTAAATCCACTTCTGTGGGATAACATTCTAGCCACTGTGAAATGTGCATTTATAATAGCTAGTCATGTTTCAGTTCATGAGGGAATAATAACTTAAATGCAAAAAAACCCCAAGAAATCCCCCAAGCTCTATATGATAGACTAGCCTTTCTTACTGTGAACAAACATGTCACACACGTACTTTCTTTATTAACAACGGATCCATCTTTAATGTCCAGATGTTTATTTAATAGAATCAGCAGATCAGATAGTTAAATTTGCTGGTATTCAAGGCACTGTCATTTTGGCAGAAATTGAAAAACTGTTCACCCTATGGTGTTCTGTCATATCACAACTTTATTTTGATTCAGTCATATAGCAACAAAGATCATATATCATGCAGTTGATAATTTGCTTTGAGTTCTGCAATCATCTGCTTTTATTGTCAGCTGCTGTTTTTTTTATCATCATAACTGATACTATTTTTATTCAAAGAAGGAACCCTCCTTTCTTCTTGCTTTTTATCTTTATCTTTTGCAATCAGTTTCATGATGCTTTAAGCTATTTCAAGTTGTGTGGTTGTTTATTGTCAACTGCCAGTATCTTGTCTCTATTATGTAAACCAGTGTGAGCTTTTTATTAGGCAGCCAGGCCTCATGGAGAAAACTTCATACATTCCCACTGTAGAGTGAGAGCAGCCACACA
The DNA here is from genome assembly GCF_021028975.2 of Sphaerodactylus townsendi. Taxonomy (NCBI): domain Eukaryota; kingdom Metazoa; phylum Chordata; class Lepidosauria; order Squamata; family Sphaerodactylidae; genus Sphaerodactylus; species Sphaerodactylus townsendi. The sequence continues at coordinate 146,104,030 of NC_059425.1, forward strand.
CTGCACAGTAAAACAGACCCACCCCTGTACCATTTATGCCTCTGGTAGTGTAGATGAGTGCACTGATATGAATAACAACTATGTAAAAGGTTAAAAAAAGAGATTTTTGAAAACAATGTAATTCTGTGTTAGATTCTAATGTAATTAGCTTAATAACACACATGGTGAGAAGTCCTTCTTATTGTGAAACTCGCAAACAAAACAAACATGATTTTCCCCATGTTGCAGAACAGCAAACTGAGGAGTATCATCCACTGATTACAATGTCATTAGGTCTGTTATGCTCATTAAAGTTAGTGCTGGAAGAAATAACACAAGCATCAGGGTGGATGATTGTGTTAGAATGAAAAACGTTTCATGAGAGGCTGGAATAACTGGAATTCTTTTATTTTATGGAAACTTCTGCAAGAGAGACAGGCATTAACGTAAAAGCAGAGAAGGAGAGAGAGAAGGAAATAACATGAGAGAACAATGTATTAGTTGCAATAAGCAGCATGGTAGATGAAAGATATTCTAAATAAATAGGATATACAGTATTGCCAGGTGGCTTGTTACCATTCTGTAGTTAAGAGGAAACAAAGGATAAGAACATAAGAACTAGCCTGCTGGATCAGACCAGAGTCTATCTAGTCCAGCACTCTGCTACTCGCAGTGGCCCACCAGGTGCATTTGGGAGCTCACATATAGGATGTGAAAGCAATGGCCTTCTGCTGCTGTTGCTCCTGATCACCTGGTCTATATTGGTTCTGGTGGGTTTTCCGGGCTGTGTGGCCATGGTCTGATGGATCTTGTTCCTAACGTTTCACCTGTATCTGTGGCTGGCTTCTTCAGAGGTGTACCACAGAGGGAAGTGATACACAGAGGGAAGTGATAACAGACTTCCCTCTGTGAAATACTTCTGAAGATGCCAGCCACAGATGCAGGCAAAACGTTAGGAACAAGATCCACCAGACCACGGCCACGCAGCCCGGAAAACCCACCAGAACCAGTTGAATCCGGCTGTGAAAGCCTTCAACAATACAAAGGATGTATTATCGAACTGAACACAGAATTTTTGTGTATTAGAAAATGCATGGTGAACTGTATTGAAATTATGGAATAATTAGGAAAGATAATCTGGAGAGAGAGCCTACAGAAAAAAGAAAGATGATAGCATGTTCCTACAGTGTTCCAAACCCTCCTCCCACCAAAACATAGAAGTGGTTAACATTTAAAACGTCTCAGTCAGATTTTAAATATAGGGCCTGTTCTTTGTAGCCAAATTATGACAACTTCCATTATTTGAAATTAATTTCAGCAAGTGTGGTCTAGATGGAATATGTCAACTTATGTTTGTAGAACAGCATACATACCTATAGCACTCTAAGTATCACCTTTCTGAACCATAGCACCAGCCATAATATTGCTGTTGATGTCTGTTCAATTTGCCCCATGTATTCATTGTTCTCTCTTAATTTACTTCATTCTCTTGATTCTAAGGTTTTCTTACAACCAAACAAGTCCTCCAAAATCAAACTTAATAGCTTGGCCTGTTTCTGTGACTTTAATAACAGATTGCTTTGAGGGAATTAACAGATGCAGATTTTCATAGCATAGATAGAGGCAAACATTATCACCAATAACGCCTGCAAATTAAGCAGTTGTTGAAGACACAGAGGAGGAACATCTGAAAAGTTGGTATCTGTGCTTCTTCCAGCACCAAGAAAGCTGATAATCAGAGGCAAAACTCCAAGGGGATGAGGGGGTGATGCACCGGGCGCACCTTTGTGGGGGTGTGGTGAGGGCATTCCAGGAGCAGACATGGTGTTCTAGGGGCATGTCGGGGGTGTCTTGGGATGGGACGGGGGCAGAGGATGCACCGGTGCACCGGGGGCATTTCCCCCTTGCTACACCTCTGCTAATAATGTTGTTCAGTCTTCAACAATTTCATATCCATCAAGCTGGGTTATACCTACCAGTGGACCACCAAGGATTCTCAATACACTTACTAGTTCATTATGAAGGCACAAATCTGGAGACTATGTTGCAGGAAAGACCTTATGTTTGGGAAATCCTGCCTCATCCCACCTTGAGTTCTTTTTTCTAAAATGCTAAAATTTGGAGGCAAAACAAAGTTTCCTGATACAAAAGTTCACCCAAAAACAATTGATAAAGACAGGTGTATCATTAAACATTTTGGTTTGCAGAAACTAAGGCCCCTTCCGCACATGCAGAATAATGCACTTTCAATCCACTTTCAATGCACTTTGCAGCTGAATTTTACTGTGCAAAGTTGCGAAATCCACTTGCAAACACTTGTGAAACTGGATTGAAAGTGCATTATTCTGCATGTGCAGGAAGAGACTCAGTTCTGGAATGAAATCAAACCACTATATGAATATTTTACTAAGATTTACATTGCTCATAGATAAATTTCCATAGATTCCAGAACTACATAGTTCTGATTATTTTTATAAAATACTGCAAGAAAAAATTCAAAATTTTGGTGGTTCTTTCTTTTGGCTAAAATAACATTTCATGTTCTGTGATGATTTAACAAGTGAGTTAAAATTAAGGTTTTTATCTGTCCAAAAATGTAATTCATAATTCATTGTGACATTACCAATAGTGATTGCATGCGTGATAAATCTGGCACATTCTACTCACTATGGAGATCATTAATGAAAATGGACTTTGCTGTAATCTTTTTAGTATATGTGTTACAGAAAGATCTTCTAGTTTCATTGTTACAAAACCATGTAAAGGTATAAAGCACAGAGATCACTGGATCCCTTTGCAGTCCTGACAGCAAATGGTTGATCATATGTTAAAGATCAGAGACAGGCTTACGTAGGTATACAGGTCACAGTGTAACTGATTGCAACTGGGCTTTAAAGTTTTAATCTCCATCAGCTGTATGGAGAAAGTTTCAGAAGCTCTGGGGCTGTTCTTTTTTTTTTTTAAGGTGGACGCACCAAATTATTAGTATAGCTGGTGGTGACTCTCCTTAGAAGAACTCCCAAGGTCAGTAAAGACTGAACTAGGGGATCCAATTTTATGGGTTCCTATTTTTCCTCCATTGGAATGGAGGATAAATGGAGTCCTCTCTTTGGGGCCCATAACATTGAACCACCTGACCCAATCTTTACCAAACTTGGGGCTTTGTCTAAGTTGGCCACAGCTGTACTGCAAATTTTGTATCTCTACAAAAAAAGACCCCCAGAAAAATTCTCCATCCTAAACAATAAAGTGCTAAGGAATCGAATGTCTGACGACGAACTCTCGACTAATGCGGAAGTGGGACTGACATGCGGGCCACCAGAAGCCCTCCAGTTTCCCCAAACAGCCAGGCTGGGTGGCAGAGCAAATGCTCTGTTGCCCGGCACCTGCTCTTGTCCCCCCATCCCATCTGCCAAGCCCTCCCCATCCCAGCAACCCTCTGTGGGCCCTGTGCACTCTTCTCTGCCTCTCCCTCTCACTCCAACACCCAGGCTAGGCCAATGGAGCACCTCCACAGGCTTTCAGTCATTACGTTTGACAGTATCCAGCCATTTATAACAGTAGGATGCACTACCCATAATCCTCTTGATAACAGTCACATTTTATTTTGTTTTATTTACAAAATGTATAGATTGTCTTTCTGCCATCATCATGACCACCAAAGCATTTCATCTGTCTAGAGCACCACACATGTTTGCTATGGATTTTTTCTTCAGGGTTTTGTGTAGTGCGTACTGAAGATGAAAATAAATGTGGTGCCCTGGTCAGTAGAAGTGATGACCACACATCTTGGGAGGATTGTGGGTCATTCCTTGAAGTGGAATGAGACTTGCAAGAAGCCATCTCTGTACCTCCAGGACTGAGGAAATTACACAGCCAACCTGGGTCTGCAGACTCTAAACCCCCAACATTCCCCTCTTCTGCCATTCTGCTACTTCTCTCTCAGCATATTGCCACAACCAGCAAACCAGCTCTAAGAAGTTTCAGTCCGTCTGAATTTCCACATTATAGGTCTCTTAAAGACAATAGCACCACACTTGGGTCTCTCTCCTCTTCCATTGATGGCAAGCCTGGGATGAATGGGGCTTAATGTGGTTCACAGACATCAGACTGACTGCATTTAAAATGAAAATATTACAGAATTAAATGACTGAAACAAAAGACTGAACAAGGGAAAAGGAAATGAAATAAATGCATATCTTCAGTCCCTGTCACATATTAATCTCCTCTTACTAATTAGTAAAGATTCTCTTACGGCCTCTGAGCTTGCACAGAATTCACAAATTGACACTTATCCTGCGGTAGTAGGCAGATAATCAGACAAACCACTGCAGAATTCAAATGGAGATGTATGATTGCCTACAGAAGACAAGGAAGAACAAGATGCAAAGTTTAGAGTTTATTTAGCTCTTCTAGATCCTTACGTGTTTTGCAGTTTGCTGTGGTAAGGGGCTCTTCTTTAGAAATTTCTCAGCTACCACCTTAAACAACTGAAACTGAACCTTGCCCGCTGGTGCAGCCTTATTTTCTCCTTATTACAGAAAATAAGTCTGTTAGCTCTAAAGTTCACCTCCTCTCCAGTTTACTAGGGGTTTTTCTGTGTGCAGGAAAACGCATATTAAATCATGTTATTTTCCCTTCTGAATTGATACGCACTTAGGAGACTCCTTGTTACTTTATGATTCTTCTGAACTTGTAGCTCTGCCAGTTTATTTATACAGCTGTGTTGTAAATTCACTACGAAATGCTCCTCCTCATTTCTTTTTCCATGCCACCTCTCAGATTCTTTGTTCCCACACCCAATACATAAACATCAAGCACGTGGCTGACTATTCTGTTGCTGCTGTTCAGATGGAACATTGCCTGCTCACAAGTTAGTTGGATATGTGCCCTGGAGCATGTGAGCCAGAGAACATTGATGTGAAGAGGTAGCTGAACTGGGGTGTGTGGGGAGGGCGACCAGCTCATGTCAATTTTTGGATATTAAAAAACCCCAGACTGTTATTGTTTATTAATTTCAGTAAACATGTTCTACTTCATAGATGTAGGTGTTTTTAAAAGAAATGGAAGGAGGTGCTTTTAAAGGAAAAAACAGATATATACTTCTACTCTTATGAAGTATCTAATCTAGACACAGTAATAATTTACATTTGGAAGGGGTGGGTGAGAGAAAGCTGATACATGATTTAGGCTCAGTTTTTAGTAACCCATTGTTTTTAATAATATGCTGCATGTAAGGGTAGAAAAACTGGTATAGGCTGCAGTCCTGCACAGAATTCCGCTGCCATAATCCCACTGAAATGATGAGAGTTAATCAGCCTAACTATGTGCATGACTTCTTCCATGTTCTTCTATGCCGCTGCAGTTTAGTGCCCTTTTGTCATTTCCAAATCAGCAGTTACTTAATCTGTAATTAGCAGCATCTGATTTATAGGTAAAGACTCCTCAGGAAAATTTCGGTCTGGGAAACTTGCATTATGGTGAAAAGCTTAAGAAACTAGGGTATTCCAAATGAAGATTAGTATGTGATATGAGTAGAATAGCGAGCAGAGAGATTACAGAAAGCTTTAACACAAGCAAAATGAAGCAATTTTAGACAACAATTCTGAAACCTTGATCTTGCACACTAGTGTTTATTAAGCAATCGATTTTACATTTGTATTTTCAGCTCTCTATCATATTTTTCCCCCTGGATTATTTATGCTTGAGATGTTTCATAGCTTTGGATGCTGTTGGATGTGGGGAAACCAGGATATAACTATTTTGAATAAATAATAAATGAAAGGCACCCGATTTGAACAGCCTTGTTGGCAGATGTTTCCTGCAATTTTTTTTGGGGGGGGGGTATTTTACAGCTGAGCAGAAAAATATTAAAGACTCAGAATTTATTTTTTTTATATAAATCAGGTTGGATAAGCTTTGTTATCAAAGATTCTTGCTTATTATGAGGGGTTTTTTTTAATATTCCTGCATAATAAAGCTCAATAAAATAAGTAAAAGAAATAAGTAAAGGGAATAGCATTATATATCAAAATGTAGGCCTCAGAAGCTTTTGCATTTCCAGGAACTGTTATAATAATTTCTATTTAAATAAATTGTACAGGAAAACAGATAGCTATTGAAGCTAGTCCCTGCACACACATATCTTTCTATATGAACTGCTCTACTCCTAGAACTAATATTTTCATCCTTTCTGCTCCTTTCTGGAATTGTTAGGCTTTGCGGGTGCTGTTATTTCTGTCTGCCTTACAAAAGTTATAGTTGTAATAATATTTATTTATAATTTAGGTATAGGCATTTGTGTGTGCTCATTCCATGCCTTAAGGCATGGAAGAAATTGCCCAAGCCATGGGTGCTAACCTCCATTTCCAAGCCATGGGTGTTAGCCTCCATTTCTCTCTTGGGGACTCCCATATGGGCTCAGAATTCAAATGGAAGGGGGCCATGACCTTGTTCATTCTTTCCTTCAGGAATGTCAGCTGCAGTCTGGAGATGTCTTGTCTGTTGCCCCCTTGCCTTTTATACTATTACAGTAGCAATAGTACTTGAAGAAAATGGCGCCCAGGGCATCTGAATGCAGGAATAGAGTGCATTGTAAGGTGGTCAGGGTTAGGGTTAGGGTGGCATGCAAGGGAGGGGAGGGAAGGGGGGGCGGCATCTGGAGATCTGGCATCTGACTCACCCACCCTAGTGGAGGGAGTGGGAGGGAAGTGAGGGGTGGCATGCAAGGGAGGGGAGGGACTGAGGGGCGGCATGCAAGGAAGGGGGGAAAGGGAGGCAGTACTGAAATTGTGTCCCTTGAGCTCCCTCAGAATTGCACCCTTACTCCAAAAATTGTGCCCCTACATGCCCAAAGTGTTTGAGCCAAATGGGCAGAGGAGGCATAGAAGTGGTAGGCTGGAGTGGAGGGAAGTTGCTGAGAAAGTTGCATCAAGAGGCCAATAGGGCTGCGGTCCCAATCCAGCCACCAGGGCTTCGAGTCATGGAGGCAGGGGTTCCTGGACACTTCACTGTGCAAGTGGATGGGACAGGCAGGAAGCGAGTGGGCCAGCCAGGCAGCAGGAGGGGCAGCGGGTAGGCCAAGTGGACAAAGGGGAGAGTTGGCAGGTCGGGCAGCAAGCTAGCGGGCTGAGTGGTGAGCGAGCAGGTGGATGTTTGGTCAGGACACAGGAAGAGATGGTGGCAGTAGGCAGAGAGGCACAGGCTGTGATGCCTCAGACTGCCTTCCTGGCTTGCAGGAGGAAGGGAGAGGAAAGGTGGCTAAATGGGCTTCCAGTGGTGCCTAAGATTCCAGCCCCCTCTTGCCCACCCTAGGTATGCCACTGTGCAGTAAACACAGTGGGGACATGGATGGACATGGATGGTCGTCCTTTGATGAAGCTATCATAATTCCGCAATAACTTCGCTTGAACACTACAGAATGTGCATATCTGGACTGACATTTTGTGGGAGCCTCCTGTTTGGCTTATTTTATTATGAGGAAAGAGTTTTCTAGTCAATGCTATGGTACTCTGATGCACAGAAATTGACCCAAGAGCTGGCATTTCCCCCTCAAATTAAAATAGCAAGATGATGTAAATCAGGACTGAGTTTGTGACAATGATTAATAATTCTGGAAATGTTGTTAGCAATAATAAATGACTGGGCTTGAATATGAGACCTCCAGTTCTCAAAACATGGACCTCCACCTTGTATGCAAAATGGTCTATTAGCTAAATTAATGGAGTGAACAGAATCTTTGCAAGTCTACATAGTGAAGAAACCTGAACTGTGCTCATGGATCTAACCAGATTCATTCCTGCTTTCCTTAATTATGACAGTTCATTTCAATTCAGTGAGTGTTGCTGGGCTTATAGAAAAAATATTCCCATTGAAGAAATATATTGAAAAAAATTAAGGTTACAATCACTTGTTGCATATTATTACTCGTTTAATCTGGTTGAAAGCTACTGGCTGCGTATCCTGGCAGTTGGCAGCAGCTAAAAGCTGTACGAACATGAAAAAAGTGTGTCAGTCTGGCCCTCACTTCTTATACCTTGAGTGAAAATTATTTCTTTGGGATTGAAGTTTACATGTAGTAGGATAGCCAAAAACTACAGATATGGAGTGACTCTTCTTTTGAAGTCCTTTTCCCTACAAGCTTGACACTATAGAAGGATTTTCAACCTTCTGATGAAAGGAAGAGAATGACTTCAAAAGAAAGTCTTTGGAGTTGATGCAGGTGAAGTACAAGCACAAAAGAGAGAGTATTGTAGAGTTCCACTGCTTTGTCTGTGTACTGACACTATTTTATCACTTCTTCTTTACAATGGTAGATCAAGAAAGCATCCTGCTGAATTTTGACTTATATTTGTGTATCTCTCTGGTTCTGGCCTGCAAGGGAAAAGTAGTTGGTGTTTATATAAGTCGTGATAATCCAGCAAGTTGGATTTCCATTGTTGATACTGAAATTCTGCTGGTGTCTTCAATTTACCTTCCATCCAATCTACTTCCTGTTTGCAGGGATGGGGGATTGGTTTCTGGAGGTGGAAACATTTACAGAAGCTTCTGAGGGCGGGTGTTTAAGAATTCAGTTGTGCATCTGGATATGTATATGAATGCACATTTCATTGCAAGCAATGGACAGCATGTAGTCTCAGATGCATATCCAAATGGGAACCCAAATTATGCCTGCAACCCCTAAAAACAAGGATATGCAAGACATTATGTAGATTTTCTGAAGATATGAGAAGGATAAGCAGAAAGGTATCACATATCCCTACAGTTGCTGTACAATAAAACATGCAGTTCTAGTTTACCATACTTAGAGACTTTGTATATCAGTTCAGCTGTATCCATGTATTAATGTAATATCTTATTATTTTTGCCCATTAACAACCCCTGGAGGAAGGAGAAGGGAGATGTTCTGTCTCCTCAGTGTGCATGGATAGGTTGACTGGTAGGACGACTGGCATTAGCTAAGGGATTATGTCTCTTCTGGTCAGCAAAATCATGGACAGATTCTTGGATCATTCTGAATAATCAGAACCCCCCCCCCCTTTCTTAACCAAAAGTATTAACGACAAAGTATCGTACTTCTTCAAATACAGTAATTATTAAAATATGTGGATTAAACAGTATGCAATTATGGAAATGCCAAGATTCTGATACTCTTCTCATTACCAAAAACAATTAAACAACATTATGATGAATGTAGTCCCTGAAGTATGTTAAAGTTTTCAGGTGGGCACAAACTCAGACACAGGGTGTGTTAAAAATGGACAAATTATCTAAGGCATCCTAGTACACTTTAAAAGGGGGATTTCAAGAATATTTAGGGAACCAAGTTCCCATCACAAGGAGGCAAGTGTTCACCTTCCTATTCTTGTGCCCCTGAGGCAAGGGGAATGCTTTATCCCTAGTCTCTGTTGGCAAGTCATCCCTGGTAAAAAATATTCTGTAGCAAACTCGGTTCCTTCCCTCACTCCCATTTATCAAGTTCTAAGACCCAATGCATATATTGCCAAAACTGTTGCTGCTTCCCAAAGTTTGTATCCCATGGTATTTTGGCACCATCTAAAATGGTAAGCCATTTGAATTAGGCCACGTGTGGTTTCTTATGTGCTGCCATGGCATTCAAAGCACTTTCATGCCAACATTACACTGTTGAAGCATTGAGCCAGCCAAAGGATGATACTTTGGCTTAACTACACAAGCAGCTGACTGAGTTGCATGTTTTCCTTATGCTTTCTACATGCAGAAACTTTTAATTATTATTTTTTTGCTGATAGACAGGAAAGCATTTCATGGAGAATAAAGTCCACAGTTAAAGGGTTATTTTTAAAGCACTAAACCATTTAGAACTTTGTACTATTTGTCGATTTTCCAGGCAACCAATGTGAAGCTGATATAGACGAATGCATCTCTGCCCCCTGTCTGAACAATGGAAGCTGTGTCGATGGTGTTAGCTACTATAAATGCTACTGCAGAAGTGGTTTTATTGGAACAAACTGTGAAACAAATGTTGATGAATGCTCATCAGCACCTTGTCTTCGTGGAAGGTGGCTATTTTTATTTTTACTATTATTACCTCTGGGTGGGGAGGGAGTACAAGATCTAGCACCATTTGAGATTTAATGTCAGTGATAGTTGCACAAGATACTTCTAATTATGCTGTTCTACAAAGTAAAAGTACAGGCACAGTTAAAGGATGACAGATGTTGCCAGTTTAAGCTAATGCAATATAGGGACACATTATCTCATTTCTTCTTTCATTTCTGTGCAATAACATGAAGTAATATTCAATAACTGTGAATTAATTAGACTTTAATATACTTATAAGTAATCCTTCAGTCTTTAAATAGCAGAAGGTTGGAAGAGGTATCCTCTGTTGAGAGCATTAGCATATGTGTGAATGTTTTCAGATTCTTTGGGAAGGGCCTTCTAACCCCCCACCCCCCGCCTAAAGTTATTGGAATAATGTCTGTGAAGTTTAATGGAGTACACCCAAGATCAGTCTGCAACATATGGACACAACACTAATATGATGATAGAACTTATGTTGTCTCAAGAATAAACATGCATATTATAAATAGCATATAAAATAGACTTTTCTTTTTCAGATGTATTGACCTTGTAGATGGATATCAGTGCCACTGTGAAGCTGGATGGACTAGCTCAAGATGTGAAATCAATGCTAATGTAAGTCTTCTAATTAAAATGGGATGTTAGAACATATAAAATTAAGAATCAATTCCTTTTATGCGATGAAACTGCAGCCTCATCCCAAGAACTTCCTCAAAATCTGCAGTTAATCCAAATGATCTATGATTATTGCCACAGTAGTTGGCCCAGGGGCAGGAGGGCAAAATTCTAGCAGCCTGGTCACCAGTAATATTATCAGGCCCACTGTCTCCGAAAGACAGAAGAAGTAGTTATCAACTCTTTCTCTTTTATGCCTTTAACTCTCCTTTCCTTTCCAGTTTATTTCTTTGGCCTCCAAGATAATTCCCCTTCCCCTTTTAGAGAATGCAGATTGAACACAGTCTTCATCTCATTCAGGCACCAGGGTGAGATCAGTGGTGGGATCCAAAAATTTTAGTAACAGGTTCCCATGGTGGTGGGATTCAAACTGTGGCGTAGCGCCAATGGGGCTGGGCAGGGCATGGCCGGGCATTCCGGGGGCGGGGCATTCCTGGGTGGGGCTGTGGCAAGGACACAGCCACTGCGCCAGTCCTTGGGTGGGAAATGAATGCACGCAGGCGCAGGCTGCCACGCACGCCAGTGCACCTCCTGCTAGACTGCTTCAAGTTCTGCGCGCTACTGCTGAGAGGAGGGGCGTAACTAAGGCAAAAATCACGTGGCAAAATCACCAATTAGTAACCCCTCTCGGCACACACAAATAATTAGTAACCTACTCTCGGGAACCTGTGAGAACCTGCTGGATCCCACCTCTGGGTGAGATACTCTTTGAGACCAGGACAGACAAGGCAAAATGGCATTAAGCAAGGACTTGCTGTTCTTCCTCAAGTCACATGAACTGCTGAGAGATGATGAGAGAAAAGAGAAGAAAGCAGAGAAAAAAAACACAAATGGAAGAATAGTGAGGAGCAGCAAGGATGTGAAGATAAAGAACACTGAAGGAATATTTGAACTACACAGTAGTAAAAGAAATAGAAGATATAAATGTATTTACTGAAATATTTATACTCCACCTTTCTTTAGTGGGAAGGTAGCTTACAAATCAAAATTTAAAATGTACGAGGTACAATGAAATTCCCAATATATTCTACCCTCAAATGCCTGCACCCTACACCCTGCACCCTACACTCTGTTAAAAGGCTCAACAAATGAAATGGCCTAGCAGTATCTCCTAAAAAACCTTGTAAATATGGCATTCTCTTTACTTTTGAAGGAGGCCATATAGAGTGGGAACTACTACATAATAAGCATGGCTGGGGAGTTAAGAGCTGATGGGGGGGGGCAATTACTAAATCTTGATGTTGTGCAATTGCAGCTGCATCTGCATCATCCATCAAGTGTTTCAAAGTGATTCTCGATACCTTCTTAACACTAGAGGCTCAAGTCACTCAGGTTGTTCCCCAGGCCTTCTATCATCTTTGCCAGGTGAAACTATTGGCAGTCTACCTGTCCCAAACTAACCTGGCCACAGTGATCCATGCAGTGAATGAACTACTGCAACTCTAGACTGAACTACTGCAACTTGCTTTGTGCAGGGCTTCCCTTGGGCCTACTCCAGAAATTCCACCCAAACCAACCTGGCCACAGTAATCCATGCAATGAATGAACTACTGCAGCTCTCTCTGTGCAGGGCTTCCCTTGGGCCTACTCCAGAAATTCCAGCTGGTGCAAAATGCAGCAGCGTGAATCCTTACTGAGATCCCATGGTGGACACATATCCAACCAGTGCTTCTTCAGCTGCACTGGTTCCAGGTAGAGTACCAAATTAGGTTCAAGGTTTTGGTGCTTACATTTAAAGCTCTAAATGATCTGTGGCCTTCATATTTATGGGACTCCCTCTGCCGTTACACTCTCTGAAGAACACTCCAGTCAGCGAATAACAACTTATTGGCCTTGACTCTTTCCCCCAGCCTGGTAGAACACTCTGTCCAACGAAACTAGGAGCCTGCAGGATTTGATACAAATCCACAGGGCCTGCAAGATGGAGCTATTCCACCAGGCTTACAGCTGAGGCAGGAATGGTACCATCCAATGACCACTACGTTTGGTCTTCCTCTGTCCTTTTCCCTTCCCCTCATTGCTAAATTTAGATTTTAGTCACCATCTCTTTTAGAGCACTGCGCTAATATTCTTTTAAAGTTTTTAAATGAATTATATGTATTGCATTTTAATTGATGTAAGTCACCTTGAGCCCTTAAGGAGAAGGGTGGCCTATACATACATATTTTAAAAGTCCTTTCCCTGGGCTCTATTGAAGCCTTGATGGGGAAGGGGCAGGTAGCTACAAATGTCAGGGATTGGTCTCCAGGTTTCCATTCAGAGGCACATGATTCAACAATTTTTTTCTAAATCTAACATCTATGTCTAGCCATTGCCTGGGTGTGTGAACTCCTTGGTAACCAAAATACATCATCATTCTATCCACCTCAGATTTTTTAAATCCAGTACATATTCACCTTGGAAGAAAGGTGGAAGATAAACATCATAGATTAAATAAAGGCAGTGTTTCTAAAATAAGCCTCAGTACTTTTTTACATGCAATGAAAGTATTGTGCTGCTGTGTGTGGCTACTCCTTCAGACGTCCCTTGCTGCTTTGAACCGGAGACATGGTATGCAACCACATGCACGAGATTAACTTGGGAAAGTTAATCTTTTCCTCTGTGACAAATCTTACCGTGAATTTAGGAAGTCTTACATGCTAGGACAAGCCTGTGTTTTCTTGAAAGTGAACCAGACTACCAATTGAGATTGAAGCCTGCTAAAACATCTGAACTGAGAGGATGCTGAAGCAGCCCTCCTAATTCCTGAAATGAGAGTCACTTGCACAGTCCCTTTCACTCTGCTATTTTGTGTTAATTCTCCAAAATGCGCCCCTATGTAATTATCTCTAGTTAATGTTTGTGACTTTCTTTAGGGAGCTTGACTTATTTGATTTTCCATTCCCATTTGTTCCGAAAGAGGCATTACATTTTCTGCAGACCTTGTAACTTAATTCATTAAGGAACAGATGCTGATTCCTTCTGTACTAGTAGCAGAATTGTTTTATGTGTGCATTTTTCACCAAGTTAATGGGAGTTTTCCAATGTAGACTTTACTTGAACAGCATGCGGAGGACTTCATGGATTATTTGAAACCCTGATTTTTATTTTACTGTATCAGTGGGAGACTTAAGTGTAAATGTTTTCCACTGAAATAACTGAAGCTCACAAACCTTTTAGTTTATTTGGGTTGTACTCTCTAAACAACATTTTTAGAATTTGAGCTAGTTATTATAGATGATAATATCAGTTTTGAAATCGAGAGCTAAACCTGAGTCCTGTATACTGAGGGTCAGTTAGCAGTCCAATCCTATGCAGTTTTTCCAATCACAAACCAAATGCAGCAGAACACTGTGGGCTGCAGTGAAGAAGAAGAAGAAGAAGAAGAAGAAGAAGAAGAAGAAGAAGAAGAAGAAGAAGAAGAAGAAGAAGAAGAAGAAGAGGAGGAGGAGGAGGAGGAGGAGGAGGAGGAGGAGGAGGAGGAGGAGTTTGGATTTATATCCCCCCTTTCTCTCCTATAGGAGACTCAAAGGGGCTTACAATCTCCTTGCCCTTCCCCCCTCACAACAAACACTCTGTGAGGTAAGTGGGGCTGAGAGAGCTCCGGAAAGCTGTGACTAGCCCAAGGTCACCCCGCTGGCATGTGTGAGAGGATCAACATCTCCTAGGCCTTTTCTGCACAGCCAATAACATTGTTGTGCCTCAACGTTATTGACAACGCTGCAGCAACGGAGCGTTCGCATGAGCAGGTGCTCCGTAGACAGGTAGCACATCTGCTGAACCCCGCCGCCATGCACGGCTGAGCTTTGCAAACAGAGTAGACATCATGGGCGTTCGGTGCCAGGATTGGCCAGTGTGGGCTGCCATTGTGGGGGGCAGGTTCTGCAGCACCAATTCCTGGGGGGCGCTTTGCCCGATGCCGACTGCGGAACGCTGTTGTTGAAAAGACATGCTCGGTGAGTGACTTTTGAGTAAACCGTTGTGGCCCGCTGGAGCGTTGTCACATAGCTGCAGCGTCGTTTCTGCAGCGATGGCTGTGCGAACTCCCCACCTTTGCAAACGATGTCTTTACCATCCTTTTACCAGCTTTTTTGGCTCGTGCGGAAATGGCTTTAGTCTCTACCCAATCATTCTTCTCCGCATCCAAGGAAGAAGGAACCACATGAGGATTCTGGGAGAGAGGAAAGAGGGATTTTTTCCAAGCTCCTTCCACAAGTAGTTTCATAAAGACAAGGATTTAAGGAAGCCTAAGAAATCTTTGCAGGTATCTAGGAAAGTAAAGTGCAAAAGCAGAATATGGTCGAATGAAAGTGTAACCTAGCAGATTCCTGACTACATAAATCTCTATTGGAGATGGGGTAGGGAGGGGGAATTTAACATTAATGAAATGACAGCAACTTGTGGCTTGCTTAACAAATGTGAAATTGCTTCAGCAGAGTAATATGAGCATAACTTTACAACAGTTAAAACTAAATCATAATAGCTATGAATACTGCACAACTCAGGTATGCATAATCTTCAGTGCCCTTCAGGAAAGGCACTCAGGACAATAACAGTTCCCAATAATAAAAGAAATGGTAGGGGGGGAGTCGGAGATGCTTTTTAGATGTGCAGGGCTGCTTCTTCCCCATCTGCTCTTGTGGTGGCTCTGGGCTTTAGCCTCTACTGCTGCAGACTGGATTACTGAGGGGATGGGGCTCTTGCACTTGGTAATATATGAACAAACTTACCTACCGCACATGCTCAGTAAGCTCTTTTTCCCTGGTCCCTACAGCCCAAACATTCCAACAACAACAAAAAAACCAACAGCAACAACCCAGATATTAAAGTGGTATGGGTTACAAGAGGGCAGGTTTCGTTATGACAATGGTTTCCTAATTCTTGCCAAGATGCCATTCTCTTTCTTCTTTCATAGCAACCCACAATTTTCACCACATCAGATCTGTCAAAGTTAATTATAACTAATGTCCTGGTGTCTTTGAGACAGTATTTATAGGGTGGGATGCAACTGCATACAACTATGTAGCATTAGTGGTATCAGAGTTTATCGTGTGGTATATGCTCATTTCTGGCAGGCCAAAAATAGCACCGGCTCTCTATGAGCAGTATTATTGTCACAATAGAAGTTGGCAGCCTTTTTTGTTCTAAAAAGGGTAAAACACATTGATTTAAATGAAGAGTCTTCTGTTGAAACCTTGGGATTTAAAATGCTGTTCTTGGGTGGATAACCCTAAGAATTCCATCTGTTGTTGCCATGTAACAGTGATTGTTACTAGTAAAGGTAATAGGAAATGTGAGACTTTTCCGGAATATACCGTTTAATCTCTAGAACAGTTAGACTGTGTGTATGTTTATTTGGAAGCAAGTTCAAATATGCTCAGTCAGGTATTTACAGAATTTCAACCTGTTTTAAAAGTTGCCCTCTTGGCACATAGAACAATGAAACTTGTTATGTATGCAGCCTGCATTGTTTGTAAACTGAACACCTGGTTTTTTAATTCCCATTAATTTATACTTTGATACTTCTCAGTGATTTTTATACTTTCTCCTATAAACTATTATTTTAGGTTGATTTGTTCCCCACAATTGTTGTAGAAAATGTACAGAACAAAGCTTTAAAAAAAGTTTGAAGTGTTAACAAGCGCCTGTAAAAATATGTGGAAAGAAATTTAAAAGGCAACTATTTTTAGCTAATTTGAAACACTAGGTGGACTATTTTCTTTAAAAATATATTGACTTTGTGTTTTCCCTTAAGTAGTTTAATTAATTTAGTGAAAGACTAATTTGTAAACCATAGATTCAGATTCCCTGGTAGTATATAAAGTATTCCATCCTTCCTATGGGATGTATAATTCAATTACTTTGTGTAACACTTTCTAATAAATCACCTATTTGTCCCAACTGGGGTGGGGCGGGGGAGGATGTTGTTTCATGCTGGTCCCCTTGAATAAGGTATTTGCATTCTGTAAAAGGAACTGCAGTATCTGATGGCAACCTACTTTTTGCTGTAGGCTTTCCTTAAAGAATGTATCAGTTTGGAAAAGTTAGAAATAATGCACTTGCTCTTTGCTCCAAACAAACAAACAAAAAAGAAATTCACTTTCTGACACCAGCTTTATTATCTCAGCCTGGATGGCTTAGGAGACATCAGTGAACATAATTCCTTTGGAGCAATCATTTGAATTCTCACATTCAAGGATAAGAAAGGCTGCCTTATTTTAGTAATTCTGCTAATTGTGTTCTCCTGTCGTTTTGACACAAGAAACATTAATTTGCAAGAAGATACATATGATGTGCTTGTAAGTTTTAATCAAAAACTTTAGCTATTATATTAATTTTTTTAAAAAGGATTACTGCCACATTTTTGTTAGTATACTTTATTTCAAATATCATCTTTTGATTATACTTTTATTGACTGTTATCCATCTGCAGTAATGCTTGCTTGGAAATAGGATTCCAGGGCTTTTTCCACATGGCATAATTACAGCTGGATAGAACCAGGATCGTAAATTCCATGGTAATTTTATCCCAGCGCCTCACGGATGCATGTTTCCATGAAGGAATCAAGTTAAGACCAGGATGGGACTTCTGTGTTCACGTTGCAAGCGTCCGACATTCTGATTGGCTGTTGTTTTTGAATGGCAGCTGCAAGCTGCATGCTGAAAGCCTCTCATGACCGGTTTCCTGCATTCTGATTGGCTGTGTTTTTGAGTGGCAGCTGAAAGATGAAAGCCTCTTATGCCTGGTGTCCCGCGTTCTGATTGGCTTGTTAAAGAAAAAAGTTAAGGTCAATATTCAGGGGATTTTGAGAATCTGCATTAATACAGACTGAAATACTGTGTCAGCCTCATTTTGTAAACATGTAGAAAGTACAGTAATGAGCATTCTCGGTGTTGCGCATTCTGACTGGCTGTTGTTTTTGAGTGGCAGCTGCAAGTACCTATTGGTGTGCTCAGTGTCCCGTTTTCTGATTGGCTGTTGTTGTAAAGTGAGTGACCTCATCAAAGGTGCATAAAGAAGACCACATTTATTTATTTAGGATATCTCTGTGCTACCTCTTCAGAGTCCTGCTTACAAGTCTTTGGGGCATGGCCCCACCCCCAAGCTTATAAAAACAAAGGCTCCAGCATGGAGCCTTCCAGTTGCTTCTGACCTCCCCAGATGGGAGGCCAGAAGGGACTGCCAGCTGCTGGCTTGGAGGGGAGGGGACAGGGCTAGGGGTGGGCCCCACCCCACATGTAATGGACGGGCATCCGGAGAACGGATGTCTCCGGGTGCCATTTTTCCCCGGTACATCTCTGGCACAACTCGGTGACAGAGTGGGCAGCAGGCCAGCAATCAAGCAAAAAAGGCAGGCAGATGAGTCTGATTCTTTTCCCCAGCTGGCACCCTCAGCTTCTGCCCCTCCCCCACTTCTGCTGCTCACCTGCCATGTAAGGCATTCACAGAGAAGGAAAGTGTTCACTTCTTGAAGCAGGGCTGCAGCAAGGCTGCTTTTAGAGGGAGCAGATCACTCATCCTAAAGTGGGGATGATTCTGATCTGGAGGCGATGAGGTATTGAAATAGTGCTAGAAATCTAGTCAGTCACATTGGGGAACTGTATTATTTTCCACCTGGCTTCTTTCCCTGGAATTTTTGTCCTGTGTATTTGTAGAGCACTGTGTTAGGGGTTTGTATCAATAAAAATATTGTTATACTTCTGTATTCAGAGTTGGGAGGGCAGGTTTGTTTTCCCCTGGTATTCTTGGGTTTGAACAGGACATTACTGGCTCAGGATTCATATCTATGTGGTTTTTCAGGTTCTGGTGTTTTGGGATCATTACTTGCAATG
Source organism: Sphaerodactylus townsendi (assembly GCF_021028975.2). Classification (NCBI taxonomy): domain Eukaryota; kingdom Metazoa; phylum Chordata; class Lepidosauria; order Squamata; family Sphaerodactylidae; genus Sphaerodactylus; species Sphaerodactylus townsendi. The sequence continues at coordinate 146,122,560 of NC_059425.1, forward strand.
CGGAATCTGTTGGAGGATCGAGTGCAGTTGTTTATAAACATAATTATACCAGATTTGCATAAATATTGGCCTCCCTGTAATCTAAAGATCCCCCCTCCAAGTTTCAAGTTAATTGAACCAAGGGGTGCAGTTTACAGACCCTGGCAATGACTTGCAGTAATGCCTTTCCACTGAAGACTGTGAATTTGCCATGCTTTCTTGTTGTGGTCTGTTTCACAGTAAGTAAGAACATCGGTAGTTCTTTCATTATTCTCTATGCGGGAATTTTTGTGGGGGAATTTTCAATCAAAATTGCAGAAGAGTACTGTTTGCCCATTAAAGACCTCCCAAATTTCAAGCCATTTTTTAAACTGGATCATGCAGAACAATTCTATGGGCCCCTGAACAAGATTCTCCCAGGCATTCTATTTTCAGGGAGAAAATGGCTTTGCCCACAAAGGAGTGAAAAAGGAGAAAGGCAGCTCTCTGCAGCTTGTCACGCTACTGGATCTGATTGGAAGGGAGAAATGCCCTTGTTCAGGAAATCAGTTATATCAAATTAAAACACAGGCATGTGCTGCATTGCTAGTAAGCACCAAATATTGGGAAACAAAGAAGCAAACATGGATTGTTGGAGAAGGAGGGTTTCATTATGCCAGCAACTCTGGGTTTTTTATTACCATCCTGTGAAATAAGTGTAACAAAGAAGGTGTGAAGGCTAGGTGGGGTTGGTGGGCTGTGTGACAGATTAGGCCCAGGTAAAAGGGTTAATTTTTAGAAGGTGCAGGAAAGCTGGCCTTAGCAACGCTTAATGTAAACATAGACACCTCCTGATTGGCTGGTGGAGACACAGTTATCCTACAGCCACAGGTAGGGGGAGCTAGGGCTGCTTTAAAAGCAGGAAGAAGCCTGTCAGAAGGGAATTGGGGAATTGAGACTGTGTGGAGAGAGACACAAGTATGAGTAGTCAGACACAGATTGTGTCAGCCCACAGATCCTTCAGTCTGGAGATCATGTCTAGTGGCAATGAGGCCAGTGAGAGACAGAGAGAGGAAGGCTAGGTGGCCAGATTCATCTAAAGTAATCTTAGACTGTCAGGGAAGAACAGTTGCTGTTATAGGTTAGATAGCCCGGATCTCTGAATTAGGGAAATTTCACGTGGGGGCCCTCCTAAAGTCAGTGACCATTCCCTTTTGTGATAAAAGGCGGGTGAACTAGGAGTGTGCTTGACTACCGGTGGAATGTTTTCCCTCAAGAGGCACCTGTGGGTGAATAAGTATGTTCTAAACACTGTGCTGTAACATCTAAGAAGTATCTGCCTAAAGTAACGCTTATGTGCCTCTCTGAACCAACCTGAGAAGAGAAGTCTGTTAAATAAAAATCCAGTTTGTGTTTTAAGCTTTCAAGGGCCTCTCTTTTAATTCCAATTATTTTACTTCAGCTTATGGTGGCAGCATTTACAAACTATAGTTTGGTTTGCCCTGACAGGAGTCCTGTTTTTTAAAAAAGCCTATGTATGCTAAGTTGAGGGGAGTGCCTTAGGCCAACAAATTCAGCTACTCTAATATCCACTCTCAGAAACAGGCTTCCCTCCCTTTTGGGGCCTCTGTTTTCCCTCAGGGAGTGGGTGCTGTTACAGGCTTCCACAGAAATGCACAGCACTGAAGAGACTCAGAGCCAGGACTGGGCTGACAGCAGTTTAGCCAGTAATAATTCCAAAGATACCAAGTCTGTGGATGAGACCAAAGCAATGTTGATCAAGTCAGGAGTCAAATCCAGGAATGTATACAGCAACAAGCAGAATCTAAGAATCATGGTCAAGGAGCTGGTCCATGGTCAGTTGGGGTCTGGAGACAACAGTGGCGTGCAGGCAAGGTCAGGAAGAACACACTTTGCAACCACAACTGAAGTTTTTGCCAAAGGCCTTTAATTCCTCATTTCTACTTGCCTGGGACTGCTCCTGCTAAGACTCTGGGTAATGCCTGACCTGCAATCTTGCTGAGTGGCGCCTCTCCTTTAAGGCCAGTCTCAATCTCTGTCTGTAATGCCGACTTACATCTGGAGACCCAGAGCTGCTAGAATCTTCCTTAGTCCTGCTAATTAGCTCTGAGCCAGAAGCCTTGCTGGTTCAGGCTCTACTGATTCAGCTGGCATCTCTCTAAAAGGCTCACTTAACTCTTCCTCGGATGAACTGTCAGCTGCAGCAGGAGGGGCCAAGACAGAAGGGCAGGAAAGGTGTCCTGAGTCCTCTCCAGTGAAGCCCAAGAACCAGAATGGTAGCAGCCAGCTAAACCTTTTTCCGACTCTACATCTTAAGGGGGCAGGAAGAAATGAGGGCCTGGAGATTTCCTTAGAAGGGACTCCCCATTTAAGACAAAACCCTGCAAGACCCTGCTTCTTCCCATGAAAATTACATCTTCATCCTTTATTACAGATAGAAAAGTACAACCTGTCTGCTTCTTAGCATTACTTCACACATTTATTACTTGTGATTAACTAGTTACATGCAGCATTTTGTTGTATGGCTGCCTCTGGATCAAGCAAAGGTTATTTTCCCTTTATTACTATTGTTACAAAACTGAGTGAAAAATTTTGAATACTTCAAGTACATTAACTGCAAAGTAAATCGGATCCTGAATTTGAAATTAGAAACATTACTCTGAAAGTTAACCAAAACTTGTTTTTTTATTTACTGATGAAGATTACAGGTTCCCAGTACCAGATGTTCACATATATTTTTATAAGAAATGGTATTGTGCAGTTACAGTTCTGCAAACAATTTGCTGTCATTCATCTTTTCAGGAATGTGAATCAGTTCCCTGTCTTAATGGAGGCTCTTGTCAAGATTTGGTCAATGCATTTGAGTGCATTTGCTTGAATGGATACACTGGTGAATTCTGTGAAGTCGATATTGACATTTGTGCTGAACCTCTTCTGAACTCATCCCTCTGTTTCAATGGTGGTAAATGTGTTGATGGCCCTGGAAGAACATTTTACTGCAGGTCAGTAGTCTGCTTACATATAACAAAAATAATAGATCAAGATGTTAAGAGCAAGGGAAGGGTTTGTTATGGGGTCATGTCTGTAACAAGTTGAATTTCATGTCATTTTAAGAAGGCCATCCAAAATGATTAGCCACTCAAATAATGAATTGTTATTATTTCTTCATATGGGGTTGCCAACCTCCAGGCTGTGACTGGATATCTTCCACTATTACAACTGATCTCTGGGCATCAGATATCTGTATGCTGGAGAAAATGACAGCTTTAGAAGCAGCAGTGGCGTAGGAGGTTAAGAGCTCGTGTATCTAATCTGGCGGAACCGGGTTTGATTCCCAGCTCTGCCACCTGAGCTGTGGAGGCTTATCTGGGGAATTCAGATTAGCCTGTACACTCCCACAGCTGGGTGACCTTGGGCTAGTCACAGCTTCTTGGAGCTCTCTCAGCCCCACCTACCTCACAGGGTGTTTGTTGTGAAGGGGGAAGGGCAAGGATATTGTAAGCCCCTTTGAGTCTCCTGCAGGAGAGAAAGGGGGGATATAAATCCAAACTCTTCTTCTTCTCCTTCTGGACTGTATGGCATTACACTTTACTGAAGCCCTTCCCTTCACCAAACCTTACCCTCCTCAAACTCCACCCTGAGAATCTCCAGGTATTTCCTAACCTGGAGCTGGCAACCCTAGCTTCACACATTCATTTACATGACAGTTGCTGTGCTGCTTAAGTGAAATACTATGCTCATGTGGGTATGCAATATTGTGCAACTGAAATGGTAGCAAATAATATTTAAATAAATGTTACTGGAGTGGCATATTGGATAAGCATATGTGAAGATTAGCTATGATGAGAGAGGGAAAAGCTTGATTTATTCTTTGCAGGGATAAAAAAAAACATTCAAATATACAAAGCTTTCAAAATGCCCTGTTCTGTCTAAGGTGCACTTTTCAAATAATCGTTGTATAAGGATAATATGCAGAATTCCACTTTGGCTTACCCACCTACTGAAAACCTTTCTGCGTTTAAAGGGAGCTGTATTTTCAGTCAGCGACTTTGTGAGATCCCTCCCCCTGGAAAACCATCCACAAAGGTACTTTTGATTTGCTGATTCCTTCATGAACCTTGAGCAGATTTCTTCAGCAGGTTGTAGAAATGTTCTAGAGCTAGTATCTAACGGACAGTGGAGGGAAACGGTGGAGGAAAATAGTGATTTGCACAGGAGCATCATTAACATTAAGCATGGTGAATAATCTGAGGGCAACTTTTGAATAAAAAATTCAGTGTGGAAGGTGAGTATCGATATTTGAAAACATTTGATGTATCCATAATTTGAACGTAAAGACATTTTAAAGAAATTTGGTCTATTTGTTTGTTAATTTGATACTGCATTTGGAAATATATAGAAAGTTTTGAGTCAGCTGTTGGGATATTATTGGATACTTATTGGTAGCCCTAACTTCTTGGAATGGGTGGAACACTGAGAGAGTTATTTTGTAGTGGAATTTCACATTAGGTTCAATTCCTTGATCATTTTCTCTGAGGCTTCCCTCCCGCATTTTGTTTTTCTTTTACACATGTAACTGTGGGGTTTTAATAGAAAGAGGTTTGTTTGTTTTTCCAGTGGGGTTTAAACCGTTTGGTGATTATATTTGGCAATAAACAGGGTGCAGCAGAAGTATTAAGGATAATCTTTCCCTTTGCACCAGACTTCCCCTTTAAATACCAACTCTGTAGCTCTAGTCTGTAAAAAGGGCAGGGGGAAATCCCTCTAGAGGAAAAAAAATGTGTTAAACTAACATGTACCGTATATACTCGTGTATAAGCCGACCCATGTATAAGCCAAGGCTTATACTGCCCAAACCTGGGAAATTTTACTGCCCAAACCTGGGAAAACTTATTGGCTCATGTATAAGCCGAGGGTGGGAAGCCGGGAGGCAAAGGGAGCTCCTTATTTGGGCAGTGACATCAGGGGGAGTCACTGCCCAAATAAGGAGCTCCCTCTGCCTGCCGGCTGGGTTTGAGGAAGCCCAGCCAGCCAGGGTGCCTCGGGGTTCCTCCTTCGCCCTCCGAGGAGGGCAGCAACAAGCGGCTTGTGCAGCCGCACAGAGGTCATCCCGGCCACACCCCCAGCCTTGGCAGGGGCTTGAAGAGCCGGCTGGTAAGCGGTGACTCGTGTATAAGCTGAGTAGGCATTTTTCAGCCTTAAAACAGGGCTGAAAAACTCGTCTTATACACGAGTATATACGGTAGTTCCAGTCTTGATCTTTAACACGGTCAAATTACTATGCCTGTAAGCAATTTAATAACTCATAGAAGAAGCAGTTGTCATTTTCATGTAGATATAGCAAAATTATTCACCAATGTGTCCAAGCCTTTAGACAAACTTCTGTTATATAAATATGAAGCAACATGGTGTGTGTGCGTGTTAAGCTATAAATTCAACCTTAGCCGTGTATTCAATTGCAAACAAATCCCAAAGTATATTATGTGAGGCCAGTGTAACAGCTGGCATCAACGTGCAAACTATTATGAACACCTTGTCCTCCAAAATGTGGAGAGAGCTGTGCCTTTTTGTTTCTTTGTCTGTTTTTAGTTCATTGGAACCGGGAATAGAAAAAGGATGATAATCCTTCCCATCCATATAGAGTTCGTTGTAATTTAGGTGACATTTATGCAGACCATGTGTTAAATTACAGTAGGATGTTCTGTGTGTGACCTCTGTAGAGGATGTGGATTCTTTGCCTTCAGCATCTAATTGTTATGAGCAAGCAGGTGGTAGGACAGAATGTTGAGTGATATAAAGATCTACAGCAGTAACACCTGGCTTTCTGACAAGCTGAACAGGCAGTTATTTACACGGACACCAAACTTCTCTTGGGTCCTTTGCATCTTGAAGATTTGTGGTGAAGATTAAGAAAGGAAAAAGAAGCTCATTCCTCATTCCTCATGCTACATACACTTTTTATCACTCCATCTTAATTAAAAGTATTTGTGGCTTCCTATACACTACACAAAACTTAAAACTGGCTTCTCTGTAGTACATATTGCTAGTTAAGAAGGTCTGTGAGAGCCTATTGAATTCTGCGGAAGATATACTAAGAGTAGCATAATTAATAAGTTCCTAGGAAATGTATGGATTTTGGGAAAAGAACAATAAATACTTGAGTATTTTATATAAACACCTCTTGTACTTTTTGCTAAGAGCTAAATGCTGCCTGTCATCTGTCTCCTGTAAGAATCCCAGCCACTGGCTGAAATGATGTGATGTTGGGGAATGCTGAGTGGAATTTCTGATAAGAAAAATTCAGTAGTTGAGCATCAGCAAAATAGAGGTCTTGGGCTTACACAGGACCGAGTAAGGAGAATCACAACATTGTCAACAAGAAGGAGATGGTAGGGCGGAAGAAGAGGGACCAAAGAGGAGTGGAAGAAAAGTGGGGACTATCTGGCTAAGCCATTTTCATGTTTTCTTGATTTTGTGTGTTGTGGTTGTTCATGGTGCTGGTTTGATTCATGTCTATTGCAGTTGCCTATAATTATTTTGGTTTTTAATGCTGTTATTAGAGCATATAAAATATTTATTTGCTGTCTGGTCATATATGCTATATTTAGATATTTGTGCATAATTAATACATGTGTAGAAAAAATGTATGCAGATACAAGGTAACAGAAACCACTATACAAACAAAGACCCAAGGCTTTGGTTGTAGTGGGTTTTCCAGGCTGTGTGGCCGTGGTCTGGTGGATATTGTTCCTAATGTTTCGCCTGCATCTGTGGCTGGCATCTTCAGAGGTGTATCACAGAGAGAAGTCTGTTACTTCCCTTCCTGTTACAGGTATCTAAGCCTGGTGGAAGCAGCTAGAAGTGCAAGCCTTTTGGTGCCAGTTAAATAATTTTGGCCTGTGGCCTTGAATGAGATGACTCTGGGGACATTAGTCAAAGTAGCATATTTATTTGTATAAATTATGTTTGTGCTTCTGACAGAGGATGATCTATTTTGCTTATTGTTAAGTAACCTAATTTTAAGCAAAATAATGGGATCGGAAGAGGGACTCTACAGAGAAGCTGGATATGGGGTAGGAAGAAGTGAGAGAAAGAGAAAAGTTTGGATTTATACCCCACTTTTCTCAATCATAAGGAGCCTCAAAGTAGCTTACAAACTCCTTTCCCTTCCTCTCCCCCCAACAGACACCTTGTGAGGTAAGTGGGACTAAGAGAGTTCTGAGAGAACTGTGACTAGCCCAAGGTCACCCAGCAGGCTTGTGTGTAGGAGTGAGGAAACAAGCCAGGTTCACCAACTCATGTGGAAAATCCAGGAATCAAACCCAGTTCTCCAGATTAGAGTCCACTGCTCTTATTCACTATACCACACTGGTTGATTGGCTCAGATCATTTCCCCAACAGTGGTTTCTGTTGGGCTGAACAAATTATTTTAGGTATTGTTGAAGGCTTTCACAATTGGATTCAACTGGTTGTGGTGGGTTTTCCTGGCTGTGTGGGGCCATGGGGCCAGACCACGGCCACACAGCCCGGAAAACCCACCACAACCAAATTATTTCACAGTTCAACACCATAAACACAACCTTGAAGCAAATATGAAAAAGAAAAAAAATAGGCAAGGAGAGAGTATTTGCTTTGTACACTCTCTAATTTTGCACTGTTATACCTTTAGTATAAATTTCAGTTCTCACACTAGCGCTATAAAATGTCCAGGGACCTGTAACTCAGTTCTTTCCTGGGCAGATTGCCATTGGAAGCAAGTGTCAGGAAACAGACTCCCAATAGAAGCTCTTCTACCTTTTTTGGTATTCTCATCTCTTCGATAAAGTCATTACCTATCATAACAGGAAGCAGGGCAGAAATTAGCAAATTAATTGTAAAAGCATCACAAGAGCCAAGGGGTCTTCAGGATATAGGCCAGTACACAATGTATACAACCCTTGTCAAAGTAATCTGACCTTAGTCCTGAGAGTCTCAGAAAGATTGCTGTTGAGAGACTAATTGAGCACATGGCAGAAATTAATATAGGAGAGAAGTGCTCAGCTCATCCCCCAAACCCGTGCTTAACATTCACAATACTGAAGCTGGATGGATATCTGAATGGAATATCCAATATCTGAATGGAATGTCATAGCAATAGCTCTAGATCAGGGGTAGGGAACCTGCGGCTCTCCAGATGTTCAGGAACTACAATTCCCATCAGCCCCTGTCAGCATGGCCATGCTGGCAGGGGTTGATGGGAATTGTAGTTCCTGAACATCTGGAGAGCCGCAGGTTCCCTACCCCTGCTCTAGATGGTCTGGATGCTGATGGATATTGATAGAAAACTAAACTTGGGTTCCACACTTAGCTTTGTGGAGGGTACTTTAAGTGCAACATTAAGAGGGATAAAATTCTGGAAGGAAGGTTGGGGGAGGAGACTGCAGAATCAGAAGGGCAGTAAGTGCCAGTAAGAGAGTAAGGGAAGGAGGCAATGGAGGTAGCAGCAAAGAGGAAGCTGGGAAGAGTAGGAGAAGCCTGGAGATAAAAGTGCACTGGATAGGCTTTCTGTTCCAAGCCTGCCACTTTCCCAGTCATATCCAACCAGGTTATTTGAAGGTCAGACCTTGGAGCAGAAGATGTGTCTAGTGTGCTTTTCTTTCCAAGCCCCTCCACCCAATTACATGTGACACTTGCTGCAGAAAACCAGCCCTGCATGATTTCTGCTATCAGTGGGGAATCTTGGGGCTGAAAGCTTGTCCTGTGCTTTCAATTCTAACATACACCCCAATCTGCTGTCAGTCATAAAGAAGAGAGAGAGAGAAGAGTTTTGGATTGATACCCCACCTTTCTCTCCTGTAAGGAGACTCGAGGACTGCACAATTAAACTGGGGTTGAACCGGGATCATATATACGCATGGCCCCCTGCTTCTGCCCAGGAGCAAATCTAAGACCAGTAGGAAATGCTCCAGTTTTCTCCACACTAGCGAGACTTCTGTATTTACTTCGGAAGCAGTCTGAGCATGCCCAGTGTACCGTATTCTGATTGGCTGTTGTTTTTGAGTAGCAGCTTGAATGGACATCAGGTGGGGAGATCAGCCAGCTGAGCAGGAAAATAAACTTGGTCTGCTCCCAATTGGTGTTTTTGTGCATGAGCTGTGGGAATAGAAGAAATTGATCTGTGTTTTTGACAAGATTTTCTGTCAGAGGGAGAAAACTAGTGAATGGGTCTGCTAATTGATTTTAGATAAAACTTGTACTGAGGAAAATAGACCAAGTGATTGTTCTGGTTAGCTGTTGCTTTTGAGTGGCAGCTGCAAACACCTGTGAGCTTGCCCGGCGTCCCGCATTCTGATTGACTGTTCTTTTTGAGTGGCTGCTTGATTGATTGTCAGGTGGGGAGAACAGGTGGCTGGGCAGGAAAAATAAACCGGTCCTGCTCATGATTGGTTTTTCACAGTACAGGCACAAGCACGGTCACACCGGAACTTTTTAAAAGAACCTCCAAACAGGCAATTTTTGAAAATCCTGGGCTAAGGTAAATATCTTGGGGCAACCCTGTTCAGCTTCGGGAACCGTGCCAAATTCCTGGCTGCACAGGGATATTTTCCATGCTCACCCTGGGATATTTTGTGCACAAACGGCCAAGGTGGCTTACAAACTCCTTTCCCTTCCTCTCCCCACAACAGACACCTTGTGAGGTAGGTGGGGCTGAGAGAGTTCTGAAGAACTGTGACTGTGCGGAAACACATTTGGGTCACCAGATAATCCTCAACCATTCAGATAGAGGAGTGGGGAATCAAATCTGGTTCTCCAGATTAGAATCCACCTACACTTACCCACTACTCCATACAGGCTGTTGTTGGTGAGTATGTGATATGCTTTCAGCTCCAGACTTCTCCCATCAGTTACCTGACAGCAAGAATGACTGGTCCAGATCCGTCAGAGAAGATGGGAAAAATAAGGGTGTGGGGAAGAAGCAAGAGGCAGTGGGCTGTAATTTTCCCTCTCCTATAAGTCCTTGTGAGTCTCCTCTTGTGTAGAAGTTTAAATCCTGCCTGCGTTGTGGAAAGATGCATTAAAACCCTGTGCGATCAACCAAAAATAATCTCTCTGAAATCATTCACAACAGTCGTATGTGTGTGTAAAGTGCCATCAAATCACAGCTGACTTATATCACCCACTGGTTTGGTTTTCAAGGCAAGTCATTAAGCAGAGGAAGATTACCATTGCCTTCCTCTGCCGAGTTTTTCTTGGAGGTCTTCCTTCCAAGTACCAACACAGCTTAGCTTCTGAAATCTGATGAGATCAGGCTACTATGCCATTCCACATCCCACAACAGTTACATGCATGCATAAACCCAAAGTGCCTATCCATGTTTCTACTCAGTTCAGTTCCTTGCTTACACTGTAGTTTGGTAAAATCACTGGGTTACATTCAAAGTGGAAAGGTGGAGGGTGATTTTTCATAGTTTTCCTCTTCCCACTGTTGATCTCCATGTCATACCCCATGCTGTCCTCAAGTGCCTTCTGCTTTTCAAAGATAAACTGCAATGAGAGATGGGGAAAAATCCATTCCATGAGCAGAATGGAACTTGTGGCCTGTAGTTCTAATCTACTGTCTTTCAACTTCAGTGCCCTTAAGAGTGAGAATCCTGAAATAGGTAGGCATTTGGCAGACCCCAGGACATGCTGTGCACCAGCACTTCTTCAAGTACCTTCAGACCTGGTAATATGGGTATAATGTTACATCAATCGTCTGCCTCTCCTGTTTCTCCAGTCTTGGTGTGTCATGAGAAGAGCAGATAAAACTATCCTAAAATGTAGATAACCTAGTTGCCTTTAAACAAATTTAATTAATTTGAGAGATAAATCAACAAATTAGGAAAACTGCATTGCACAATTATGTCTCGAGGCTGAGGGGGGAGGGAAGTGAGAAGATTCTGCTTCTGTCTTTAAAATATCATGTGTACAGTTATGTTGCCTGAAGTCCTGTTTCTTTTGACAATAGTCACACTCAGTGTAACTCTGGTTTGTTATTCCTCTATGTATATTTTTAAGTGGTCCTCATGGAGACTGAGAACAATATTAGTTCTCATCTACTGCAATTTTTTTAGACTGAACATGATTTACCTTTCCTGCCATTTTACTCACCATTTACCAAAAAAGCTCTGAGCCTTCCACTAATAATTAAGAAACAAATTCTTCCAGACTTCATGTCCATGTAGTAATAATGCTGATTCATGATACAGCATGATACAGCATATCCATGTAATAAAGGCTATAATCACTTTCCTAGGAGTAAGCCAACCTCAATGAATAAAAAGAAAACATCTTTTGCTTTGGTCGTCTCCCGAGGCGAGGTTAATAGGTTAATAGTTTAAAACAAGGTTAATAGTTTAAAACGTTGGCGAAAAGAGTGTTATTTTTGGTGTTTGTTTTAAATTATTGTCTGTCAATAGCAGAGGATTTATATTCCCCAGATTCTCCTTTTAAATCCACCCCCTTCAGCATGGACTTAAAGGGAAAATCTGAGGTCCCCAGTGATGCTGTTTCAGGGTGGGGGCCACCCAAAACAGCATCATTTTCAATGTTGTTTTAACTGGGGACCCCAGATTCTCCCTTTAAGGTGGATTTAAAAGGAGAATTTGGGCTCCCTAGTTTAAACATCATTGAAAGTGATGCTGTTTGAAGGTGGATTCCACTGGAGGTGTTTTGTGAGAGATGATGCTGACATTTGTTTGGTAAATGTTTTGCTGGGGGTGATTTGTGATAGATTTACATGCTTAATACACTCTTGCATTGGCTTAGAGCTGTTTCTCAGGCTAACAACCTACCTCACAGTGTTGGTGTGAGGACAAAATTAGGAGAGCTGGTGGGGAGAGAGCCGTGTATGTTTTGTTGGGGGTGGGAGGTGTATTGTGAGCTGGTGCAAAAAATCATTGTTTGGTTGTGGTGAGGGAGGGTGGCCGCCCATACGGGGTGGGGGGGCGCCAAATTCAGGTTTTGTCCCCAGGGATCCAGTTTGCCTAGATACGCCTCTGATCACATTTAGAGGACAGGGTAAAGAAGAGAGACGGGACAAAGATCGGGAAGAGAAGACATTCAGGTAGGTGATTCTCCCTGATTCATGGGGAATGTGAAGCAGAGAATTTAAGGGAATCTGTACAGCAGAGCTCCAAGGGAGCAGAGCGTCAAGAAGAGAAGGGGAGCAGTGAAATCGTTGCAGGGGTATCCAGGCAGTAGGAAGAACTGACACACTTTTCATTGACTTGGAATAGTCTCTCTCATGGTCAGGATTAGTCCAAGATATGAAGTATGAATTTGATTGGGCAGTTTGGAGGTAACTGCTGTCAAAATCTGGTGGGAAGATTAGGAGGAAAATACCTGATATTTCCAGGTAGGGCAATTGTTGGACAGTTTTAGCATATTGGTAAAGGACGGGCATAAATAATGAATTTGATGGTTCATCCTTGGTGGGGCAGATACTAGACTGTCTTTATCAGTGGCTGAGTTGGATTATCAATACTCAGGGGTTGCCCACCTGTCTGTAGCTGGAAATGTTTCATGCAGCCTTGAAGTATCTCTTGGAGTAAGGAATATAATTATATTAGGCATGCCTTGGAACTGGGAGAATGGAAATGGTTTATGCATTCCAGTGGCACCATGCCTCAATGGTGGAATTTATCGTGGTTATAGCAGGGCAGGCGTGCTTTTTACAATAGTCACAGGTGTGTCCCACATTATCCCCATAGCAGATTAGTCCCCATAGCAGAACAGGCGTGTCCCACATTATCCCCATTGTGCTTAGACTTTCAAGGGGGTGCCCTTCAAAATAACTAAGAAGAGATTGGGAGTCAGATTTGAGATGTCTCAGCAGGATGAGGGGACAGGGGGCTCAAAACGGCACTGCTTTTCTATGGGTCAGTTAGTCTGTTGTGAACATTCTGTTTAGGGTGTGCATTCACATTTGTCAAATCCCTCCCCCCCCCCACTATCTGAAAAAAGCTGAAAAGCCAAAAAAATGCTTCCTCCCACGCTTTGCTGGGTTTTTTCCCTTTACCATGGCCCATATAAGGGCTCAGGGACCCAAAAAATTAAGCCCCCAAACTCAAACTTCACCAAACTTGGGGGTTCTTCAAAGGAGAGTCAGCTGCAGATTTGCTTCCTTTTACTTCAACAGCCACCCAGAATCCCCACATATTCCCCATATATTTTAATGGAACAAAATAACTGGATATATGAAAATAGTTGAAAACATTCTTTTACCTCTATGGGTATTTGGGTTTGTTTTTTTTTATGCTTCCTTTTCTGAAATTTTTTAGGTTTAATAAACCTGAATCCAAAATATACAAGAAAAAAATGCTGCGCACCCCCTAATCCTGATATACTGAAGACAGACTCAGATATTAGATCTGCACTTCTTATATAAGTAGTATGGAGCATCAAGACAGAGTTCTTTTTTGACATAAAATGGCAGTTTAGTTTGAACTATTACATTTACTTACAGTTTTACACATTCTTTTTGTTGTACTTTGAGTCCCAGTGTGACATAATACTTTCTTTTAAAATTTAGCCAAAGTCTCCTGCAATGCATATATTAATGTATCCAAGACATAAAACATCCTTGCTCTTAGTGGCACTATCTAAGGTAGTTCATTCTTGAAGAAGGCTAATGCTGAAATACTGAACTACAGCTGCACAGGGTAATGGTAAAGGTCACTTTCTCCTCTCTGAGGTTTCTGATCCACTATGCTATGAATTAATGCATTTATCTTGGAACTAATCCCACTGGGATAAGTCTCTTTCTCTGCCTGATGATATAGCAGGGTACTCCAAGTATAGCACTGAGCTTGCATATAATATTTTGTAGTTCCCCTCCCTCCTCTATGAGTAAATGAGGTTTTGAACAAACCGTGGCAACAATCCAGGGTATCTCTGTGCATGTTAAGTTCATTGGAATCCACCATAGCAAGAATGATTGTGGGTCAGTGTAACATGAAGACAAACACTAACATAATTACACTGTGGGGCCCACAGCCAAAACTGCTGAATTACTTAACAGAATTTCTTTTGGAACAAGGAGTGTCTCTTGAAAAAATTCAAAACACAGAGCAACTCTAGATAGACTCTGTCTTAAACTGGGTGATGCTCTCAACTACACACACCAATCTTAAGTGAGAAAACAGGCACATACTCTGTATACAAAGTGAATGTGGCTCTCACAGCTTAAACAGAGTACAAAAAAATTAAAATAGCTGAGTCTAGTCAGCACCAAGGTAGATGCCTGACCTTGCCGATGCTTCCAGGGCTTGTGGTTTACACATGGTTCTCTCGAATTAGAACTGATTCCAGGTTTAATTCTGTCCCTCAGCCATACCATAGCTCAGAGAAAACAAAGCCTTATAGTCTCATTCCAGACTGCAGTGTGTAAGGTACGCAGCAGCTGAGAAATGAGCATGCAGACAGCAGTCTGGAATGAGATTGTAAGGCTTTGTTCCTTCTGAGCTGAGGAACAGAGTGAAACCATGCTAAGCATATGCATTTGGATGTTAACTATTAAGGACATAAACCCAAACTCCCATTTTTTGGATATAATTATTAAAATACATTTGAAAATGAACATATGCACTTTTTGCTCTTGTGGTGTGTGTTGCATAGTTTATGAATGTCAGAGACATTGAGACGTGACTGATGTAAAAGGTTTCTTCTTTTCTAGTCCAATTACTATGCTACTTTGGCTGGGGAATGGCTAGGCCATCCAGGGGCCTCAGACAGACCCGAGGGAGGCTAAAACCACTTTCAAGTGAGATCATGTCTTGTTCACAGGTTGCAGACAGGGAGCTGATTTTTGGATGGTCGGTTGGTTCATCAAAAGGGCTCACAGCCACTTATCACACTGTTTTGCTGAATTGTTTCCTAACCATGCACTGTAGCGCAAGAAGCATTTTGCTTGTGTGCATTCTCACCACAGGAACACTGAGTTCCTGACCTTTGTCCTTGCTTGCATGACTGCTCCTTTCAACAGGCAATTGTTGAAATAGACAATTAAATCAGTCACAAATCATATAAATCAGTCATAAATAAATGCTGCGCTTTAACAAAATCCAGTGTTCATCTTCAGTGGTCTATGCAATCCCACATTGGAACTGTGCAGGCCAACTGATTGGAAGATTTTTCTAGCTCATTTGACACTTTCAGGGTACATCAGTTACTGTTTTACCACTAATATGGTCACATGCTCTGTTACCTGAAATGATGGGAGTCTTTCCCTTTTGGAGTGAGGAATTAGTGAGAGCAGACTCTTGGCTTAACAAAAGGCTGGGCAAGCTCAGGATCTTGGTTGCCTATGTTTTATGGAAGTCAGCTTTTGCAATTCCACAGGATAGCAAATAAAGTTTAACAGTTTTATTAAGGGATAACAGAGGTACACAAGCACACAATAATAAAAACAGCAGAACACATGCACAGTCCTAAGATATGAGCAGTTGTGAGGGTTTAGGTCTGGAAGAAATGAGGAAATTGGGGAAGTAAGGGTTATAGCCCCCTGATCTTGGAGCGGAATGGTCTGATAGACAGAACTGGGTGACCTGCTCTTAGTTCTGACAAAAGAATAATGCATTGTGGAATAATATCACAGACAGAGAGGTGTCCAGAGATATTAAAGAAGGGTGACTGGGAGAGAGGACTTCTTATAGGGAAGAAGAGAGGGTTATGCAGAGTGGTCCTTAATCTCCCACAACAGAGTGCTCCCTTTCCGGAGAAAGACAAGGTACAGACATCAACTTTAATGGTTGGTTCATTGATGAATTAGGTTGAGTCATCAACTTGATCGAAGCTCAGCAGTGCCTGAAAGGGGGAAGGTAGCTGATTAAATTAGATCTAAAGAACAATGGCAATGCAAATGAGGTGGTCATTAGAGAGGTATTAGTTAGAGGAAGAAACATTGGGTTAATACAATACTTGGCAGGCAAGCACATTAATAAATCCATTGTCTTCACAGGGCAGGAGGTGGGAACTCTTTCCAGGGCAGGGTCATTGTGCTCACTATTCAATGGCGAAGTGGTTAAGGGCAGGTGCATTCTAATCTGGAGGAACCGGGTTTGATTCCCCGCTTCGTCACTTGAGCTATTAGGGTTGAAAGCTTTGGCATTTAACAGGCATTCTAAATCTTAGGAAGAGGTTTGATTCCCCTCACTCTTCCTTGAGCTTCGTGGATTCTTTATTGGGAATTCAGATTTCAGCCTCCGTGCACTCCCACACACGCCATCTGGGTGACCTTAGGCTAGTCACAGCTTTTCGGAGCTCTCTCAGCCCCACCCACCTCACAAGGTTTTTGTTGTGAGGGGGGAAGGGCAAGGAGATTGTGAGCCCCTTTGAGTCTCCTGTAGGAGAGAAAGGGGGAATATAAATCCAAACTACTACTACTCCACGTCACATCATAGAGATGGCGTTCTCTAGCTTTTTGAATTTTTTTCCTCATTACTCAGGTTTCCATTTTTCTTTATTGCTGAGATATCATTTCTGGCATTACATCTCTAAACCAAAGAGGCTACTATCTCTCGGTTCTGAAACCTTCCTCCAGTAATGACAAATTCAGTCACAGTGTTTTTATGTATTTCCATGTGATTTATATTTTTCATGCTACTAATGTCTGAAAAATAAAGCTTTCATTTATTATTGTTGTTTTCTTAGCACAGAAACCACATGAACGAGAAAATCTATTCCAAGGTAACAATAGTGCCTTGAAAAATTTCATTTCAGTTACTTCTAGTGCTTGAACAAAAGTAACATCTATTGTAAATAGGGAAAAAAAGCCAAGTATTGAAGTTGGTGTCGACTTATTTTAGACTGTCTGGTTGCTCAGAAGCTTGGAAACTATTCCTTTCTCATTTAATAGGGAGGCTGCATGCATAGATTTTGTTGGTTGTTTTAAATTCTAAAAATAGCCTGTGTGAGCCATGAGACTCTCTGTAATATCTATGGCTGGTACTTGGTTGTTTCAGCTTGAATTTTAAGGAGACCTTGACAAATCCTATTATTTGAAATGTCTTAGGTTTTACTTAACCATAGAAGTTACTTGGGCTCTGCTACAGTTCCTTGATGCCCACAATAAAACAATGTGGCAGGCAGAATCATGTAAATTAGGAGCAAACAGACAAACATAGCTGAATGAAAAGTACATAGCTTTCTGTTGAACCATCTTTTATCCGGTTAATTGCAATATCTATCCACCGAGCATACACTTGCTGTTCATTTATTTTAGTCTGATAAACACATTACTTTGTCTCTGAATGCATTGTGTGGAATAAGATCACAGACTATGGAAGCCGAACAACCTCATAGGCTCTTCATTCTGCATACCAATCATTTCTTTGAAACAGCTAGCAAAGACTGTGAGTGGCAGCTAATGAAATCAGTGGGACTTCTGTGCTCATCACTACGCTCTTCGTGCTTGTGATACCCAGAAATTCTTCTGAGATTCTTGGTATCTGAATGCCTCGGTATTGGACTTCTGAAATAACTGATCCTGTATAATAAATGAAACCAATTTATTTGCTTAGTATATTCATGTCCCCCCTCCTGCCTCCAAGGAGCTCAAGGCAGTATACACCAGTCTCCTGATTTATTAAAAGTTCTGCATTTCTCCAATTTGAAACAGAACACTGTGCATGTCTAGTATACGGCAGCAGTTTGATTGTTTAGCCTGTTTGTATCTTCCCCACACAATGATATTAACGGTTATATTGACATTGGTAACACTACATTCAGATGTAACACAATGTTTTTGTTCTGTAGTGTTTTACCAATGTGTACATATGTGCACTAGTAGAACATTGCATGTAATTCAATGATACAAAACCATGATACAAATAGTTTGCTTTTTTGTAGCATTTTATTGATGTGCCCATGTGCATCAGAAAAGAAACTGTGAAAGACAGAAATGAACTGAACCTTACAGCAAGCTGTGCATGGCCGAATCTCGGAATGACTCTAGTTAATTCCTAGTTAAACTGGATTTACAGAGAAATGGAACAGAGCATAAAAAGAAATTCCAGAACAACTGGGAGGCAGGGGCAGAAAAGGAAAAATTTACTCCATCACTGCTCTCCCACTTACCTTCGAGACGTGGCATAATGGCCAGATCACTAGGATCTAAAGAAGGTCTTTTCAAGAGTGGGTGGACCACATCCTCCTTCAACCTCCCTGGGAAACACTCCTTGCTCAAGGGAGCGATTGATGATACTCATCAGGTGGGGCTGCAGCTCCTCCTGGCAAGTTTGAATTAACCAGGAGGGACATGGATCCAGAGCACAGGTTGTAGGTCTAACAGCAGCTAGGAGCCTGTCTACATCAGTCTCTGCAAGCAGGGAGAACTGGTCCAAAAAAGGACTTGAAGACGGCAACAGAGCCTCCAGTTCACTAATTGTGTCAAAGGTGGCAGGAATATTGTGGTGGAGTGACATGATTTCATCCATGAAAAATCTCATAAAAGCTTCACAGCTATGAGTTAATTGAGTATTTTTAGAGCCCTCATTTAAGGAGGAGGATGACTGAATAATATGACATAATTTGAAATAATATGAAATAATATGCCAGGTGAGAGCTGGTGGACATGAGAGAGGACAAAAAGTAATCCCTCTTTGCCCTCTTCGTCATCATCTCATAGGCTTTCATAAACGTCCTATAAGATGTACACATAGCCTTGTCACGAAATTTCCTCCACATTCGCTCTAGACGTCTGAACTCCCTTTTCATTTGGCATAGCTCCTTAGTATACCAAGGGGCTAGCCGTGAGTGCGGGTGCAGAGCTTGCCAGGGAGCAATAATCTCAATGGCATCAGAGAGCCTGGAATTCCAATCCTCCACCTGCTCATCGAGGGTGGCAGTGGGCTCAGGAATCCGCAGAGCATTTAGGAAACCAATAGGATCCATAAGTCTCCGCGGGCGGACTTAATCAGCCCATTGCCTAGATAGAGTTGGCATGTTAGAGCCATCCAAACTTTCAGTGCATAATGGTCAGACCATGGCAATCTATCTACACAGGATGCGACCATATCAACACCTGACCCAAAGGCCAAATCCAAAGTGTGACCAGCCTCATGGGTGGGACCAGAGTTAATTAAGGAGAGGAATAGCATCACCAGGGATTACACTAGGTCCACCGCCGCTGAGCATGAGGCAGCATCCACATGGATGTTGAAGTCCCCCAGAACAATGAGTCTGGGGAATCGGCCACCATCTCCAGCAGCTGTGGCAGGCCATCCCCCGGTGCGCTAGGTGACTGGTATACCAGGAAGACAGCTAACCTCTCCATGGTCTCCCACTGTAGGCCAGCACAATCGATGCTAGTGATCCTTGGGAAAGGGCTGTAGCACACACCCAGATTTTGGTGATATACACGAGGTCCATTTGCTGAGCTCCAAGATAATCACGGGGCATCGTGGTCTTATTATTAATGGACCTGGCATTGATCAACATCAAGGACGAAGCAGGGAAAACCTTGTGGCCAGTGAATCAATGGAACTCAATCACTCAGTGGTAATTGGGTAAAGCAATATATCATCCTGAAAAATACTGCAGATTTGTGCTTTCCAGGAGCCTGTTCATTCCATTCACTTTCATAGTCAACAGATGGAGATGAGCTTTCAAGTACAGCTTGCCTTATGATTTGGACTTAAGAGGGCTGGTTTAAACTTGGACAAATTAGGCACCTATCCTGGAGTACCAGGGTGAACTTGGTTGCTTGCAGTCAGCTCAGAGAGGAACTATCAGTTTACCAAGTTTAAATGACAAAAAGCAATTAACAAGCATTGTAAGAATATTTGCATCTCCATATTTTTTTTAATTTAATGGATGTCCTGAAATAAAGGTTACTGGCCAAAAAGGGCTGAGGATAGTACAAAACAAACAAGCAAAAATTGAAAGTAAAACCATCTATTTCTGTGTTAAGTAAACTAGTTTTAAAACTTTTCATGTTAAAAAATGCTATAGCATTTTCTGCTAATAGGATGAAAATTAAAATAATTAAAATAATAATTAAAATAATAACTTCAGGCAGTTTTTTCTGATTTCAATATTTCTGGATAAATTGAAAAATTCAATTCCACATCTTTGGAATGAGTTGTTTTGTCATACATTTTCCCCACTTCTTTTTATAGCCCTCATTTATTATCTTATTTCCCTGAACAACATGCATAATTTTTTCAATAAACTTGGTGGGTTAGGTCGTCTATTTTTCAGTGTCTTCAAAATATTTGTAGTCCAAACACATTCTTGTATTTTACAAGTATAATTCCTAGGTTGCAAGTATTGAAAGTTTCTTATTTATTTATTTATTTATTTATTTATTAAATTTATATATCGCCCGATCCCCGAAGGGCTCCGGGCGGTGAACAACATTATTTGAACATCAACAGGAGCGGTCATACAAATATAAATACATAAGCTCCATCCCATAAAATAGCTTAAAACTCATAAAAACAGCGAATAACCATAATACATAATAACAACAAGAGGCGTCCAACCCCAATTTAACCCTTATATTCTCAGAACCTATTATACAACACATTGATTTTTTTCTTTTGTCAGCCACTGAGACCCCTAGCCTTGGCCCCCTCTCCTTTTACTTGGCAACATGAAGGCTGCATGTTTGCTAATATTTGAGGTCTAGTACGCAGGGAGCCAGAAGTCTAGCATGGCAGTGTTAATCTGAAGGCCCCTCCCCACAAATTGGACCTGTGATTTTGAAGCAATACTTATGATATCAGTGCCTTTATGCCCACAATGGGTGAGAGGAACTCTGTCTTTAATATCAAATCACAGACTCATAATCAGACTGAGCACAGCAGTGGCAAGAAGAAGTAGCCTGCTTCCATGAACTATGAATCAGTGTAATCAGATTCCTTTGCCTTTGACTCTCCAAGGCTCCTCATACCTAGAAACACAATAACCTGAACTGCTGCACAATTTAGAACTATTCATTCACAACAAAGGCTTTTCTGGAAACGTAGACCAAATGTTTAACCAGACAGCATGCTTATCTTCTGACCCAACATCAGTTCCCCATATCAGATTCAAGGTAATATTCTTGTTTTGTTTCCTGCCAAAGCAACCTGAGCTAGGAAGAGTCTCTTGCCTAGTAACATAAATCAAAAGGTGCCTCCTGAGACATTCCTGACAAACCAATTTTCTAGAAGGCAAGTAAAGGGTTTATGCAGCACCACTGTTTTATAGTTGGTTCTGCTCCCAAACTTTCTTTCACGACTAACAGTAAGTCTTGATATCCTTTATTTGAAAACAAACAATATAATGTCTCCCATTTTATTTTCCTGTTTTTGTATTTTCTCACCATATTTCTTCTCTTCCTCCCATAGTTCATTCACTTCCCAATCCTTTGCTGTCTAATTTTACAATCCTCCCACCTGTATTTGCTAAGGACTCCCAAACTCCCTTCTACTTTCAACATTCATACTTTTGGGGCAACCCTCTACATCTTTCTCTGCTGCCTGGGAAGTTATTTCTTAGAATAGCCATGAAACACCACCATACTTTGGGTTAAAGTAACTGGAATTGGGGAACTGAAAAACTGTCTCAGCCCTGTCTACCTTTCAAGGTGTCTGTTGTGGGGAGAAGAAGGGAAGGGAAGTCACCTTAAAGGTAGAGAAAAGCAAAACCCGGGACGTGGCGTGGCATGGTGGGGGCAAGGGCAGGTGGCACTACAGCAGGTGCGCAGGGCACGCATCTGCCCCAAGCGCAGTTTCCCCTCGATCTGCCCCGGATGACAATAAAGTCAATCTGAACATTTGATACTCAAATCAGGTATTTGAGTGTGTGGTATGAACATTTTATATCTAGTAAACCCTAATTTGTTATTTGGTCATTCCTTGTTCATGGTTTTTATTTTCCTATATTAAAAACATAAGCAGAGCCCAGCTTTCTGTATCACACAGTAGTCAACCAGTTCTTCTGGAGGTCCAGCAATGGGGCATAGAAGCCAAAGACTTTACCCTGATGTTGCATCCTGGCACTGAAAATTAGAGGTTTACTGCCACTGAATGTAGAAATTCTCTTTAGTCGCCATGGCTAGTAGCCAATGATAAACTTATCCTTCATGAATTGACCTAATCTTCTGTTACGCTAGCTTAACAGTATGAGATCTTTTTAACATTTAGCACTGGGGGAAATAACTCGGCTTGGCAGTGAGAGGTAGGCTAGCAGTGGGATCTTTGTAACAGCCATACTGGAAAATGGCTTTTGAAATGTTCTACAGAGAATACAAAGGAGACCAAATTGTAGTTTAAATATATTTATAAGTTTTGGTTGTAAACATCCATACAGTGAGGCATAAAGAAGCATACACACAGTTTCTAAGAGATATAAAAAGGGTGGAAAGTAGGTTTGGATGATAGATAGGGAAGGGAAGCAGAGGACTTATATGTTACCTATGTTCTGCAGAGAAGTTCTTGGAGAAGGCAAGGATTCAAATGGCCAGCATGTGAATCCAAGCGAAGGACGATATCGTGTCTCAAACCAACTTGGCCAAGAGAGGTTCAAGCTAGTAAAGAGTGCTGAGTCTGGGGTGAACGGTACTGTTATATATACCCCATTACACAGTTTGGGGCGGGAGAAAGTCGGTTTCGTTTCCTGAATCTTTGGATTTCCATGCAAACTAAACAATGTTCTTCTTGAGCAAGTTTATTGTTTTAAATATCTTGGCATCACCTTTTCACACAATCTTTCCTGGTCCTTGCACCTAAAGGCAGCACTCACTCTGTCCTCCCCTAGTATCTCTGGAATCCCTCGATTCTTTTACAGCAGAGGGCACTCATTTGTTCGGGCTGCATTAAGGATCTTCAATGGAAAGGTTGAATCCCAACTACTCTATGGGGTCCCCATCTGGATCCAAGCAGTGAACCAAGCTCTAAATGTCCCCCAATCCAAGTTTTTCCACCAAATAATGGGAGTTCCAAATTGCATCCCTTATGCAGCCCTGTGTTTAGAACTGGGGCAAAACACCCTGGAACATAAAGCTTGGCTTAGAGCCTTCAGATTTTGGCTCCACCTCTACTACCTGCCATCCGAATGCTCCCTTGTCTCATTGACACTACAGGACACGCAAGCTAACCCCTGGTTTTCTCTAATCAAGAGGAAGATTATTTCCATCAGCCTGCCTATTGAATCATTCTACCTAATGTCCTATTCAGAAGCGTACAGTAGGCTCCTCCATTTTATACCTTCAATGACTTTGTGATAAACATTAGGCTGAGAGTGTATGACTGACCCAAGGACTGCAAGGATTGCAAGGAACTGCAAGGATTGTCATGCCCTTATATAAAGCAGTGGTGCGACCGCACTTGAAGTACTGTGTTCAGTTCTGGTCGCCACATCTCAAAAAGGATATCGAAGAGATAGAAAAAGTGCAGAGAAGGGCAACGAGGATGATTGAAGGATTGGAGCACCTTCCTTATGAGGAGAGGCTGCTGCAGCGTGCAGACTCTTTAGTTTGGAGAGGAGACGTCTGAGGGGGGGATATGATTGAAGTCTATAAAATTATGCATGGGGTAGAAAATGTTGACAGAGATAAATTTTTCTCTCTTTCTCACAATACTAGAACCAGGGGGCATTCATTGAAAATGCTGGGGGGAAGAATTAGGACTAATAAAAGGAAACACTTCTTCACACAACGTGTGATTGGTGTTTGGAATATGCTGCCACAGGAGGTGGTTATGGCCACTAACCTGGATAGCTTTAAAAAGGGCTTGGACAGATTTATGGAGGAGAAGTCGATCTATGGCTACCAATCTTGATCCTCCTTGATCTCAGATTGCAAATGCCTTAGCAGACCAGGTGCTCAGGAGCAGCAGCAGCAGAAGGCCGTGGCTTTCACATCCTGCAGGTGAGCTCCCAAAGGCACCTGGTGGGCCATTGCGAGTAGCAGAATGCTGGACTAGATGGACTCCGGTCTGATCCAGCAGGCTATTTCTTATGTTCTTATGTTCTTATGTTCAGGGACATTCAACAAGTTTCCATGACAGGATTGAGGGTCTCTGAGATCTTGAGGTGAGGTGCATCAATAGCTTCCAGCTACAATTGTCAGGACTAAGTTTGGTTTCTCCGAGCCTCGAAGTTCCTGCCACAATGAAGAACCGCCCACTTACACACACCTTATATATACTGGAACTGTTCCAGCACCTCAGTTCCGGCACCCTGTAATTAGGGCGACATCTATATATATATAAAAAGCTAACAGTGTTTTTGTTAGTGGTAGTATAACTCAGTAACTGCTGGGCCAATTTCTCTGAAAATTCCCAGCCACTATAGTCAGCCAGGCGAGAGTGTTTTTAGATGTTCACAAACCTGAAATTTCACACCTGGCCCAGGTAAAATGCTAGTAGTTTCAATAGAGTTCGTTCCTTTTCCTAAGCCGACTTTGTTTGAGTGTGTTCAGCCTTACATAATGCTTAAACTGACCTCCACATTTAGAGGCAGTACATTGCTCTCTGTGTTAGGAGGCAGCATCAGAGAAGGTTCTGGCCTCCAGGCCCTGTTTTTTGACCTTCCAGGATTGTCTACTGGATGCTGGACTAGACGGATCAGTAGTCTGATCCAGCAGGACACTTCTTATATGTTTTTACAATGGCACATAAACTCAGCAACATAGTCTTTAATATATAATTGGAGATAGATCTGTGACCGTGCAGATCTCCCCCTGCCCCCTAGGTTAATATGTATGTTGCTCTGGCAGGCACTTTGGTAGGGTTTTTTTTTAACAGAACATATTTGTGTGTGGTTTTAAAACAATGATGTTAATGGATGGTTTCCAAACCCCTGCAAATGAATATGGAGGGAGGTCTTGAGATGCTCCTTATTGTGGTCCTTGTTAGGGGCAACCTTGCAAGCATCACTAGGGAAGAGGCTGTATGCCCTGAAGTCATGGTAATTCAGTTCATTAACTTGGCTGACATGGATAAAGCAGGGAATCACTTTCTCTTCATCACCTCTTTGTGCCTACATATTCATCGGCATTCTTGTAATGTCAGATATCAAATAGAAGACCCTACTTGTTTTTATGCCTCTTTTTCATGGAACATAACTCCATTTAGCCCGATGAAGGACTTTCAGCTAGCGTGTGTGTGTGTGCGTGCGTGTGTGCGTGCGTGCGTGCGTGCGTGCGTGCGTGCGTGCGTGTCTAAGCTGCTTTCCTGTGCAGGGCAGCACAGCAGTGGGACTGTCCCTGACCACCTTTGGCTTTGGATGGGGCTGCCCATTTGCTACCTAAATTTGTTTCCTCCCTGACTAGCCCTTTTGACTCTTTTTATCTCCCATAGTAAATTAAAAAATGAAAGACCAACAGAAAAGGTTTAAACATGAAAAATAAGATAAATCTGTATATATAAAAATCTAAATGTGTGTTTGTCCCTGATGGTCTCCCTCAGAAGTGGGTGGACGGATCGCCCCCAAATTTTCACAGGACATCCCTCCCTGTTTTGGGCAGGTAATTGGACCTTCAAATCGCCGAAAGTCCATACATGAGCCAGGTAAAATGTCTTTTTCTTGGCGCACCAGGCCATGAAGCTGGCTGTGTTTAACTGTCACCCTTAGAATGTTCGAGCAGCATGTCTGTGGCCTGAGGGCTTGGTATGCCCTTAGAATGTTCACTCAGATGGCCACAGATGAGCAGTGAAAACAGTAAATAGGTACTACTGCTAGGTAATATGAGTGGAAGTGAAACACATACACACTTTGCCGTTTGAGACGTCAGGTGGGGTTTCCCCCCCACCCCTCACACGCTGGTAACTTTCACTCTCTGTGCCTCACCCACTGCTACCACACAACACACATACTCTCATACACATCCAGCTCATCCTCACATACCTCACTCTGCCCTCCCTCGCATCCAACCACCACTTACCCACTTCCTCACCCATATACGCCACAGCTCTCTTTTACTAAAAGCAAGCTGGAGTTTGCCTTTTTCTTCTAAGAAAATCCGCGGGGTGGGGGCAAACCAACACTACCGCCTCTGCTTCTTTTGCACGTGGCCCTTTAAGAACCCAGGGAGCTGGCCTCGATCTGAGAGCCTCACCACCCTGCCTCTGCTGCCTGACTGGGATAGCCTGCTTGCCCCAGTTCTGCCTTACCCAAGCCAGGACTGTGTGTTTCAACCAGCCTCATGGACAGCAGGATTCACACTCTGGACAGTTCCGTTGTGGAATGGGAAGGGTTACTTTATACTAAAAATAACAAGACGCCGCTATTTAATGATGTGCATTGAAAAGGGAAAGAGGAATTCCATTTGACCACCCCAAAAGGCTATGCTGGGGATCATTGGACCTGCATGGACATCTGTGTGGGTTGCGGACTGTGATGAGAAGGAAAATTGCCACAGCAATGCGTGGCCGGAACCACTAGTGATAAATATATTGGGTGCTCTCTACTAACTATAAAATGAAAATTTCTGAGGATGTGAATTTTCCCCACTTTCCCATTCTTATCGAAAGCATCCTGCTCACCTTCGTGCTAGAGCAGCGGTTCTCAACCTGGGGGTCGGGACCCGTTTGGAGGTCGAACACCCCTTTCATAAGGGTCACCTAAGACTCTCTGAATCAGTGTTCTCAATCTATAAAATGGATAAATGTTAGGGTTGGGGGTCACCACAACATGAGGAACTGTATTAAAGGGTTGCGGCATTAGGAAGGTTGAGAACCACTATGCTAGAGAAAAACTTGCTCAACCACCTTCCTTTTGCTTATAACACAGAGTGGGGAATTCAATCTTTCCGTGCCGCAGTACCCCATGCCTCATGACATTTTGTCCTAGAAGCCTATTCCGCCCGCCTCCCTGCCCCACATTTGTCAACATAGGCTTTTGGGTGGGTGGGAAAAGGAGAAGATGATCCACTTCAATTAACTCCTTGAACTTGTAGTTCAGTAGAATCTAGCCCAGTGATTCCTGTTAGATAATACTTTAATACTTTAAAAAGGACAGTGCAGGCATTCCTAGATTCTGAGTTGCAGCAGTTCTGTGTTTATGTGTGTGTTTATGCATGTGTACATACTGACTTTCCCAGTAGGAATTATGCATACTTTCAGGCTGGAAACAATATAAAGCCTAAATACAAAGCTTGTATTTTCCTGATAGAAGCATTGAGTTATGCTGAGTTTAATAGGAGGAGGAGGAGTTTGGATTTATATCCCCCCTTTCTCATCCTGTAGGAGACTCAAAGGGGCTTACAATGTCCTTGCCCTTCCCCCCTCCGAAAAGCTGTGACTAGCCCAAGGTCACTCAGCTGGCATGTGTGGGAATGCACAGGCTAATCTGAACTCCCCAGATGAGCCTCCACAGCTCAAGTGGCAGAGTGGGGAATCAAACCTGGTTCCTCCAGATTAGAATGCACCTGTTCTTAACCACTATGCCACTGCTACACGTCTGTTGTGTAGCAGCTTGCTTCCTGGCTTTTTATTTATGCAGTAGATTTATTTAGTTAATGAGAATGATGACAGCATTGTATATTATTTTTGCTTTGTGTTTGTAGTGGAGAGTTGAGGCTTTGAACATTGTTCAGACAAGCAGAGGAAACTTCTCAGCTGGCTTTTTGTGGTGTGTGTGCATAGGGGTAAGAGGAAAGAGAGGCCCAGTCTACTAATGAGATAAGTACCCTAAGGGATGCTACCAATACATGTCTTTTTAGAGGCCTGAAGCAGCATGTGAGGTGCATATTGCACAGATTATTTCAAAATTGAGTGCAAAGCTTGAATGTGTGACTGGCTTTCAAATGAGGATGCATTCTGCTGCTGGTAGCTCAGCATGTCATTTCTTTTCATTTTGGAGTAATTTTTTTCAAGATAAAAACAACAACGAAAGAGAGAAAACTCTCCATTCACAACACAGGGTGGCACTTATTTCTGGCAAGAGGTAGAATTATCTTCTGTTTTCACTGTATAATTGTGCATGATTCAAGTCCAATGTTTTTAATTTCACACTTCGTTCAACCTTTTTTGTGTTATTGTTTGAAAATAATTTAGGTAAATGTGCTGGTGTCCACACTATTAGGCCTGGATAGTTGGAAATGCAATTGGTATGGCATCCTTTTTTTAAAAAAAAAATAACAGTCATAACTGGGATAACTGGGCCATGTTATTTTTTTTCTTTGAATTGTTGAATGGCTTTTTGAGTTTAGCAAAATGGCTTTCTATTTTTAAAAAATATACCTCAATTTGTGAAATTCGTCAACACTGAGCCTAATATGCCCCATATGTGTCAGGTTACAGGTGTGCTTGTTCACCATGCACTGCAAGCAAATGCTGCAAGAGGTCCGATGGAGCTTCTGGCTTCCCTCCTGCCGACTGTACCAGCAGAAAGGGTAGTGGTGATATGGGAGACAATAAACCACATTGTTATTGATCCACACCTTACTAATTCTTGGGGAAAACTATGTATCATTTTATCTATAGAATAACAATGCTTTGTGTTTAAGAAATACAAAAATAGAATACAGATAGAAATCATATTCACTAATTTGTTCATTTATTTGAAATATCTAATGCTTAAGAATCATTTTTTTTAAAGACCTAAATGATATATCCCGTTGCATCCACTGGCAATATACTTCAAAGGATAGAAGCAGAATAGTCATTCTTCTGCTTAGGGAATTCACTGATTTCTTTCCTTTGTTTCCTGAAATGATAGGCATATTTTCTCAGGTAACAGGACTCTAAGTGGCAATTAAACTCCCATTAGTTCTACTTTGTGTTTTACAATAGCTTCCAAACAATATGCCAAGAAACAAAGAACCACAATCAACCAACTAATGGGGAAGTGAAGCGTTGCGGTGTATGTTTTAAAAATGCTTTTTAATTTGAATTGCTGAAGAAGTTATTTGACTTTCAAAGTCATTCACAGAAGCGGGCAGAAGCATTAAAAATTCCCAGGCACTAGGGAGGGACTTGCTGCCCATATAACTTTTGCTGATCTTTTAGAAGCAAAGAAATCCTTAGGGCCATATGCTAGATAATGTGATTGCTATAACAAACTTCAATTGGTTATATGTGAGATTAAATCCAAAGTTTTTGCCTTGCCAATGTTGAAACCTTCCTCTGATGAAGGGAACCTTTTGCAAAAGAAAGAGTTGTGTTATACTGGCAGAAATTTCCTTGCACTAAATAAATCTCCTTGCTTCTGAAGAATGTTCCACTATTACAGGTGAAGAAGCTTAGATCCAGCCCACTACTTTTAAATAACTTCTTACAGATAGTTAGTGTAAATTATACAATTTAAAATAAAATGTGCCTTCATTCTAACAGAAAAGCTTACACCACTGTAAGTCATTAGTTTCTACAAATAAAGCAATCAGTTATTATTATGACTATTTTAATTGTTCAAGGTATCAAAATGCAGTTCTACTGCTCAGAGGCTTTACATTTATAAAAATTAAGGCTGATTCCGCATGGGCCAAAAACAGCAATGTGAAAACGGTGTGAAAATGGGGTAAAAGGGTTTAAAACAATGTAAAAGGGTTTATACTGTTTTCACACTGTTTTCACACTGCTGTTTTTGGCCCATGCGGAATCAGCCTAAGATACTGGGGGATTCAGTGTTCAGCATAGTTCTGGAAACAAGGCTGCCACCCCTTTCATATAGTGACCAGGCATCCCGCTTTTGGTGGGACCCACCCGCTTTTTAACAATTTCTCCCGCGTCCCTCCGCCTTGTAAAAAAGTCCCGATTTTTGCTGGCTCTCCTTGGCTGTCTCGTGCTGGTGACGGTGACAGGGGGTGCCCAACGCACCGGGTGCACGGCTATGGGTCACGTGGGGGGCGCGAAATTCTGCAGGCCCTGCTCTCCCTTCCCCCTCGTCAGTCTGCTGCTCAGCTGTGGCCTCCGGCTCCTCCGCATCCCAAAGAAGCCAGAAGCCAGCTTAGCCAGCCCAGTCCCGGCACAGCCAGGCCAGAGCAATCAACGGTGAGAGCCCTGAGCAGCCCTAAGCAAAAGGAGCAATTGACTGCTCAACTCCCCTTCCCCCTCCCTGCAGAGACTTAGAGCCTGAGGGCACACTCCAATCTCCAGAGCTAGCGCAGCAAGCACAGGAGTCGGGACTTTTTTTTTGTGGGCTGGGATCTCCGCTCTGGTTTCTCCTTCCCCAGGCTGCTTTGCTCGCTGGTGGATGGAAGGAGAGGGAGAGAAGGCTTCCTCCACCGAATCTCCCCAACGAGGTGGGGGGGGGGGGGTAAGAAAGATTGGGAGTTAAGAGGAGGGGTGGTGGGTAATGTGTTGGGAGAATTCCATGGGTGCTTTGTGTTGTTTGGCTGGGGGAAAAACCCAGTTTCGTTTTCTCTTAGCTCACATCATGCAACTGGCCCTTTTCCAGTGCTTAATTGCTGTGTCTCTTTCAATGGCAATTCATAGGTGATGAACTTGAGCTGCTAAAACAATTCCTTTTCTACGTTTCTGTTGTTCTAGAAACCAAGGTCTCTGTTGTGGTATTTATTCCTGGAAGATGCTGGTTGAATAGTGGGGGAGGGGGAGGGAGGGGACCTTTGGATTGTTGCTAGTATTAACTGTTAGCTTAGCAGAGCCTCCCAGTTCTTGCTTTTTTGCTTTTATGGTGCCTGACCCAGTTCAGTGAAGGCTTCTGAGAAACTTATGAGAAAGAGTTTCCATTATTATTCCTCAGAACACTAGAACCAGGGGGCATGCATTGAAAATGCTTAGGAGAAAGAATTAGGACTAATAAAAGGGAAATATTTTTCATGCAACACGTGATTAAAGTGTTTGGAATATGCTGCCACAGCAGGGTGGTGATGGCTGCTAACCACTGGGATGTAGCTTTAAAAGGGCTTGGGCGAGATTGATGGAGGAGAAGTCAGATCTATGGCTACCAATGCTTGATCACTCCTTGATCTGAGATTTGCAAAGGTCCCATAGCAGAACCAGGGTGCTCCAGGAGCAGCAGCAGCAAGAAGGCCCTTGCTTTCACATCCTGCATGTGAGCTCCCAAAGGCACCCTGGTGGGTCAGCTGAGTACCAGGATTAGATGGTCTCTGGTCTGTCCCAGCAGGCTGCTTTCTTTATATGTTTTTTTACTCGACTGTTGTACTGAGAGACCTTACACCTCTAGTCCCCCTTCCAGTTTGTTGAAATAAGGCTAAAGCCATATGAATGGCTGTCCCCTTCTTCAAGGCAGCTTCACCCTGGGCTGTTTCGAGTTAGGCTTTGAGTTTTGGAGGGGCTTTCTTCTTCAAAAAATAAGTAGAAGTTTTTGGGATTTTTTTTCTGTGTGGAATCCATGGCCAGTTGGTACCTGTATATTTAAAGCATCAGTTTAGCATCAATTTCACCCAGCAGCCCCACCACAAAGAGAGACTTCTTGTGTTTTCTGTGATCTGGGAGGGGACTCAGTTCTTTGGAAGCCTGCTCAATGCACCAGCACCAGGCCACCAGCGCCTTGGAATCTCGGCCAGTTGGCCTGTATATTTAAGCATCAGTGTGAGAAATTTAGAATTGCCCCAGCTTTCTCCTGTGCATGTTTCCTGAGAACTCCTGTGTCCTTTTATGTGGCTTCCAAAAGGGACTTTACGTCTATAACTTTGTTGATCTTTAGAAGCAAAGAAATCCTTAGGGCCATATGCTAGATAATGTGATTGCTATAACAAACTTCAATTGGTTATATGTGAGATTAAATCCAAAGTTTTGCTCTACAATGTTGAAACCTTTCCCTCTGATGAAGGAACCTTTGCAAAAGAAAGAGTCGTGTTATAATTGGCAGAAATTTCAGACTAAATAAATCCTGCTTCTGAAGAATGTTCCACTATTACAGGTGAAGAAGCTTAGATCCAGCCCACTACTTTTAAATAACTTCTTACAGATAGTTAGTGTAAATTATACAATTTAAAATAAAATGTGCCTTCATTCTAACAGAAAAGCTTACACCACTGTAAGTCATTAGTTTCTACAAATAAAGCAATCAGTTATTATTATGACTATTTTAATTGTTCAAGGTATCAAAATGCAGTTCTACTGCTCAGAGGCTTTACATTTATAAAAATTAAGGCTGATTCCGCATGGGCCAAAAACAGCAATGTGAAAACAGTGTGAAAATGGGGT
Organism: Sphaerodactylus townsendi; assembly: GCF_021028975.2. Taxonomy (NCBI): domain Eukaryota; kingdom Metazoa; phylum Chordata; class Lepidosauria; order Squamata; family Sphaerodactylidae; genus Sphaerodactylus; species Sphaerodactylus townsendi. Next base: position 146,154,619 of record NC_059425.1, read on the forward strand.
GTAAAGGGCTTAAAAACAATGTGTGCTGGTTTATACTGTTTTCACACTGTTTCACTGCTGTTTTTGGCCCAAGGAATCAGCCTAAGATAATTGGGGATCTAGTGTTCAGCATAGTTCTTAAACAAGGCTGCCACCCCTCTGCTATAGTGACTAGGCATCCCACATGGGACCCACCTCGCTTTTTTTAACAATTCTCCAAGGCCCTCCTCACTTTGTAAAGTCCCATTTTTGCTGGCTCTCCTTGGCTGTCTCTGTACAGGACGCAGACAGGGTGCCCAACGCACCGGGTGCACGGCTGCTGGTCACGGGGGCTGGGGGCCCTGCCCTCCCTCTTCCCCTCACAGTCTGCTCAGTTGCACTGCCCCTCCATCCCAAAGAAGCTAAGTTAGCAGCAGCCAGTCTCGGCAGCCAGGCCAGAGGCAATCAACTGTGAGGAGTCCTGAGCAGCCCTAAGCAAAGGAGCAATTGACTGCTCAACTCCCTTCCTCCCAGAGACTTGAGCCTGAGGGAGGGCACCCAGTCTCCACAGCTAGCCTAGCAAGCACAGGAGTCGGGACTTTTGTAATGGGACTCCTACTTGGTTTCTCCTTCGGCTGCTTTGCTCGCTGGTGGATGGAAGGAGAGGGAGAGAAATTTCACCCATCTCCCAACCCAGGTGGGGGGTAAGCAGATTGGGAGTTAAGAGGAGGGGTGGTGGTGTGTTGAAATTCATGGGTGCTTTGTGTTGTTTGGCTGGGGAAAACCAGTTTTGCTTAGCTCATCATGCAACGGCCCTTTTCCAGTCTTAATTGCTGTGTCTTTCAATGGCAATTCATAGGTGATGAACTTGAGCTGCTAAAACAATTCCTTTTCTCGTTTCTGTTGTTCTAAACCAAGGTCTCTGTTGTGGTATTCTCCTGGAAGATGCCATTGAATAGTGGGGGAGGGGAGGGGACCTTTGGATTGTTGCTAGTATTAAATGTTAGCTAGCAGAGACTCTCAGCCTGCCTTTGTTTTTATGGTGCCTGGACCCAGTTCAGTGAAGGCTTCTGAGCTTATGAAGAGTTTCATTATTATTCCTTAAACACTAGAACTAGGGCATGCATTGAAAATGCTTAGGAGAAGAATTAGGACTAATAAAAGGAAATATTTTTCACAAACACGCGATTAGTGTTTGAATATGCTGCCACAGCAGGTGGTGATGGCTACAACCTGGGATAGCTTTAAAAGGGCTTGGCAGACTGATGGAGAGAAGTCGATCTATGGCTACCAATCTTGATCCTCCTGATCTGAGATTGCAAAGGTCCCTTAGCAGACCAGGGTGCTCAGGAGCAATTTTGCTTTCACATCCTGCATGTGAGCTCCCAAAGGCACCTGGTGGGTCAGCTGAGGCCCAGGATTAGATGGTTCTGGTCTGTCCCAGCAGGCTCTTTTCTATGTTTTTACTCGACTGCTGTACCGAGAGACCTTACACCTCTAAATTTCCTTCCAGTTTGTTGAAATAAGCTAAAGCCATATGAATGGCTGTCCCCTTGCTACCCCTGGCTGTTTCAGTTAGGCTTTGAGTTTTGAGGGGTTTTTCTCAAAAAAATAAGAAGTTTTGGGATTTTTCTCAGGTGGAATCTGGCTAGTTGGTCTGTATATTTAAGCATCAGTTTAGCATCACTTCCCACCCAGCCCCCCCACCACAAAAGAGATTCTTGTGTTTTCTGTGATCTGGGAGGGGACTCAGTTCTTTGGAAGCCTGCTCAATGCCAGCACCAGGCCACCAGCGCCTTGGAATCTCGGCCAGTTGGCCTGTATATTTAAGCATCAGTGTAGAAATTTAGTGCTCCAGCTTTCCTGTGCATACTTGAGAACTCCTGTCCTTTTATGTGGCTTCCAAAAGGCTAGAACTTTTAAACGTGATAGGGAACCTTCAGGCTTCACTTTTTGTCTACTAAGAAGACAAGAAAGATGTCAATGCACCTGTTTATTGTAGCTGTGTAGCCCTGAGGAAGAAGGTGCATTAGTAGGTAGAAAGTTAAAGACCAGAATCTCCAAGATAGTATTCTCAGAACTGCTAATAGTTCCATGCACAGATCCACTGAGCAGGCAGAAATTAGGGGGCCTAAATGCATGATGAGGAAGTGATGCAAGAAGGAAAGCCTCCTTTAGACTTGGTAGGCACTGGGAGCAGTGGCATAGCCACCAGGGGTCAAGGTATGGCACCGGGCGATGCTCGAAGGCCCAAACCCCAAAATGCATTTTAAAAAATATTTTAGTGTTTTATTTTGTTTCCTGGCCTGCAGGGGGGGCTGCACGTTTAGATTAGTAGGGAGCTTCCAGCTCAGGACCATACCCCTATCAGTTTCGTCAGCATGGCCAATTGGCTATGCTGAAGGATGGGAATTGTAGTTCCTGAACATCTGGAGAGCCGCAGGGTTCCTACCCCTGATGTATAACCAAAATTCAGGTTATCATCAGAGACATTCCTGATGATATCAGCAGGTTTGGTGGCTTGTTCAGGGGGGTCCAAAGGGGTGCCACATTCATTCATTGCTCTTAAATGGGAGCCAATAGTAGATGGGTTTCCCTTTGAGGGTCCATAACTTTGGATTCCCTGAATTAACTTCACCTCAAACCTGGGTGGTAATAATAGGATAGACTCTTGCTGATACCAGCCAGGTTTGGTGAAGTATGGTTTATGGTTTACTATTAGCTCCCATTGTATCAATGGGGAATGGGACCCCTTTGGGGTCCATAACCTTTGGGACTCCCCTGAACCAAACTTCACTAAACCTGGGTGGTATCATCAGATAGTCTCCTGAAAGTAGCCTGAAATTTTGGTATTGCTTAACCATTGCTACCCTGACAGGTACACTCCACTTTCTCCCCCAGATATTGGTTGGTCCCCTTCTGGTCCCAATTGAGTGGATTTTAAAGGGAGAATCTGGGCTCCCCTAGATTAAAAAAATTAAGTATTGTTGAAGGTTTCTAATGGATGGATTCAACTGGTTGTTGTATGCTCTACATGTGTTATGGGAGTTTGTAGATCTTGTTCCCAATGTTTCACCTGCATCTCGTGGCTGGTATCTCTAGAGGCTTATCAGCTAGAGAGGAGTCTGTAAGAGAAGTCTGACAGTGTATACCAGACTTCTCTGTGATACACCTCTGAAGATGCCAGCCACAGATGCAGGTGAAACATTAGGAACAAGATCTACCAGAACACCCATCACGCAGCCTGGAAAACACATTAACAACCAAATACTGGAAAGTGATGCTGTTTGTGGGTGGGTGGGGAATCACCCCTGAAGCAGCATCATTTTCAATGTTGTTTAAACTAGGGAGCCTCAGATTCTCTCTTTAAAGTGGATTAGGTGATAATCTGGGCTCTTTCTAGTTCAAATAACATTAAAAGTGATGCTGTTTCAGGGTGATTCCTCCACCCACTCACCCCTGCAAACAGTAATCACTTCTCTTGGCCATTGTTTCAACTAGGGAGCCCAGATTTGTGAGTTGGGGTAATGTGTTCAGATTTGTGAGTTGCTGCATGTTCTATAATGTGATTGTGACTTTGAGATGACACGTGCAAAATTGTTCTTGTCATAGTGGGGAGGGCGGCCTTGGTCTTGGGGAAGCCGCCCATTATAGGGTGGGGCTTAAAAACTCAGATTTTGCACTGGCTCCATTTCCTAGCTACACCTCTCAAGGCCAAGAAAGGGCTTTAACGAGGTTGGCCGGGAGTGATGTTAGAGGGCTGCACTACAAGGTATTTGAAAAGAATTCAGCACCTTTTCTTATCGGGCCCATTCGGGTTAAACGGAAAGCATGGCCTTGCATTGGGTCCCTTTGACATGTTTTGTGCCTCCCGGGGACCCTGAGAGCTTGGGTAGGTCTGGCGGCGGGGCGTGAAGGTCAATGGTGTCCCACTTTACCAGTGTTAAAATCTGGTCACCTTACCCTTTCATCAAGATCAAAAAAGGGGATTGTTTTCCACTCCAGGTTTACTGTATATAAATCCATCTTTTCTCAGATAACTGTGAATTGTTGACAATATCAGACTTTTCCATAAAGTATTTATTGATACATTTAACTGTTCAGTTAAACTGGTTTATTATTGCACAGTCTTTCATTGGCAACAATTTGTGTTGCCTATAAAAAACTAATGCTACAATAAACATTAAGGTGCAAAAGTATTTTTGTCTTTTCATTTCATTGTTCCAAGGGCTAGTTTGCACATACAAGCAGTATTTATTTGCTGTGCTCTGTTGTATATACATAATACATAACCATGAGGTTATGCATCTGCAAAATCCAATAGGGGCCAGAAGTTAAAGGCGAAGGTGATAATGCCTAACCAAGCAAGTGAAACAATTTTTTAAAAGCTGTGTTTTAAAAAACTGCTTACTTTAACATAGGTGAGATCCAGCTGTTGGCATGCAAGCCCATGGCAAGACAGGGAGGCTTGTTTCACAGCTGTGCCCTACCATTCACTTCTCTATTGATGTCATGGACAATTCAGACTAAGATGGATGCCAAATCTTAGTTCTGAACTTTGATACTAAAAGAGGTTTTTGCTTGCAACATTCTTTTCCCTCCCGTTCCCGTAATCAACTGTGCATAGCAGCAAGCAACATGTTTCCTGCAGCCTCAGCCATTTCAATCTGGATAGCCACAGCCTTGGGAAGATTCACTGTTCACTAGCTGACAAAGGATGTGCAAGTGTTTCTCAGCCTTAACACAGTCAGCTTTCCTGAGTCCTTTCTTCCCTCGCCAATCCAATCACAACATTTCTTGTCCAACTATCAGAGGACCATCAAACTGTGCTCTGAATTGGAATGCCCTGAGTTGTAAATTCATCAACTCTGTTTAAAATCTAGTAAAAAACAGACTCTTCCCAGCTTTGACTCATCTGAGCCTTTTTCCACTGTATTGTTCCCTCCTAAGAACAGAACTCTGCTTTGTCCAGAAAGATTGCCAAAGAGTCAAAATTTCCTATATCTAGTCTGGCCAAACTAGAACCCCTTGACTTTGGTCCCTGAACTGCCTTTGGTTCAGTTCCATTGTATCTGATGTCATCTACCTCTCTATATTCAATGCTGGCATTGAATCCTGCCTCCTCAGACCTTTTTCTTCTGGAACAGGTAAATATCACTCTTCCTGCAACAAACTCTGCTATTTCACACCTATCTTTAACCTCTGTCTAAATCCTAGGCTTCTTAAAATTCCAAGTGTGTCTTTTTCCCAAACTGCACATGTACTTTTTATTATTTTTGTTCTTTAATAAAACAATTAACCTTCACTAAATTTATGATTTCCTGTGAACTTCTAAAGGGAAAATCCCTGTAAAAATTGGTAGAGAGCCCAATGCCCATCCTCTCATGTTGCAAGGTCTCTCCCCGCTAATTCCCCAACCTGAAACAGGACAGACCCTTCTGATTTGGGTAACACAGCCAAATGTTTTATTCACTCTCACTCAGCTCCACAGCTTACTGCAGCCCTTGTCCCGCACTGCTTTTTACATGTGTAGGTCCCAGAATACCCAGCATAGCCTTCTTTGGAGGTTGTGTAAGGAATTCCATAGACGCAGAAATAAAAGGCTTTGGTAGTAAAAGTCCATTTATTAAGACATCTTAGAAAGCTCAAGTACACGCAGTGGCAGGAATGACACTTCCCGCCAGAAGCACAAGTTATAATACCAGGCACCCCATCCCCCCTTCCTGCTTCCCATGGGAACAGAGGTTTCATCTCCAAGAAAGATAAAGTCTCCGCCGATGCATCTGGCCCATCGCCCAGGCTGTGTAATGCACTCAAGGTTACTTCACCATCAACACCATTGAATCCTTTACACTCTGCCTCCCCTAAAGAAAACCCCTTCCCCCCAGGTTTGTGCGGAAAGGCGCGGTGGAAAGCAGCAATAAGGGTGGGGGCTTCAATGTTTTCGGAATAAACCCATTGATTATACCCAGAGGAATATCCCACCCAAGAAACTAAATATTGCAAGCGTTTGCGATTAAAGCGAGAGTCCAGGATAGCGTCAATTTCGTAGTGCTTGTGGCCATCAATAATAGTCGGAGGGGGCCTCTCCGGCGGGTCGTGCCAGGCATCGGAAGCGGGAGCCTCCTTGAGCAAGCTGGAATGGAAGACAGGATGGATGTTACTAAGAGAGTTAGGCAAATCTAAGCGGGCAGTGACATCATTAATCACTTTAGTAATCTGAAAAGGTCCCACAAATCTCTTGCCAAGTTTGGAAAATTTATGCACGTCTCTGAGATTTTTTGTAGATAAATACACCCAGGAGCCCACACGCAGAGGGAAATCTGAGCGGTGTTTATCCGCTTGCAGTTTTTGGGAGTCCTTTGCTTGCTGTAAGGCGGTCTGGACCGACTTCCATCCCTCGGCTAGGGATGAAACCCATTGTTGAAATTCTGGGGGGTCCAAAGCTGCTGCGGGTAGTTGTGGCAACGGCGGGAAGGAGCGACCAGACACAATTTCAAAGGGGGTTTTCTTTGTGCTACTATGAACCGCATTGTTGTAGGCGTACTCCGCAAACGGAATAAGCTCGCACCAATTGTCTTGGTGGTAGTTGGTGTAACAACGTAAATACTGCTCTAGGGTTCTGTTCGTTCTCTCCGTCTCGCCGTCACTTTGAACGTGGTAGGGGGCGGCGACGGCCGGGGCGGCTCCCAACAACCCCAAAAACGCTTTCCAGAACTTTGAGATGAATTGGGGGCCGCGGTCGGAGACCACCTTAACGGGGGCGGAATGGAGACGGTAAACATGTTGAATAAACAGCCGTGCCAACTTAGGAGCGGAGGGGATGGAAGCACATGGAATAAAATGGGCTTGCTTAGAGAATAAGTCTACCACCACCCATAAAACCGTGTTGCCATGACTTTCGGGCAAATCTGTAATGAAATCCATGGAGATGACTTCCCAAGGGCGGGAAGCTACCGGGAGAGGTTTCAACAGTCCATGGGGCTTTCCCGGGATGGTTTTGGCTTCTGCACAAACCGAGCAGCCTTAATGTAAGCCTCAATGTCTTTGCGCATTGCGCGCCACCAGAACTGCCGGCGGGCTAAGTGCAGAGTTTTCAAAAAGCCAAAATGTCCAGCCGACCGGGCATCGTGGCAAGCTTCAAGAACTTGCTTGCGGAGGGGGGGAGGCACGTACCAACATTCCCCCCTCCGCCAAACTCCATTCTCCAAACGCAATTGGGAGTCCCCTTCAGTCGCTGGAGGCTCATGCAGCCCCGCCTCCTCCAATTCCCGCAGGAAAGGAGAGACGAGACTGGGAACGGGGGGTGGAGGGGAGGCGGACGTTTGAGATCGGGTGACAGCCAACCCCAACTGGGAGGGGGAAAGAACAGTGCGTGGAATGTCTCGCAAGGCAGCTCCACCCCCCTCCCCGGGTAGGCGCGAGAGCGCGTCAGCCAGTTTGTTGGTTTTCCCAGGGAAAAAATGGACTGTAAAAGAGAAACGAGAAAAGAAATCGGCCCAACGAAGCTGTTTTGCGGACATCTTGAGGGGGGTGGAAAGAGCTGCCAGGTTTTTATGATCCGACCAAACTTGAAAAGGGTGCTTAGCCCCCTCCAGCCAGTGGCGCCAAGTGGAGAGTGCTGCTTTGATGGCCGCAGTCTCCTTGTCTCCCACAGTCCAGTTGAGTTCGGCACCAGAGAATTTTTTAGACAAATAAGCACACGGAACCAGTCTACCATCTTTATTTTTCTGCAACAGGGCTGCCCCGAGTGCTTTGTCCGAGGCGTCCACGTGAACCACAAACGGGAGATCTGGGTTGGGGTGCTTTAGGATAGGTTCGGTGGTAAACGCAGATTTTAACAGTTGAAAGGCTGTTTGACATTCCTCAGACCAGACAAGGGGGGCCCCGGGCTTGGCGGACAGTGAATCTTTACCCTTAGTGCGTAAGAGGTCTGTGAGAGGGAGAGTCAGTTCAGCAAATTGGGGTATAAAATCACGATAGAAATTAGCAAAACCAAGAAACGACTGGAGTTCTTTGCGGTTGGTGGGGGCAGGCCATTGGAGGACTGCGTCAATTTTAGCAGGATCCATTTTTAAGCCCTCGGGCGAGATCCGGTAACCCAAATAGTCAATGGAGGTCTGATGAAAACAGCATTTGGAGAGTTTGGCAAAGAGAGAGTTGTCAAGCAAGCGTTTCAATACCTCTCGGACCAATATTTCATGCTCTTCTATAGTTTGCGAGTAAATTAAAACATCATCTAAATATACAACCACTCCCTTGTACAGTAAATCATGGAGAACTTCGTTGATAAGGGCCATGAAAGCTCCGGGGGCCCCACTTAACCCGAATGGCATTATTAAATATTCAAACTGTCCAAACTTTGTATTAAACGCAGTCAGGTGTTCATATCCTTCAGCAATTCTGACTCTGTAGTAAGCTTCTCTCAAGTCTAATTTAGTAAAAATGCGTCCTTTGCCGAGTGCATCTAAAAGGTCCTTGATCAAAGGCAAAGGATATTTATTGGACAGGGAGACCGCATTGAGACCTCGATAATCTGTGCAAAGCCGTAAAGACCCATCTTTCTTTTTGACAAACAAAACGGGAGCAGCGTGTGTGTGTTTGGTAGCCCGCCGTATGAAACCGCGAGCAAGGTTCTTGTCTAAGAAAGCACGAAGTTCCTTCTCCTCATTGGGACTCATGCGGTAGATTCTACCCTTGGGCAGTTGCGCCCCTGGTTGTATGACAATTTTACAGTCAGTGTCTCTGTGGGGTGGCAATTGATCGCATTCCTGCTCCTGAAAAACTCTGGCTAGATCCTGATATGCAGGTGGGATGTCAATAGAATCGGGAGCAATCACTGAGGAAGCCAGAGAGGGGGGAGTGTCAGGAGACGTTGGGTTTTCTTCCCAATTCATGTGTTCACCGCAGGGAGGGTCAGTGAATTCTAGGATCCTTTCTTTCCAAATGAATTTTGGTTCATGTAACAATAACCAAGGCATGCCCAAAACTATGGAGTGTTTGGCCACTGGCGCCAAAATGAAACTAATTTTCTCCCAATGGTCGGCGCAACGGAGGAGAACCGGCTGTGTTTTGTATTGGGCCGGTCCTTCGTTTCCGAGGGGGCTGCCGTCCATTTGGGTGAATGGTATGGGCTTAGCCAGGGGAATTCGGTCCAGACCTAGCTCCTCTGCCACCTGGGGCCGCATTAAGCAGTGGGAGCAGCCGGAATCCACAAGGGCCGAGGCTATAATGCGAGTGTGTTTAGCGGGGTTGGCCAGAAATGCTTGAACAGTAATGGGAGCGCTGCCTTCACTCACCGCGTCAGGAGTCGGGCCCATGTCCATGGGGGCTGAAGAAAGACAGACAGCTGCTTCCCCCTCCTCTGGGTCGCCTTCGGTCACCGCTTTAGACGAGCCAGTGGGAGGCGGCCCTGACCTGCGTGGTGGTTTGGCAGACGGAGTACGCGGAGCTGGAGCGGTTGGTTTTTGCTTCTTGGGACAGTTGGCGGCTAGATGACCTGGCCCTCCGCAGTAAAGACACAACCCAAGTCGGCGACGGCGTTCAGAGGTGGTTTCGGTAGGAGCGGCTGGGCTTGATTTGGTGGACACAGTAGTGGTTTTAGGGCGTGGGCGGCCTCCTTGACGAGCGTATTCCAAACGAGACGCCACTTGAGACCCCAACTGGATCCAATCTGCAATGGTACGAGGAACCCGAATTAAAAACACCGTTTCACGTAGCTTGCTATCCACAGCATCCGAGAAGTATTCGCATTTCATGCGTTCAGGCCACTCAGGAGGAAGTCGAGCAGCCGCCGCACGAAATTCACGGACAAATTCTGCAAACGGGCGGTTGCCTTGCTGGATGGTTTTGATGGTGCGGATAGCTTCATTCTCGGCGCCTGGATCTTGAAAGCGCGCTCTCAAAGCTTGGAGGAATGCGGGCACTGTGCGAGAGTCCTCATCCTGCAAATCCAAAACAGTCACGAACCAGTCGGCTGCCGCCCCATCTAGGACTGAGCCGATGTCCCGTATTTTTTCGCGTTCAGACCGGTATAGATCATCATAGTCTTCCAAGTGGGCATTGAGTTGCAAGATGAAGTAGGGAAGTTTGGAAGCGGTCCCATCAAAACGGGCTGGTATCGGGGGCCGGAAGTAGCCCCGTTCGACGGCTCTTGGCGCCTGCTGGGGAGGTGGTTGCGCTGGCTGAGCAGGTTGGGCAGGCGGCTGTTGTACAGGGGGGGCTGGAATCGGGGGTGCTGGCGGTGCCGCTGGCGTTTGGGTGGCAGGACCGAGGTACGTGGCCCCCCTGGCACCGGCATGATCAGTAACAGCATAGGTTCCAACTTGCGGCCCCCTGGTCTGCTGCCTCCTTAGTTCCCTCTCCAAAGCAGCCAGCTCCCTCTCCTTGCGAGTCAATGCATCTTGGTGCGCATGCAAAGCAGCTTTTTCTCGCCCTAATTTAAGCAGTTCGTCCCGTTTAAGGGCTTCAGTGAGTTCACTTTGCGTGCGCAGAACCTGAGCAGCTTTGGCGTTGCCGTTATTAAATCCAGTCTGGACTTGTTCCAGGACTTTATCATGGACTGACAGATTCTGGGCATATTGCCGTTAGAGCCCGTCTTTGGCTTACTGATCCCAACTCGAGCTGGACGCTTTGCGTTGCTGTTCCCGGTCCCTCTGCAGGGTTTCAGCTCTTGCTGCAACTGTGCCCGTTCCTCCTCCCATAGCTGGCGTTCACGGTTCCATGCAGCTTGGGCATCTCGAAGTCGCCCTACTTCCTCATCCCAGTCTTCTCTGCTTGGGAGAGGAAACCGGTCCGGCTGGGAATGCAGGCTTTCTTCAGACTCTTCGTCATCAGGCAGCGAGCCCTCGGAGCCACCGTAGCCGCCGTAGCCACCGGTGGCTCCCCGAGGCACCTCAGGTGCGGTCGCCCGGACCGGGATGGGGGAATCCCGATTGGGAAAGCGGTACGGATACCCCTCCCAATTCCAGGTTGAGTCCCGGTGTCCTTTGGGCCGGGCCCAGTGCTGTGCCGCGGTGGTTCTTTAGAGAGCATCACCAAAATCTGAAGATCCAGGAATGGATTCAATGGACTCCTGGGTTGCCGCATGAAAGGTGGTCAAACGTCTCCTCCATGACAGGTTGCATCTGGAGTTTGTAATCCACCTGCGAGCGGGTAGAAATCCGATCCACAGGCGCTCGATCCATAGACAAGCCCCAAGCGACTCGCGGAAGTCCCCATGAGTGATGCGTCACGTCCCTCGTTCCAGCGGAGTAAAGGAAGACTTCGTGCTGATGCGAGGGCGGGGAAAGAATACCAGCGAGGCCCGTTCTCCTGCTGGTTCCTCCAGATCCAGAAGGGAAAGGTCGGAGCCCTCTTTGAGGGAATACCGCTTTTATTCAGCAGTAAAATTCAACCTCTCCATCGCAAGACAAGAGGTCCACTGCACAGGAATATAGATGAATTAGGATTCCTGCCACAATGTAAGGCATTCCATAGACGCAGAAATAAAAGGCTTTGGTAGTAAAAGTCCATTTATTAAGACATCTTAGAAAGCTCAAGTACACGCAGTGGCAGGAATGACACTTCCCGCCAGAAGCACAAGTTATAATACCAGGCACCCCATCCCCCCTTCCTGCTTCCCATGGGAACAGAGGTTTCATCTCCCGCGCAAAGATAAAGTCTTCGCCGATGCATCTGGCCCATCGCCTGGGCTGTGGAATGCACTCAAGGTTACTTCACCATCAACACCATTGAATCCTTTACAGGTTGAAGGAGACAATTCCTTTCTTTCTTATGAGTGAAAAGTTGGTCACATCCAACCTGTAGTTTGCATGGTACAATATGAACCTGTGCATCAGAAAATCATTTGAGATTTTCTCAGAACTCTTTATTGTCTATTTTCTTTTACAGCCACAACCCAAATTCAGTTTTTCTAACATGGAGCACGAGCCTTTTAGAATGTCCTTTCTAAGTAGGTGGGAGAGCTTCCAAGCTGCATGAATTCTGGAAGCTCTGCAAGTCTAGTTTATTCAAATAGCTGAGTCCTTTTGGGAGCTGAGCTACATAGAACATAGCTGGAATTATGCAGATTATATTCCTATTTGGGAAATAGTACAGAGAAGGATGGAGTATCAATTTGGTATGTATTTAGAATTTTAACTGTTTATTGATTAACTTGAGTAATTGTAACTCTTTTATTTGTATAATATTAACTATGTTTGAAATCTCACTTGTGAATATTGTATTGACAGGTTGTAAACCGCCCTGAGTCTGGCCTTTGGCTGGGGTAGGCAGGGTAGAAATTAAATCAAAGTAAAAAGTAAAGAAAGGTGGGTAAAAGTGTAATAAATGAATATGAAGTGATTTATTCAGTTGTAGTCAAGAAGGGATAGTTTTTAGGGTATAGTTGATTTGTCTTGTGTTAGTTCTTATATAGACCATACAAAGGACTGCATATATATGTTCTTCTTGTACAAATGCCTATGATTGATGAAGGTCAATGTCTTATTTCTGCTTTCCATTGATTTCTCATCTTTCTAGATAACATTTTTCCAACATTTAATATTCAATTTAACTGCAGTATAACGTATACATCATATTGATTCATTGATTCAAGGTGACAAGAGAAAATAGGAAATTTTGTGAACTATTTCATACATAAACGTAACCCATTTAAACATATATGTTACAGTAGAAAAGCTCATTCACCTTTTCTCCAGTTATTTGACTTTCACCTTTTCATTATGCATTTGGAATATCAGATCACTTCAGAAGGCATTTCACAGTTCCTATTCTTTATTATAGAATGACACTCGAAACATATTCATTTCTTGTTTTCTAAAGGCAGATATAATGAAAATTGTGCCAGATCTGACATAAATGAATTACTGTAAAACAGCTGGCCAGACACATATCTGGGAGGCATTGTGAGCACCACAGAAGTTGAAGCAGTGGAAGCTGAGAAATGTTTTATAACTAGAAAAGCATCCCAGATTCAACTAAGCAAATAAACACCCAACTACAGACTTGCAGTCATGAATGAGATCCTGGGCTGCTCAACTGCACTGTAGGTCATCTCTTGCCAATTGTACTGTCCAAGTACCCATAAAAAGGACTGGTTCTTGGGTGGATTAACAATCTGCACAAAGTTCCTGGCTCCTAATTTTGAAATCAAATCCCTGAATTGGGACAAATGCAACACATGTGTCCTTACTACTAGATCTTGGAGGTTTTTTAACACTGAGCATACATTGACAAGAATAAACTTAATTTAAAACAAAAGGTATTACTTCCAGACAACTGATTTGTAGAAGCACCTCATTCTGGACCAACAAAAGAAGTGCCATAGGGCTGCTGGGGGGTGGGAAGGGGATGAACAATTTGTCTGTATCACACAACAAAATCTGTTTACACTTAGCCTATTTATTTGGCTTGAAAAGCCATCCATCCAGTGGTGGGATTCAGCAGGTTCGCACCACTTCAGCAGAACCGGTTGTTAAAATGGTGCTTGTAAACAACCAGATGTTAAATTATTTGAATCCCACCACTGCATCCATCCATATAGTTTATTTGTTTCCTTGCCATATCAGCACATTTAAAAGTTCTATGAGTAGACCACCATATTGTAAAGATGATTTTGAAGAAGTAGAAAAATTTCTGAAGAGGACAACCAAAATGATTATGGAGTTGAAACCATTTTCCTATGAGGAAACTTTAAAAAAATCTGGGACATTTCAGTTTAGAAAAAAGTGACAAAGGGGAAACATGATAGAGGTTTATGCATGGGGTGCGGAAAATAGATATAGAAAGATTTTTCTCCTTGCCTGATAATGTTAGAACTTGGCCTTATCCAGTAGGCACTAGGTTTTAGGGGGGGGGGGGATATACTTTCGTGTGTTATTAAATTTTAGAAGTAGAGACAATGTAGAGACAATGGTGGTCACAAACATAGATGGGAACATTGTGTTACTTAGCCTTCCCTAGGGACTTGTGACTTTTTGCAGCATGGATATCCAGTACCCCAGGATTAAGTCAAGACAAGCAAATATATCTTCATTCTATTGATGATCTGCTGACAAAGGTGAACTCTGAAAATGTGGTTTATACCATGGAGCACGTTTGGGTTTGGATAGAAGATTGTAGACTCTTACTGCCTTTTTGAGTCTCACAACCTTGGGATCACTATCGTAGGAATGTATATAGTCTCAGGACCTGTGGGAAATTTTCTACACCCTGTAGTTCATAAATAAATGCACTGAGACTGTGACATTTTGAAAACATCTAGATCTGAATAATTGTATGAACTTTGGTATACCCGTTTGTCTTCATTATAAGATATTTGAAACTGTAACTGCATAGGAAAATTTTTGAACTGTTACATAGCATCATTGTCCCAATTAAATCAGAATTGTTGTTTTGTATTTTCTGTAGTTTTGTTGATAGGTTATGGAGCCGTGAGTCTATACAGGGAATATTTATTAAGGGTTTGCACTTGCACTTTAATAAATCTCACTTTGCACACTAGAGTGTTTCTTTGTATGCTTGAGAAGCAAGCTGAAACATGGTGATTTTGTGCATTTTGTGTTTAAGACAAAACTAGACAGATTCCTGGAAGATGGGTCCATAAAGTATACTGGCCATGGTAACTAATGGGAAATTCCATAAACAGAGGCAGTAAACCTCTAAATATCAGTGCTCGGGAGACCTTCCTGCTAGGTTCTGTTTGTTAGTTCTCCAGAGCTGTTAATTAGCCATTGTGTGAAACACAACACTGATCATGATGGACTGTTCTTAAGTTCCTTGCAGGGGTCTATGGAGTTTCCTGAGCAATTGTAGTAGAATTTCCTGCCTTAACAGTTTCTTTCCTGAGATGTCCTTCTTACAGAGGTTAAATAATTTGACCACAGTTAAGAAACAAGAAAGATAGTATTTGTAGACAAAAAACACAACAGAGAAAATGCAGGAAAGGAAGTGTGAGAAAAAAATAATCTTTGTTGATGAGCCTGCAAAAATTTGATTAACTATCAATAAGGTCAGTTCATAAATAATTAAATGATTACATTGAGTCTGTGCAGATGTTTGTACATAAACAGATTTTTGCTTTAAGAATGAGGAGGAAACTCTGGATAGTGTCATGATATGTAAAACACTGGTTCATCTTCTAGGCAGCAGATAGCTGAGTCAGCAACAAGAGCCAGTCAGCCTGAAGACAACAAGCTGCAGTTGACCTTTAACATGATTGGTGCACTGACTGAGACTCTGTCCCAATGGGAAGATAGTTGCTGGGGAAAGTACCAAGCTTAAACATTATAAAAGCTATACATTGTGTATGCTGAATTGTAGTCTTGTAGACTTGTATTCTAGTCTTAGCTGTATAGGCTTGTATTAGATTAGCTTGGCTTAGTCTGTTCTTGTATAGTCTGTTTTAGTCTATCCTTGTATAGTACTGCAACTACTTGAGTAAAGCCTTCCATATTGGAAATAAAATCTTTGTGGGGAGTTTTTCTTTTCCTAAGAAGTGGGAGGCTGCAATGTGCATAGAAGGACTACTAAGTCTACTCTGTCTACTCTAAGTAGCTCCGCTCTACGTCTGCTGATAGAGAGCATGTTATTCAGTCTAAGGCCCCTTCCATACATGCAAAATAATGCGTTTTCAAACCATTTTCACAACTGTTTGCAAGTGGATTTTGCTATTCCGCACAGCTTCAAAGAGCACTAAAAGCAGTTTGAAAGTGCATTATTCTGCATGTGCTGAATGAGCCTAAGCGACCTTGGAATCTTCAGCTTTGTCAAAATGTTTTGTGTTATCATTGACGACTAGAGGCCTAGAAACAGGAGAAGTGAGGGCCAGCTACGAAGTTCAGGGGGTGGCAATCGGGGTCCATGTGTGATTACATCATGTCTGCTGGGAATATTTGACCAGCACCCTGAGGCATCTTATAATGAGGAAGGCTTCCCAAGCTTAACTCTTATAAGTTAGCAGTTGAGGGAACTGTATTGGGGGGGGGGGGAGCTTAATTCTGGGTAGGGTTGCCAACTCTGTGCTTTGAAATTTCTGGAGATTTGTGGGTAGCCTTAGGAATGTACGGTTGGGGGGGGGGAGGAGAGAGAACACAACACAGGCTGTAGATTTCACCCTCCAAAGCAGCTATTTCATCTATGTTAACTTATCTCTGTAGTCTTGATACTGGATGTAATTTCAGGTTACCTCCAGGCTCCACCTGGAGGTTGACAACCCTGACTTTGGACTTTCATCAATTTGACTTTGGACATTCATCAATGTTTGCCAGCCTGGAGGGAGGATGGTGGAAAATAGCTACTTTTAGCCTACTATTGTATATGGATAAGGAAAGGCTATGGGTGTAGCACAGCTGTTCTACACTTGGAGCCAGGGTTGAATTGTCTATAATGTGGCATGCTATGAAAGCCCAGTAGCTGGGAATCCTTCCTGGCCTGTAAGTGGTCAACTATTTAATAAAGAAATCTAGTTGAGCTCATTTGTGCTGATTGGTGCTTGCCCTCGAGAGGAGAAGGAGCTGCTGCCGTCGCGAGGGGACTTTGAGATTGCAGGACAATGAAAAAATTGCAGACCAGGTGCTCGGGAGCAGCAGGAGCAGCAGAAGGCCATTGCTTTCACATCCTGTATGTGAGCTCCCAAAGGCACCTGGTGGGCCACTGCAAGTAGCAGAGTGCTGGACTAGATGGACTCTGGTCTGATCCAGCAGACTAGTTCTTATGTTCTTATGGTGTAGGGTTTTTTAGGGGGAGGGGAGGAAACAAATACCAGGATTCTCCCCCCTCCCCCCCCCTTGATGGATGTAATATCCCTTGGTCCAATTTATGATAGGTTATTTGAACCAGGTGTTTATGTAAGACTTTACATAAAGTGAAAATTCTGGTGTGGCAAAAGCTTGTAGTGAAATGTGGCTAAAGGATTTCAGCAGCTGGATTTCAATTAGCTACATAAGGAAATGCCTGCTTTTTGGCTGCATAAGATGGCAAAACTCACAAGTCCTGCTGTGTGATTAGTGCTTCACTTTTATTCATTCACATTTAAGTAGTTTCCTTCTGTGTGAAATAACCAGTAACAATTTCATTCCATGGCAACACAGAAAAAAAATGTTCTCCTTTTGTTATTGCCACGTTTGTTAAGGCTAAAGATTATGCATCCTCTGTGGCAAGGAATTTGATGCTAAGCACATTTATTTATATATTCAACTGACATCAATGGGGCTTTCTTCTTAAAAACAGATGGTTAACATCAGGCTTTAGGAGAACTGTTTGTCCAATCTGAGTGGGGGGTTGAACTGATGATACTGTTAGGAGCAGCCTAGTTATTAAAGGTGCATGGCTGTTTCATGGATGTTACCATTACGATCAGGGCATATTTTCGTGCTAAAATACTGTTTAGCAAATACAAATCTATTTTCTGAGCACACTTAAATTACGAAAGTCAAGGTGAGTATCACAAACTTTACAGGCTAATCTGTCCTATACTTTTTAACCAGTGTACAGAACACCAGTTCTTGGATTATGTTCTGAGATTAGCTTTCACATTTTGATCATGGATCCTTTAGATTAGTACCCAAAATATATAGAAGTCATGAATACTTTAGAAATAGTCAGAAGGCAAACCATTTGACAAACAAGGAAGTAGTCTTCTTGAACCTCTTTGGAATTACTAGAGTTCCTCCAATTTCTAATACAATCAAAAGGCATACACCTTTCAAAGTTATGATGTTATAATCGGTCCATAATAATAAAATACATGAAATACATAATTGTTTTGTTACCAGCTCTACCCCTTTAAAAATTGGTCTTGTCAACTGACCAGCATCCATTATAGTGAAGTACTGTTGCCCATCTTCCAATGTATTAATTCTTTATAACTTCAAGACTTGACTGCTGTTCGACATTTTGCATGCAGCTGTTGTGAAAATGGCTTGATGTGTAACAGGCAGGCCGGCCATGGATTGAAGATGAACATCCTATTCTGGATTCAGATACAAATGTGCACTTGAAAAGCCCTAAAAATCTAGTTAGCTTTCCTATATCAGATCAGTAATCTCCTGGCAGGAGGTACATCTCATGAACATTGTTGATTTGTTTTGATAACTGAAAACTGTACTAAAGAACCTTGCCTCCATTTTGAAACGTATTTTTTCACACTTTTAACACAGACACTCATCCATTGATTGTACATTTATAATTAAAGGAAAGTGATTACTTGCACCTATTAAAATGGCTTACTAAAAGTAAGTAGGTTGCAGTCAATGAAGACCCTCTAAATCCATTCAGTTTTCCATATTTTCAGGTTTTCAAAGTCAGTTTCTAACAATAGCTAGCTGTCCTGCCTATAGGGCTTACATTCTTGACTGACTAATTATCTTCTAGTCTCAAACATGGTGCAATGTTATCTATATTAAAAATATATGAAAGCTGTGTCAATTTATTCTTCCTATGTTATATCGTAACAAAGAATATTAAAAATAAGGATTACATGGTTCTCCTACATATGACTATTTGTTGTAGTCTAAATCCTGACAATTCCATGGCTTCTTTACAGGTATTATATTTGATTTCCAAATAGATTTCCAGAAGCCCTGTGCATATATTTAAGAAACCATGAACGTTGGGGTACAAGCAGATGAAGTACATTTAATGTAGAACATGATCCTATTCCTTGCTACAGTGCTTGAATGTCACTGATTAAGTACTCAAGTTTCAGAGAATATTTCTTCTTTCATAAAGAAAATAGTTCAAATACTGTTGTGCATTCTGATTTGTGCCACTGATTGTGCAATTAGCCCATCATGATAATGGTTAGCATTTAGTTCATGGTTTAATAGGCCTTCACACATTAGTAATTCTTACAGCAACCATGTATTGCTAATGATAGTTTGAAACTGAGAAAGAGTGGATTTCTTCAATTATCAATCACTGTTATGTTTCAAATCTCTAATCCCCTTGCACAGTTTTTGTATTGACAGAGTTGATGCTGAACTAGATAGATGAGGCTGTCCCAACAGCCCTTACATGTCATGTTTTCCCTTTATAAAGGCACATTGTGTGATCTTTTGGGACACTGGTGGAGTTAAGTTTCATGATAACAATCCAAATCAGGGAGCACTTCCAAATCAGGGAAGACTTCCAAATTTCTCCTCATCCAAATTTCCCCCAAAGTCTACTTCAATCTGTGCAATACATATTTATCTCATGTATTTGCCAAAGATAATGATGCAGAGGTGGAGCTTCCATGGATCCCTGGGCAAAGCAGCCCTCCTGCACTCCCCCCACCCCACCAGCAACCCTTCCTGACCTTGGGATCCAAATATCCCTGTGCAAACTAGCCTTCCCACCCTCCCCCCCCAAGCAACTCCCAGAAACAAGATCAAATTAATTCAAATTAATAGCATTCCCTATTACTGTGTATGTGAAAGTTGGACAAGGATGTGAAAGTTGGACAAGGAAGAAAGCTGACAAATAATTTCCTTTGAAATGTGGTTTTGTAGGAGAGTTTTACAGATACCATGGATAGCTCAAATAGATCAAATCACTCCTGAACTGTCTCTAGAAGCTAAAATAACTAAACAGACTATTGTATTTTGGCTACATTGTGAGAAGACAAGGGTCACTGAGAAAACAAGCAGCAGAAAAGAGAATGACCCAGCACGTAATGGATTGACTATATAAAGAAACTGCAGCCCTTTGTTTGCAAGAGTAGGTCTGTTAACAATAGGATGTTTGGGAGGGCATTGTTTCATAGGGTCACCATGATACAGAAGTGACTTGATCCTTTTCTGCTCTTCAGCCCATCCTTAGAGATGTGGGTGTGAAGGGGAGCCTTGCAAATCCTGTCCCTCTGGTTCCCAGAGCCCAGAGAACCCTAGCAGCACTCCCAAGTATTCTCTGCTTGGTGACTCTGCCCTTTTCCCCAATTAATCAGATTGTAGCAAATCTGTGCATCTAGCACTCAGTTTTGGCATTGGTGTTCAAAACAGAGGTCCCCAACCTTTTTGAGGCTGTGAGTTCATGTTAGTAAGTGCCTTATATTGTCAGTATTAAAATCCAATGTGTGCAACTACTGTGTAAAACATGACTCTTCCTGGCTCTGTGCTGTGTTTCCAATGCTGGGGGGCAATTGGGGATGCTAGATAAAACACCCAAAAACGTTTTCACAGCAGTAATAAAACATTTTGAAAGCATTTTGAGTCATAGGACACTTAAAACACTTTAAAGTGTTATAACAGTTGTTAAACATTCTGAAAGCACTTTGAAAATGTTGTCAATTTTTTAAAATTTCCGCTGTGCGGCATGGACCGTTGCTGTATTCAGATTTGTGAGTTGTCTGGCCTATCAAACTCAAACTTGCTTGCTTTATTTTACAGTGTTTTGTAAAAGTGTGGTCCTTTCTGTACAACGCAAATAAGACGTCATGGGGACGTCTTTAAAAAAAAATGTGTTTGCTCATTTTTTGTCCAGATAGCATGGACAGATAAAGCGTGTGAGGAGAAAACAGGCTTTTATTCGCACCTGATCTGCAAGCTGTCACTTTTAGTTTCTCCGCAGCCTGTGTTCACCATTTTCTGCTGCTCCAGGGATTCACCGTGCCGCCTGCCATTAGCTGAGTTGTTCCCAGGGCTGTTTCCTTGCTTGCATCGCAGGCAGCCACTATTTCAGCTTGTAAAGTAGACAAATAAGCTCAGTTTTCCCTGCTGATGATGTGCACATGTCATTTTCCCCCCATTTTTTGTTTTCAATAATGTGTCTTCAAAGCTGCGAAGACACAATATACGAATCACAGCTGATTACCATCTCATGTGATGTCCTTCATGCTACGTTCAAACAAGGTTTGGAAATGTATTGTTGAAGGCTTTCATGGCTGGAATCACTAGGATGTTGTGGGTTTTCTGGGTTGCATGGCCATGTTCCAGTAGTATTTTCTCCTGACGTTTTGCTTGCATCTGTGGCTGGCATCTTCAGAGGTTGGAAAATGTTTCCCCTTTTATTTGAGTTACCTATATTGTCCCTGCCCTTTGAAGCAGTTGCTTGTTGTTCCTCACCATCCATGAACCATAAATATCTACTGAAGTGTTGGGTATGATGCAGGCCTTAAGGAGAGTCAGGTCTTCAACCCAATGAGGTCTGGAAGTCTCCTCCCTATTTATGTGATACCACAGCATGGTACCACATTCAGGTGATACCACAGCATTCTTACCTTCATTGTATTTTTTCATTATTTACTTGTGCTGGATAGGTTATCCATGACTCCTGTTTCTCAATTTTTTTAAAAAAAAAAGTGTACCCAACCTGCCTTACTTAGAGCACCAGTACAATATACACTGACAATATCAACTAGGGTGGGTGTGGGACATGAGTGTCCTGCCTATGAGCTCAAGGGAGGATTAGGATAAGAAAGAAAAGAGAAGACAGGCAGGCAGGCAGATTATGCATGATGTGCATACTGTGTGATGGGGGTGAATATCTGTCATGGCAAGATTTCTTGTACAGACCTGTTTCCTCAAGCCCTGCTTTCACTTTCCATCCTTTCTGTGGCAAGCGAGACAACTATGATGGCTATTTCCATGATAAAATGTATAACCATGTAAAGAATGAACATCAGCATTTGATCATTCAACTACTCTGCTGATGAAATGAGAATTATTTTCTTAAATGAGAAATATTTATGCAAGAAAATATAAGCAGACACATTTTTACTGTTAAATATTTCTGTAGTATTCAGATTTGGAGGTGGGGGGGATGCCATCAAGCCACAAATGACTTATGGTGATCTCTGGTGGGAATTTCAAGACAAGATATATTCAGAGGTGGTAAGCCATTGCTTCCCTCCATGTCACAATCCTGGTATTCCTTGGAATTCTCCTACTATTGTTTTGTCATTTATGGTGAATAAATTGTAATAA